>NC_041721.1:14521482-14838982 GCF_900700375.1 Denticeps clupeoides | reverse complement strand
GTGAGCTGCCTGGCATCACAGTATTAGTGTATTTCCCGCTGATATTTGATTATTTTATCTTAATTGCAAAAGAAGTATGGAATAGGGTGGTAGTAGCCTAGTGGGTAACACACTGGCCTATGAACCAGAACACCTGGGTTCGAATCCCACTTACTTCAATTGTGTCCCTGAGCAAGACACTTAACCCTAAGTTGCTCCAGGGGGGGAATGATTGTAAGTCACTCTGGATAAGGGCGTCTGACAAATGCTGTAAATGTAAATGTAAATGAATATATTTTCTTGGTTTGCTAAGATCCGAACCGGCCTAAAATGTAGGTGCTGGTGGACACTGGGCACCGCGAATACTTTAAAATGCTTGCAGGAATAAAAACCCCATCAGTCTTTCAGCCAAGACAATCAATCTCCTGCGCTTGTTCACAAGCAGCCGCTCTCATGGGCTCACTCTAATAAGAATATGGCCCAGATCATATTTAAAGAGTTCAGGCTTCTTTGAATTATGGAGGAAAAAAAACACCTAATACTTACGTACAGAAGCGTTTATGAAGACCCTGTGAGCAGAGGGAGCAACAACAGAAATGCACTAAAATCCTGAGAATGAACAAATGTAGTGTTGTGGTAGTATTTACTGAGCTATTTCTGTTGTGCCGCAGAAGTTGAGCGATTTTTAAAAATAAATATTACATTTTGCTCGCTATTGGTATTTAATGGGAACACTTTTTTTCTGTGCATGTGACAATGCAACATTGTGTATTACTAATAACTGTCGATATCCATTTATAACCATCCTGCCCGACGTCCAACGCCAGAGAGTGCAGGCCCCGCCCCTTCCCGATTACACTTGTTCCCACACATGTTCTCCCTCCTTTAAAGGAGGACCTGCACCTGTTCCGGGGTCCGGTCTCGCCACCTGTCATTGTCACTGTGTGTGCATGGTACGAGTGAGCGTGTGTAAAGTGTAGGGTCAGCGGGCTGGCCTGGCCGCAGTCTGCCCTGCGAATTGTGACCTGCAGCGACCTGCGGCAGCGGTTTTAACATGTCAGTGGGATTCTGGGGTCTGGTGTATGTGTATTGGTTTTGTATTTCAGGTGTGGTGCTGTGTGAAGTGTTTCCCCTTCTCCAAAGTAGATTTTTACATGCTGGTTTGTCTCCATACTTCAATAAACCGCGCCTGGGTCCTTCCTTGGTGTTGTGACACCGTCAACTGACATTTTTCATTGTGATCAAAACGACAAGGGTGATATTTAACATCTCAGCCAATCAGATTGCAAGAAATGCAAGATACAATGCAGGATGAACACCAATGGAATTTGCCAACTAAACACATCAAAGCACGGAGCCGCATGAATTATAAGTAAGCAAATGGCCGACACACAGCGTTCCCTGCAAAGGAAATAAATCCGAGTCGCGATCATCCAGTCCACAAAAACGCATTCTTTTCTTCCAGTGGTCAAGGCTGGTGGGTTAAGGTCTCCTCACTCGCCGGCAGGACTTTCTGACGAGTCTCTCCTGCCCGTCTCGCTCACAGAACCTTTATCCTGATTTGAATTTCTGCCCCGGCCTGTGGGATCCAGCAATTTGAACATATTTTATTTAAACACTTTTTGTAAGAGCTAATATTGGACAGCTGTGATCTATAGCTGAATTACAATTTTCAGGGTCAGGGGGGGATTTTTGATACAAGGAGAGCTGGCCACTGCTGCTACTGTGAGACGAAAAAAAAGAAAGGAACGAGAGGAGAAAAGAATTTCACATGCTGTTGTTAAAAATAAATGAGAAAATGGGTAATCCCAGAGTCACTGCATGCGAAACGGAAAATCAATACACCCACTCCATTCACCTGGGTCCTTCAGAATCCTTGAAATGAACAAAAAGTTGCAAAAAAAAAAAAATTTTTTTTTGTTATTGCCAACACTGTACAACGGGCCCAGCACCCTAATTTCTCCCCCAAAAAACGAGCGTAAACGGTGGTGGCAGAACACCGGCTATAACCACAGGTGTAAATCGCACACAGCGGGTCACGGTGGCCCAATCTCCAGTAACAGCCGGCAGGAGAATTCGTACGACGTTGCAGAGTTTCCGTAACCTTTGACCTCCCCCACCCAACTCCAAGCTCATACGCATCCTGATGACAACCGCATAACAGAAGGGCCGGTGTTTATTGAGAGGATTACCGGGTCCCCACTCAACCCCCCTCCCCCCCCAACAACGTGGACGTGCTAAGCGATGCCCCCCCCAGTTCATTAGCGTGCTCCTCAGTAGCCTGTCAGGGCGGATGTGCTCCATCAAAGCTGACTGACTCTGGTTTCTCGGGCGAGATGTCGCGGGTTATCACCGGCACCTCAGATCTCGCGCCTCGCGCTGGAACGTGAGTGGCAGGCGGCCGTTTGAAGAGAGCGATTCTCCACTGATGCCTCCCAGTTGGAAATTATAGGATCTTGTCTGGGAGGACGGCATATGCAAAGCAAACGTTGGGCATGCGACTCGTCAGTCAGGGGCTCAGGGCGCATCACCTGAAACTCATCTATCTTCCATCATCCCCTTCCTCCCATCCGCCAAGGCCAGTAACATCAGTAACATTAACGCCATTAACGTCCAATGGGGCGCTTCAGAAGAGCAGTTTACCCAAGAGCAGACCATGCAGCCGACATTTGATCTTCAGTTGAATGAAGGTGCTTCGGGTTTGACTCAGACACCTTAAAACTCAGAGAGTCACAGAGACACCTTTTTTTTTTTTTATTAATTTTCATCTTCTGCTCACTTACCTTCACTGAGGTTCTGTGACATCCAAGTAATTAAAATTATTTGATGATAGGAAACTTTATTACAAACTTATGTTGCCTCCATTGGACACTCACCTTTTTCTTTTTTTCCCCTGGTATTGGCCCCACTGGCCTTCACGAATGTACAAAAGAAAAAAAGAAATGAGATTAATAAGTGAAGGCAGCTTAATGAGATTTATTGACGTTGTTCAACGACTGATACAGAGTCACGAAGCATTTATTTCAGCGACGAGAAGTAAGAAAGAAAAAAAAAAGTACAAAGCAAAGAGAAAAGCAAAAGAGTAGCAAATTATTCACCAAAACCTTACTGAAGCATATAGGACGATTTATGCAGACTGACGAATAAAATGTGTGTGTCATAATCACTGCATCAGATTCTTATGTAGATACAAAAAAGAAAATATGGCTTTAGAATTATTATTATTTTGAGATATATTTGTTATATATATACTTTTTTGTGCACAGACAGCATAAAAAATCCGAATGCACCCTTTGCTGCCACCCACTGTACAGGATCCTACATACGTTTTGATTATGAACCATTTTGAACACACACACACACACACACACACACACACACACACACACACACACACGCACACACAGATGGACTCATCAGCACTGTTAAATGGTTTCATTATCACTTCCTCTGAGGGAGGGGCGTGATGCGGCAGATGAGACGCACGCCTGGTTCCGACACATCTGTACGTTGCCTCGACACCGACGTTCCTCTACACCTCCCTCCCACAAAACACGCCACCGCTGGACATGCGCCGTGGGTTCGGTGCGGGCCCTGTAGCGGCCGTAATTAGGCCCGTCCAATCAAGAGATCGTGGTGAGTGACAGAATGACAGGACGGGACAGACGAAGTCGATTTTCTGGACAGGATGTCCCCCTCCGTGGCTGCGATGAGGCGCCCTCGCAGCTAAAGGCTCTGACGAGGGGTTAACGTCGAGCATAATGAAATATTAAAGTAGCGTCTGTACCTGCTGCTGCTATTGTTGCCCCCTGGAATAAGATATAACCCGTTTTTGACAAGTTCTCATCTCCCTCAATGGAAAGATGTTCCACGCAAACCAAATCAGCCCCAAAGAAGAGGCTAATGAATAATCCATTTCATATTCCAACGGCACCCGCTGCTCGGAGAGCGAGAGCAGGAATAAGAAAAGAAAGAGAGAAGGAGGGAGGGCAGGAGGAGGGGAAGGGAAAAGAAAAGAAGGAGTGAAGGGGGGGGGGGGGAAGACGAGAGGAAGACAGGAGGGAGAGGAAGGTTAGAGACGAGGCAGATTATACCACTAGCCTGGAAAAAAATATCTCACGACATCGCTACAGTATAAATAATAATAATAATAATAATAATAATAATAAAAAGAGGAATATAAACAAATCGTTAGCCCCCCCAACGGTGGTTTAATGCAATTTCCTAATGAACATAATAGCGAGAGCCAATAATGAAAGAAAATAAAAACATCTAAACGGGCACCAACTTGTCGCCGGCGCTCAATTATTTCCTTGTCAAGTTTTTATGATTTAATGAGCCCCAGTGGGACTGACGGCTGTCAGTCAGCCCTGACTTTTTGACACCATTACAACTTCAAATGGAGCCGCAGCCACGCTGCCTTCCACCAGACACACACCACTGAGAGGATCTGACAGGCTCAGAGAGGAGAATACAGAACCGTGCTCTCACACACACACACACACACACACACACACACACAGGAGCATACGTGCTCACATGCAGAAGAAAAATATGCATGTGCACACACACACACAAAATAATATACATGCTCATCCACCTTCACACACACAGAGGAACATACATGTTCTCACAAACACACACCCACACTGACACAGAGGGGAATGCAGACACACACGCAGGTATCAATATGCATGTAGGTGCAAAAAGACAAGCGCACAACTTGTACAAAGGCTTGAACACACACACACGGTCAATGTAATAACTACACGTGCAAGACACACACACATACATGTGGGATCAGTAACAAACACACACACACAGATGCAACACAAATACCTCTCATAACATCTACAGTTCAGAACCTAGAACACACATACACACACACACTCAAAAACACACTTAAAACCAGCATTCTAAAAAAATTATACATGACACACATAAAAAGAACAAATAATATAACACAAGACAGGCGATTTTGCACAAGCACACACACCCACACTCACATATACATACACACCAGGCCAGTGGCGTGCTTTGATGGAAAAGCCCATCACTGAGGTCATTATCTGATGAGGTTTGTCAGACTGGCAGGAGTCACCCCTCCCACTCTTCCATCTTCCCTCGCTTTCTTTCCCCCTCCTCTTTTTTTTTTATTATTATTCCTTAACTTAATGATAACTCTCAACGGGTTGGCCCCACATGGGATGGGCAGAGATGCACTGTTTTGTTGGCCATTAATTTGGGCCTTTGAAGCCGGGGCTGTGAAGCGCGGGCAGAGAAAGCCCCCCACCACGCCGCTTCCAAAATAAGACAATCCGCTCGGCCTGAAACGGAATAGCAAATGCCCGCCGCCACCAGCCCGCGCCTGTGAGGTCCGTCCGTCCGTCTGTCCGTCCGTCACTCTGTCAGCAGAGCCGATGCGAGCCTGAGAGAACCTGTCTGTGTTTGTGTGTTGAAATGTGTCTGTGTCTGTATGCTTATGCATGTGTGTATGTGACAGAGAACAGGAAAAGTTTTTTTTTTTCCCAGTGGGTGGAGCCTTGTGCGGGGAACCAGTGTTTTAAACATAAAGAACGCAAAAATGTAAACAAGGAAAGTTAAAAAAAAAAAAAAAAAAGATATATATCCTATAAAGAAATTGTTAGAAATATGTAACATCTATTTAATTTTTTCATAGTTTAACATAGTGGTAACAAATATTTCAGCCAAAAATGGAACTGCCAATAAACATACGGCCTAGTGTAAAGGTCAAAAGGCGTCTTCCGGATTTACATAAATAAACATGCGACTGGCGAGGAGGACGAGGAAGCAGCGTGCATGACGGCAGTCTGTCATCGGGCTCCTCCCACTTTAAAACGTAGCGCCGGCTTGAGAACAGCGGCGAAAAGCTAAAACTAGTGGTGGTTGAAGTACATTGTATTTACTACACTGACATTCGCTTTGCATGCTGGGGGCTGCCAAATTTCTAGACAGGATGCCGTGAATCTTTAAGTCTGCCGCATTTGTTTTAAGCGTTTCTTGTAATAACATTTTGAAAGAGCTTCTGGCCTGTAGTATAGATTCTGTCGATTGGTCCCAGTTTGACGGATGAGGTAGAGTTCTAAGCCACTGGTCTGAGACCTGCCGTGTGAAAATCAGTCACTGACGCGCAGCATTAATGGAGAAGACTGCTTTTTATACATTACACTACAGACAAAAATAAAATCAGAACAAGCCAACGATGTGCACACGGCTCACAACAACACTATAAATACACAACATGACTGCATTGTACATTATTTGCCCAAGTGAAGGAGAGAGAAGCACATGTAATGACTGTAAAAAAAAATGTTCAGAAACCGGGCCAGTGTATAGATTCTACAACAAGAAAAAAAAAACAAAAAAAAAACAGAGCAAGATATAATGAATGTAAGATACACACATATTGAGAGGCTTGATGGGTTCAATCATCCCCCTGCATCCCACCATGACCTAGACTGTGCTGAAATACTCAGGTGGTAATATGTATGTATAAAGAGTAAAAACAGTCGTAAAATGTGGAATGAGACTCCGCCCTCCACTCCCCCCCAGTCACCCTGCCATGTCTCCATCCGAACCCCAACCCAACCAAACCCAACCCCTCCCCAGACCTGCTGTCAGTGCAGGGAAAAGAATGATTCATGTGAACAATTTGTCCTAATTACTCCATTCCAACACGTTTGTCGCTATTAATCACACACGCACACTCGGCGGACAGGGGAAAGATCAGTGACTTCGCAGATTGAAATAAATGGCCAAGACGATGGTGAGCAGGAGAATGGCGCCCAGGATGAAGACAAGGATGCGGTTCTGGATGATCCTGCATGGAGAGAGAGAGAGAAGGAGAGAGAGGTTACCCTGGACATTTTAAAGCGCCGTCGTCTATAATAAATGAACAGTTCAAAGCTCGAGGCTGAACATGCTAATCAGCCCAACTTGTCTGACCATGTTCAACATGCCACATGTAGCACACAGGAAGTTCACACCCAGCTGGAGGTGAATGAATGTGCACAGCAACACACAGCATGAGTATGCAGGCTTTTACAAGTTTGATTGGTGTTATTTGTTGCCTCTGAAAATGTATTTTCAAACAGCTCCCACTTATTTATTCATTCATTCATTCATTTATTCATTCATTTATTTATTTAGCCAGATCTTGAACGGGAAGGGACCGAAGAGGAGGAAAAGGACGGGGTGAGGAAGAAGAGTGACGAAGGCTCCGACGGGTCTCCCCTGGCACCCTTGACAAATGAGAGAATTAGCCCATGTGCTGACATGAGGAGGGAGCAGCAGCAGTGTCCAGTGCAGCGAGCTGGAGATGGATAACCACCCGTCACCCCCATTCATCACTACTGGTCAATGCTGGACTCCCCCCAAACACAACACAACACAACACAACAACGAAATCTCAACACACAACTCAACACGACCCAAATGTGGTGCGGTGCAAGAGCCAATAACACACACAAACCCAACATACAATCACAGCTTCACACAACTGCATCTTTACACAAACCCAACATGCAAGTCAACAACACAGGAAGGCAAATTTACCCCCACACACGATACATACAAAAACTGACCCACAGTTTACAGTTCGTCCCAACACGTACACACGGAATGCGTGTGTGTATGTGCGTGTGTGTGTGTGTGTGTGTGTGTGTGTGTGTAAGAATGTGCATGTAAACTGTGCGAGATTGATGTAATATTGCACAATCTGGAGATTCTGGTTCCCTTTTTCGGCAGAATTGGTGTGAGTGACAGATGCCTGGCTCCATCACCGTGTTCATCAGAGTCATCGGAAAAATCAAAGTGCTCCCCATCTCCGCGAGCAGAACCAGTCCGATTGGGCGGCCCGGGGTTGTAGCGCCTGCATAATTTAGCACGTCTGCTCGGCCGAGGACATTAATCAGATCATGTTTAGCAGGGGCTGCGGCTCTCTCCCCCACGCCTCTTTAGCTGCCATTCATTATTCACAAAGCTTATTTACCCACAAACGCCCCGGTGGAGGGGATGGCGGACGTCTTGTTTGTGGTCCTGCTGGCACTCTCATTTACAGCTGCTCAGGGGTGTGCTGGTGTGTGTGTGTGTGTGTGTGTGTAAACTCTACAGGCCTCTTACACAACTACTCAGGCACATGTGACATTGTTCACCTGTTTACAAGGAAAAACTAGTAATTGAGCAACTAGGTCTGTCAAAATGACAAATGAAATAATAAATATTCATTATGTTAAAATAAAACGCATTTAATACTGCTGTTTTGGTCTGACATGCGGATGCAATCCCTACATAATGATGGAGTCGTACGGTAGAATAGTCGCAGGGCCGATTTGTGTGTCGCATGTACATTATTTTGACATGTAGACTAGATGGTCAAAGGGGAGAAACACACCTGCCATGTGTCCACATTGTCTTTTGTTCCAGGCCCACACACAGTACCACATTACACATGTTTCACAACTACATCCTCACTGAAGTATTGAGAAAAACAGTCATGTGCACAACATTTATTTGCTGTCAAAGTCTGTGGGGTGTTTCATTTATTAAAAATGACCAGATCATCTCCCAGTCGCAGCCCGTCTGGCCTCCTTTCCACACTTGACTCCGTTTCGTTACATCAAGTTTTATTCCTAATAAGTAATCATGAATTATTTGCAATTTGTTACATTTTCTTACTGACGACAAGTCTATAAAAATGTATGAGTCTCAAATTTCACGTGGAGATCATCTTCCTTTTTCTTTTAGGCTCTTCATCCTCTCCAAATGTATACATGGAGAGTTTAACCCCATTAGCTCATTAGGGTGGATGGGCAACCCGATCCACTGACGGCCAGCGTGGATGCAGTTTTAAGGGATCATCTCTCTTCTCAGACAATAAATCAGTTTTTCTGCTGAATGCCTTCGTTATCGAGTGACTGAAAGGGCCTCCTTCCCTCTCTCCGGCGTTACACGCAGGGACGTGTACAGCTCTGCTAAATTACAGGCTCTTTAATAACCACTATTGATTGGTCAGAGACAGAATACGCTGTCAGAGCCTGACAGAGGAAATCTGACCCGCTGTTCTACCATGATGAACTCATGGCAGAATTGTAACTCATTTTCTAAATGTAAAATACGGACGTTTCAAATTAAACAAAACAAAACAAAACAAAAATGAGAAAAATAAAAAAATATATAGGAGGAATGAACGTATATATGAGGAATAAACCTTATATGATATTTACAAGTCTTTATTATACGCCTAAATGATGGACGGAGCACGGAAACGGATAAGAGTACGGGAAGAAGGCAGTGGAAGATGGGTAGAAGAAAGGGGACGATTGAAGGAAGGGTCCAAGATGGACAGAATAAGAGTGAGGGAGTGAGCGGAAGAGAAGAGAGAGGAGCTGAGAGAGGGAAAAGAAGCTGAGAAAAGTGCGATTATCTCAGGAGGATGAGGAAGGGGAGGATCCTAGGAGACAGATGAAAATAATGAGGACTTTTCTGTCAGGAAAGATTTACAAAATCGTACTCGTGTTATTAAAATTTAAAAACCTCTCTCTCTCCCTCCCTCCATCCTTTCTTTCCACCCCTCCCAGTGTTTTTTCCCTTCCTCCATAGCACCTTCCTACCAGCAGCTCTTAATGAGGAGAGCGATACACCTTAACGATGGAGAGAGGTTTCTGTTCACTTAACTGACCCCCCTCCCAATATGCAAACTAACCCCCCCACACACACACAACCAAACAAGCAGCCAAAAATCCCACCCACACTCCATCCCGCCCACTACACCTCTCCTCTCGCTCACACCTCTTTCTTTGCCAAAGAGGAGCGAAGTTTTGCCGAGTCTCCACAAGGCCAATAAGAGAAAAATCAATGGCTGTCTGACCCCCTTCAGATATTTTTTTCTTTCTTTCCTTTTCTTTTTGGACCCCCCACTGCCCGCCCCACCCAGATATAAGACTCGGCAGCTTCGGAGCGGAGAGGTGAGCGAGAGAGGGAAGGAGGCAAGAAAAAAAAGACGTGGAAGGAAGGGAGAGGAGGAGCGATCAATGTGTTCACTAATGGTTTGACTGATGGACATCATGCTCTCGGCCAGCGGTGGAGAAGGTGCGGAGGAGCGATCCCGGTGAGGTGGGGCGGGGCAGGATGGTGGGGGTTATGGCGTGTGATCATAAACTAACAAAAATAAATGTTTCATCAGACTCCTCCTGCTCCTCCAGCGAGCTTGTTCACGCAGAAACAGACATGGACGCCCACCACGATAAAAGACGGAAGTCATGACAAGATGGACACGCTAGTATAAATTAAGAAGCCTTTCTTGATTGGGTAGCTGTGAAAATGACTGCTCCTCCTGCATGTTTTATTTTTTTCTTTTTAAATATCACCTCATCCGTATGTAAAAACCTTTTTGGGATTTATTAGTTTGATTTATGTGATAATTTATCCCAAAAAATAATTTTGATGATCATTTACGTTATTTCACTGGTGACACGGTACTGAAGCAGTAAGATGTAAGTAAGCAGTGAAAAAGCGGATGCGTGTCTGAGGGTCCCGCTTCGCTTCCGTTGTGTTGATATTCCGCCTTCCGGCCCCCCTGTGGTCCGTTCGATCAAAACAAGAACTCATCAACACACAGACACGTGTTCCGGTGTATTCCGTTGTATTCCACTTTACGAGGTTGTCACGGTTTAATGAACGCACGCATGCATGAATGTGCGCACACACACACACACACACACACACACACACACGCCCAAAGCCAGACTGCCAGGGGTAAGAGCTAAAAACAGAGCTCTTTAATTGCAAGTTATTTAGTTAAAACGTCCCCACCATCATGTCATTCCCCACAGAAAAACAGTGCTTATGCCTTACGTAACCGCTAACGTAATACACACACTGCACACAACACACACACATACACGGATTTGCCACAGACATGCACAACGGGAACCGCACCAGCTTAAGTTCAGTTGTAAAGTGCAGAAGCTGCGGCATTTGAAATGGGAAAAAAGCTGGTGCACACGAACATACACGTTTGCCGCCACCACCACCATCATCATCACTGCAGGCCTGAGGCTCAGTTCACACCTCTTAGTCAATTAAAAGGAGATTGTGGGTCTGCACAAACAAACTAGGCAAATTTGTCTGGTTCAGACAATGTCTGGATTGTATATTTCTCATCTTCACAAGAACGGGAGAAGTTCTGTAGCTCCTAACAAACAAACAAACAAAAAGAACTTTCATTCATTTTTTATATGGCCGCTAACAATCTGACCAGCAGCCCAGACCCCTGCCTCTGCACCACCATGGCAGGAGCCATGTACAGGTGGGGTGGAGAAAAAAAGTATGAGGAGAAAAGTGTGTGAGAGAAAGAATTGGACACCTTCCTTAACTACACTTTTTTTTTTTTTTTTTTTCAAATAAATTTCTTATATTTATTTATTTATTTTGATTTCTTTCCTCTTTTGTGTGTGTTTCAAGGGGGGCTTTGCCTAAAGCACATTCTGGCCGCAGCACCGGTCTGCTGTCCTGAGGAGATGGTTTGGGGTGACTCTCTTTTTTTTTTTCCAGCCTCTCTCTCGCTCTTCTTCTCCCCCCTCCCATTGTTCTTCCCACCAATTACCCCCTTGCTGGCCACCAGCCGGAGCAGGAGCCCTGCTCTCCATTTCACACACACTTTCCTTTACCTCTCCCTTCTTCCATCCCTCTGTCTCGCTCCACCTCTGGTTAGGTGAATGCAGGAGGGGAGTGGCATGGTGCGGTGTGCCGCGGTTATTTGGCGCACCTGAAGCTTTTATGATGTGAGCAACCAATCTGGGTTCAAATAATTCCGCCGTCTCCCTACAGGCTGCAGAACCCCTGGCTAAAAATGCTGCTGATTTTACAGTTTTAACATAACATGAGATGCTATTTCATTTGCTGTCCGCTTATCTGACGCTCTAATTGTGTTAATTGCAGTTCTTTTGTCATTTCTTTTGCATCTCTTACATTCAAGTTATTCTGTTCTATTGTTTTTTTTTATTTCAGCCGATCTACCTTTTCGCTGCTCCTACCTTTGTTCTATTCACTTTCTGCCATGACAATGCGAATTTCCCACTTGTGGGACTAATAAAGGTTTATCTTAAATAAGGCATGTTCTTTAACCAGCACACTCACATGTTCACATATGTCACTGCCTTAATTGTGTGTTACACGCATTACCGTAAAAAGACACTGCAGTGGTGCATCTTACATTGCACACACCCCCAAAGGCGTGCTACAGACTAATGTAAGCGCTTAGTAGCGTGTGTGTCTATAAACCATTCGCACGTAAAGATATAATTTTTCATTGAATGTGTCACCGTCACTGAGAAGGCGAGCCGAACTGGAAATTGAATCTTGACAGGTTAGGAGGGAAAAGTCACTTTAGCCCTTCAGGTTGATTGTGAACAAGACACCGTTTATACAAGTGAGATAAATTACGTTCTCACAATTCGGTCCGGCCACTTGGATTTCCTACACAAACACACACAAGAAAAAAAGTGGCAACATTCCTCGGGACGACCAGCTGTGGATTGTATTACCGGCGCAGTTTAAAGGGGTGTAACACTAGCCACGGCACTGCAGGTCCCGAGAACTATGATGCACATAAATTTTTATTGTTTGTTCGGTATTGAAATCTCATTAGGGCACATAAATCACCGGTGCAGGTTGGTCGTTCACTTTCACCCAGGAGAGAGAGAGAGAGTGGAGGACTGGCTCAGCACGCCGCTGTTTCTAGAACAGGCCAGACCTGAGGCCATGGTTTAAAACGTCTCCGTGTTGTGTTTCGGTCACCCAATCTGGTCCAAAACAAAAAGCGAAGAGGGCAAGGGGGTGCGAGACAAAAAGAGAAAGCGAGAGCGTCAGGAGAGGTGGATTTCTAGATTTGCACGTGGACTTTAGTCCTCGTAGCACTTTTTCTTCCCCTGATCTTCTCGGCGCTGGGATCTGAAGAAGGCTCAGCAGGCATTTAAACCTGAAGCCACGTTCACCAGCCTACAGAATACAGCCTTCAAATTTACACTCCTGGTTATAGCACACAGCTTGCTCTACTAATTTCAGACACATATCTGCGTAGTAAAAGTAAGTATTAAATGCTGTAGGTCTCATAAAATGTGAATGGGTTTAAATGCAGACATATGCGTACTGTGTAAATACAGTGGACGCAAAAATGCTAAATTAATGTATAGAGCAGAATTGCTCTACACCAATAATTATCTGGTGTAGAAATTAACAAGTAAACTAATCCATCGCAAATTGTGCAGCAATGTGAAACAAACATGAGACCAGGCTGTAGGGGCAGTACTTGTTAGATTGGAAGCATGACATGATTGCATAGAACTGATTTCAACAATCATATATATATATGTGTGTGTGTGTGTTTAAGTGAAATAATGAATCATTAGGTGTCCTCAGTGTCAATGATTATATATATGAATTATATATATGACACTGAAGACACCTAATGATTCATTATTTCACTTAATTAGTCTAAACTCTGCAACCCACACTGATGTTTCAGCAATAAAAAATGCACAAACAGGCTCATTTGGATAAATCCCGAACATGACAAATACATTAAAGACAGCTGTTTAGTTGGGCAAACAAGCTGCGCAATAATGAGATGTTTACGCCTGAGTCTCATATCCCTACATATAAAATGCCAGTGTTTGTTTACCACTTATAGAATAAAAAAGTCTGCAAATATTTGAATGAGGGCCTGGAAGGCGTCTTTTGGAATTCTAAGAATAGATGTAGGAGTGTTGTTACAGTCTCCTGTGGAGTGGAGATCCTTCTGGTTAACCTGGGCGCATCATGTGACACCGCCCTTCCATGACAGAAAACATCTTTTCTCAACACCTAGTGCTCCAATCATGGATGTGATGAGACAGCCGCCTCATAAAGGCTCTGTCTGAATGAAGTGGAAGCAGAAGCACGGAGTTGAAGTCCAATACTGGACTCTCTCTCCCCTTTATATCACATTAAACTGTACGTAATGTTCTTTTTTCATTTTATTATCTTACTTTTCTCGCTTAAATGTAGTTTATCATACTAAAGTGGTCTTGAACTGACTTGGCTGCAGAACTCCTGGCTAAAAACGCTGCTGATTTTACAGTTTTAACATAATCCGCTATCTGCCGCTCTTATCCTGTTATTTGCAGTTCTTTTGTAATTTCTTATGCATCTCTTACAGTCAAGTGAAATAAGGCATGTTCTTTAACCAGCACACTCACACGTTTACACGTCTCACTGCCTTAATTGTGTGTTACATCTATATAAACTGTTTAAATATTAAAATATGAATCTAAAACGGCAACTTGTTGCATGTTAAAAAAGGAACTGGTTTATTTCTTTTTGTGCTGTAATAGCAGGCTGGATTTTCCCCTCAACAATACAGCCCTCCCAAGGACTTGATGCGACGGCCGTCCTTGCCCCTTCAGAGTGCGCTGTCTGTGGGTATGCCTTACGCAAGGCTTAAAAAAAAAAGAAAGTAACAAAGTAAAGCGGCAGGGTGCTGACCTGTTCCAACAATCACAGCTTAACACGTGAAGTGGCTACAGGAGGCAGAAAAGAGGGGGATCGAGAGAGGTAGAGACAAAAAAAAAAGAATGGAAGAATCCGGCGGATGGCGTTTTTCAAGAGAGCCCCCAACACCCCCAGGAAACAAAAAAAAAAAAAAAAAAAAAAAGAGAGACCTTGACTCCCACCTTCACATGGCGGGAAGCGAAGCAGCTCGATCTTGCATGCTTTATTTCATTATATATCCGGTTACAGAGGACGTAATTAGCCAGAGCTGCGTTGGGAGGTTAAGACTTGAGCTGTCAGTCACGCGCGGGCTGAGCGCTTCGCCAGGTTGGATGTGGAGAGGTGTCTCGGGTTTAAGGGCTGAGCGTCTTCGCGGCTAACAAGCCCGTAGCTCTTGGTAACCTCTAGTTGTTTTTTTTTTTTTTTAATCTGATCACATGCCACCCTGCCAAGGAGGGACGGAACAACTTAAAAAAAAAACGGTGAAAATCACGTGTTCTGTGTTTTGCTGCGGCGAAGAACTTTTAAAACTGCCGGGCCGACGGTGAAATGGGAGGGAAAAGAAAGGCCCGTGTCATCCTACATCCCGTCCATTTGACACTACAAGGGAGGATTTAGTCGTTCTAAATAATCCATGCGGCGGCATTAAATTTGCAGGCCTTTTCTCTTCCTGCTCTTCTCGAACATCGCGCCGCAGATACGCACCGGGCAGAGCGAGCGAGAGAGAGAGAGAGAGAGCAATGTGGATTAAGGGAAGAGGTGGGTAAGAGGCTTCTGAGTGACACTGATTCACTCATCATTACAAAACACACACACACACACACACACACACACACCTGGAAGCACAGACCACCGGTTTGTGGCAATAAGAGCGTTATTGACTTGTTGCTCCGACTCCATTTGGTTGCGGCCCTGGAGGCTCGGATCAATAGACTCAGCAACCAATCAGACTAATCAGGCCCCGCAGCCAACCCAGGTCGAGCTGCAGAATACTCCAGAAAATCTATGGAATGACGGAGCAGGGCTGCCGAGGAGGGCAAGAAAAAGGTGGGGGAGAGGACCGAGTGGGAAGAGAGCGAGGGAGAGGAGGGTCTGAGAGAGTACGGTAAGCGCACTGACAGCTGGCTGAATTAATTGACAAAGATTTTCTTTTTTTTTTTTTAACTCTTCGCAACTCCCCCACCCCCCAAGCTGCACAAAAGTTCTGGAAAACCACTGCGCAGACATGAAAAACCGCATCTTGTCTCAACAATACCAATAACTGACATTTCGCTGCTTTTTAAAGCATGTAATGGTTGAGTTTCGAGGCAGAAAGAATATTTTTTTTATGTAATGAAATATATATGTGAAGACGTCCATTATATTTCTATGTCCTTTCTTTTTTTCCTTGTTGAGTTTCAACGCCAACGCACCTTCTCCAGTTTGATGAGCTGCTGATTAGATGATCAGACCAAATCTTCCCAAACAAGAAAAAAAACTTTTGATCCCTTCCCAAATTATATTGCTTAATAGTATCTATAAACCTGATGGGTTAGTTAATTGGCATTATAATGTGATCAGTAGTTTATAGACAAGCATAAAAGTACATGTATTTTCATAGACGCAAGACTAGACTTGTTTTTTCAGAGCTGTATATAGTAAAAAGTGTTCAGGGCTGCACCCCCAGATTGCTGAAGTGAAGTGAAAGTGAAGTGATTGTCACGTGTGATACACAGCAGCACAGCACACGTTTAACCCATCACCCTGAGTGAGCAGTGGGCAGCCATGACAGGCGCCCTGGGAGCAGTGTGTGGGGACGGTGCTTTGCTCAGTGGCACCTCGGCGGATCAGGATTCGAACCAGCAACCTTCTGATTATGGGGCCGCTTCCTTAATCGCTAAGCCACCACTGCCCCACTGATCTCCACTGAAGCCACCCACGTGCTTTGTACCGTTATTTATACCATTTTTGTACATATTAATGTTTCACATATATTTTATTGTATGTTGTTTCTCTTAAGTACCAGTATACCAGTGACGATAAAAACAGTAATAAGATTTTTAAGATTCCTAGGTCAAAGGTCACCTTAGAGGAAGTTAATATTGAGGTGAAAAAGGAAATGACACATGTAAGGTATATATGATGCTGCCCAGTGGTGGTTCTCTCAGATATATAGGGTGATGTTCTACCCCCTCTATAGCTCTCAGCATATCACTCTCAGCGTGACACTATGGAAAATTCATAAGGGAACGTACATCAATAATTTATACCCAAGTCAAGCTGCAGGATGTTTTTTTTCCCCCCGTCTCTCTGCACGGCGAGTGCGTATACGCACGGCACAGAGGGGAGACGGACAGGGGAGACTGGATCCTTCGCTGATGTTAGGTGGGGGTGGCTGACTCCCTCTCCTCTCCTCTACTCCCCTCGTCTGCAGAACAGACACCAACTTCTGCTTCGTTCGTGCTGCTGTTCCTTTTTTTTTTTTCCTCCCCATTTCTTTCTTTTTCTTTCTCTAACCCCCCCTGAACACCCCAAACTCCCACCCACCCGGTGCCGCTCTCCCATCTCAACCCTGCAGTTGAGGATATTTTAGCTTACACGCGCACTTTACCCCGCCTGTGCGCACACTCCCCTGCAGCCAGAGCATTGGACTGAGGCAAAGAGGAGTCTGGCTTTGGGGCAGGGACACAGGCGACGTGGAACAAACTCTCACACACACACACACACACACACACACACCGATTTAACAATGGGGGAGACTGTCAGAGAGAGAGAGAGAGAGAGAGAGAGCGAGAGAGGAGGAAAAAGTCTGAAAACACAGACAGCTGTCAGCTGAGCAGGAGAATGGTGACACAGAGTGAGGGAAGCTTCAGAGAGATGTGATAGGTACACTGAGCAAAAACACACCACACACACACACACACGCAACGTGTGCACACACATGTGTGTATATGCACATACACACAAGCCTTACATTTGCACACTTATAAACACACGCCAGGCCCACCCACACACACACACACACACACACACACACACACACACACGCTAACACTGCTACACATTGGTCTAATGATTAAAAAAATTGCTATTTTATTTTGATAAAAGAAAGGGCTAACAATGTCTTAAACACATTAAAACACCCCCACACACCAGACAACAAACAATGCCATTTTTGTAATAACTATGTAACTAACTATTTGTAACTATTTGTTATTCCGCCTGACATTGAATTATTTTAATGAAATATTGATCTTTTGAGACTATGCATTTCACCATTCAAGAAAACACAAATATTGTATGTATCTGCAAACAGTGTACACACACACAGAGAGATTACTCAAGCAAACCTCAATACAGGGCGCACACCTATTTCTGAGAAGAAGAGGGGTCATCGGCTTCCTGCACAGTTCTCCACACCGCTCCTTCTCAACCGCCATTCTGTTACATAAAACTGTGGTGTTTCCACACATGAAAACAACTGCCCCGATGATCAAACGAGCAAATACCTCCGGGGTCACAGAGGGGCTAACCAACAGCAGCGAACAACGCAGCATTTAGACTTCACTCGTATGCAAAGCGGACGGCACACAGGGGAGGACGGTGGAGAGAGTGAGAAGGAGAAGGAGAGGAGATAACGAGCAAAGGGTCTCCTTCAGCATCAGCGTTTTAATACATGACTACGTCAGCTCCCATTCGCCGTTCTTTAGCGATATTGAGTGCGCGGCAGTGGAGAGGCGTGATTTATCGAACGTGTCAGTGTGCGTCCGCGCTACACAAAGCTGAGAAAGTTGCATTCCTCTAAAGCGCTGCAATCGGTGCAACGTCCCCTGGTGACAGAGCGCATCGTCATCACCCACAGGTAACAAAGGTCAACCGGGGTCAAAAAGACGCCCGATCAAAACTGACATTAAAAAACCATTTAAATGCTGTTTGCTAATTGCACTATTTCAAGGTGACCTCATATCAGCGCCTTCCACCACGCCATACCACCAGACGTGAACTGGCGCCACCATTGGCCGCAGGACCGGATGGCTGCTTGTCTAGGCTCGAGTCACAACTTTTATGTTGCTGAGGTGTTTGTTTTTTTCAGTTACCACAATGTTCTCCTTACTGGAGTGCAGTCTGTGGGCTGTTTTTTTTTATTCTTGTCCTCTCTCCCCATGTGATTCCATTTTCCTCTGTTCTTCTCATATCCCCTATCCTCCTGACCCAGCCACGCCCTATGCTATGTTTGTATATATGCATGGTCGGGTTGATGGCCAGTTTTTTGCTGGTACTTGTGACTAGTGACATGGTGCATTGCAAAAGCAATAAAGAGGGCTTTCATCATCATCATCATCATCATATCAAAACTTCCTCAATTCTGCTTGCTTAGCTGTAGGAGAGAAAAACATCACCCAAACTAAGTCGTGTAACTGTGCCAGTTTTGTTTGGAAGGGGGCCACATCGCGTGGTGCTTAGTTAACCAAGTGACCCACTCACCAAAGAAGCCATTGTCAGCACACCCTGGCAGCCAGCCAATCAGATTCTGCCATCCTGCCTGTGTCCGGGAGGAACTAGCCGTCGCCGCTGGTATGAGGTACAGACTGCAGCCCCGCCCAGGTATGTCCCGCTGCTGCTGGTCCAAAGGCCAGAACCCGTTCATTTCTGCTTCGGTCGCCTGCTGTCTGATTATTGTTCTGATTAGCCTGATTAATTAATCTCTAACAAATACATAAATACGTGAAGAAACAAACATGGCATCTTACTGGAGTTGGTACACAGTGCACGTTCGAGGCACACTGGGAGTGTTTGTGAATGTCACATTCACCCATTGGCCAATCAGAATGACTTAAAGAGCCTGATAATCGTCCTTCGTGTTCGTTTGGGTAACGGATGAAATCCCAAGACGATCATGTTCGTGATGTCTGCTGGTGATGCCATGTTTATGGCCTTGCCCTACACTTGTGAATGGACAGTTGAGGGTTCCAATGCGCAGAATGAAGAGGTCAGGTAACCGGAGAGCTGTCAATCATTTCACCTCCCATTCTAAAAACATCAGTGGTATATTTGTGTTAATCCTCAATGTGCAACATCTTTTTTAGCACGGCGTATATCAGGCCCTCTGCGTGGAAGAGACGTAAAGCACTTAAAAAATAAAAACTAAAACAACAGAGCGGTCCCAAAAACTTGATAAACCTGATGAAGCCCAGACAGCCGGTTCATGCATTCTGGTGGCGTGAGTGAGTGACTTTAAGGCGTGTGAGGGTAGGGTAGTGTGAAAATGAGAGTGTGTGTGTGTTCTCTGGCTTTTTTTGTGTGACAGACAGAAAGAGCGGAATATTTTTAAGCCTGCGGTGTCAATCTCTACCATGCAAACATAGACCTCCCCTATTGTTTACCTGCCATTGTTAGTACAGTAGGAGAGGACAGCGAGTGCGTGTGTGCCGAAACGAATATTCACATGTATACACACACAGACACACACACACACACACCCTTCTTTGTTGGTATAGTGTTGGCCATGCTCATTTCACACCACTGGGTGAGCCAGGGAGAAGAAACAGAATCTTGCCATAAAACATGGAGCATGGCTCTCCATTGCCGCCTTTCTCACAGTTATCAATTATCAGCGGGGCTGTCAGTCTCGCCGCAGGCCCAGCTGCCACTGCACTCCGGCCGGCGCACACACGCTCACTCCACAGCCACCTGATGCTCGGCACCGTGGGACAGCGCCCGGCAACCGCGCTCAAAAGCGACGGTTCTTAAGGCACACTCGGCAGTAGACGACTAGGACGCGTGCCGGTTCTCCTTCTCCCCAATAAAGAACCGCGCTCCTTCTACCATAACTCGGATACATGCGGGTGGGTGGTTCTCAGGTTCAGTTTCTTCACTAGCACTTACCTTATTAGTAATTAAAGGTTCCATAGAGCAAATTTAAAAATGTTCTCTGATGTCAACATCGAAAAAATGGAAATAAATAACCAGTTTCCCTTATTTCACAAGCTCATATGTAGACGAGCTTTTGCTGGTTGTCAGGAATGTTCCATTGGAAGGTGGAGACAACTGTGTTTGATGAACTACTAATGAACTATTAAGACCCATTTCACTCACTCGAAGCCAGAGTGGTCTTGATGGGCATCATTAAAGTTTCTTTACATCAATCACATTAGTGTACAGCAAAAAAAAGAAGGCATTACAGCTGGATTTGAGACCTAATTCACAGCCATGCTTAAAGATAAATCCTCCTGAGGCGAAGGGGTCAGCAGTCTCCCCCCATGCTTTCCTCCGTGTGTTCGGCCTCAGTTGGCCAGCATTCCTGCTCCTGTAGAACTGCCATAAAATTACGCTGTCACCGCCACAGCAAGAATAGTGCTGCCAGGGTGATGCACGGTGTTGCGTTAAACTTAGCAGACTGAGCTGAGGTCAAAAGCTCACACTGAAACCCCATCATACAGGGCAGAACCGCTCATTTTCAGTCTCATTTAACCCAAGGAGTAAATTTCTGAATTCTACTGAACTCGGTGACCCTCTTTTGAGGATTACTTCTTCATTTTTTTAAATACTTCCTAAAGTAAAAGCATCAAAAGTTTCCAAAAAAAATCCAATAATAATAGCCCTTGGTTGGTACTTTTTAAGAACATTCTCTAGCACTTTAAACACATCTAATTTATCAGCACAGTATATGTGGTGTGCTGGTTAAAGTTAGCATGTCCTATTCATGTCTCTGATTCCAATGTCTGCCTATAGCCTGTGTGTGTGTGTGTGTGTGTGTGTGTGTGTGTGTGTGTGTGTGTGTGTGTGTGTTTACCCTGTTTTTTGTTTGCCCTGTGCAGGGGTCATACCATACTAGTGATTGTCATTGTGAAACACTGCAGCACAACAAAATGTGCCCTCTGCTTTTAACCCATCAACCTTGGTGAGCAGTGGGCAGCCATGACAGGCGCCTGGGGAGCAGTGTGTGGGGATGGTGCTTTGCTCAGTGGCACGTTGGTGGATCAGGATTCGAACAGACAACCTTCAGATTACGGGGCCGCTTCCTTACCTGCTAGGCCACCATTGCCCCAGTGTCAAAATGCTGATTTAAATCTACATTATTGTTGTTGTTGTTGTAGTTGAAATGTGTATATATATAAAAAAAATAGGCAGGTAAAAATCCAAAAGCTGTGAAAGCATTCCCAACAATGAACTAGTTAACCCCTTGAGACCAAACACAGAAAAGATAAAAAAAACTAAAAAAAACTAAAGCCCCGAGTTCTCAGGAGGAGGTCTACCTGTCAAACCGGCCCTGTCCCCCACCTTCATCTTCTAATTCATTTGGGTTAAACATCTTGGCTTCCAGCTGCCCACGCAGAAGAACAGAGAGAGGAAGGTTCCCCGCCATCTTTTCATCGACAGCAAAAGACGAAATTCGAACAGAAAGAACGCGGTTGAGTCTTTTTTTTTTTTCTTTTTAAAGAAAGGAAAAAAGGGGCAAACAACACAGTTATTGGCACGCACGGCAAAGTTCTCATTTCTTTGGAAAGGTTGTGTTTAAGATGGCTGCAGCGAGTGGCCGTCCGAAGCGGAACGCACATTTATCCTGATGGTACAATTTCAGCATTCTGGCCACAGTCTAGTGTTTAATGAGAGGGAATGTTATATTCTGGGGAAATCTAATTTGAGGTTCCTGTTTGTTTTTTCAGCACCGCTTCTTCTTCTTTTCTTTTTTAAAAAATCTCTTCTTGCGATGGCACATTCAAAGCACCGAGTCTCCTTGGGACATGGGTGTTCTGCTCTGAACACCCCACAGAAGGCCACACTTCAGAAGTTAAACTCTGTATTAATAAATAAAATAAAAAAAAAAACACACATACAGAGAACACACATGGCAAATACATTCTTTACATGTATAACATCATCCATGCAAGGCATGAAAAAGGATAACGTCACACTATATCAATAAATATCAATACATGTTTGTGCTTTCAGCGTAATTAGGCGATAATTAATAGCAAGGTTATTCTCATGTCGGTGCAGCATATGTACACAAACGTGCACATACACTGTTTTAAACAGAGACATTAGCAGCCATCCTTTTTCTCCACTAATTGAGACTTATTTCCAACAGGGGGAAGAGGAGGGGCTGGCTGTCGTTAATTAATCCGAGTTTCTAAAAGTAAATGACATTCATTAGCAAGGAGCGCAGCCAAGTGCGATTATTTACATGGCAATAATCTGGAAGGGTTCCGTCAACGGTCTTTGAATGTTACGGAAATAACTCGAGGAGAGGGAGCGAGAGAGAGAGAGAGAAAGCGAGAGGATGAGTCGAATCTCGTCTTCCTTTCTCTTTTCCTGTCCTCACATCCAAAACAATTAAAATAGAGGGAACAGATGGAGTGCAGGCTGTGAGAACAACGTGCCGACGAGCTCTTCATCTTTTTCTTATCTCTCCCTTCCACAGGCGCACACAAACACACACACACGTTCACAGACACACACACACACACACGTTCACAGACACACAAAGACAGCACCTCTGCTACACACAAGCACACACACACACATACATACATACATACCCATGACAACTCACATGCACAGAAACATGCATTTAATTAATGAACTTATTTTTCATGGAACCAAATGATTATTTCTGTTTAGATTTAATTGTGCATAAGGTAATAATAAAATACCAGGCAGACACTGATTCCTCATTTACTGCTTAACTTCGTCACAATTAAACTCATATGTACAGCATAAGACACCACATGAATGTTATAATAAATATAGGAAGAAGTCAGACTAACTGAAGCATAATTAGAGTGTGAGATCTAAACAGACTGTGTAGAAACATTTCTCCATGACATTTTTGTTTGACGACAGAATGGCCCCATATCATGCATATTTTCATGCGCAGATTCATCAGCGCACATGCACATAAACGCTCATGCACAAATACAACAGAACAATGGATTTCTAACGACTGTCTAAGCCGCTATAACAAATGGGGAATTACACAACATGGATTTACAATGGGTGCCTGTGCACAATGCTACAGGCCAAACTTATCATTCTAAAGAAGTACAAATGATGTGTAAACACACCCGCGCACCACAACATATAGAGAGGAGATAGAGGGCACTGTTTTAAAAGCGACGCCTACCTGCCTAGCACCTGGAAGTATAACGTTAAACGCACAGTCGTGATTTACATAAACAAAGGCACTCTTGAACAATGCGTGCAGATGTGGCGCATTAACAGGCGCGGGTTTAAATAACCCAGCTGTCAATCACCAGACTCCTCCCTTTTTTTAAAAACTCTCTTTATCAAAACATCATTAGAGCTTGTGTTCTGGGTGACAGTAACGGGTTGGTTCTTTTGGAATTAGCTTCTAGTTTTTTGTAAATCCTGAGGACGCCTTTGACCTTATGACCCCGCGGTAATCACCAAGCCCCGTGCCTGAAGTGCCCACAGCCTGAAGGAAGACATTTGTTGGACCGTTTGCAGTCTTTTATTCATACTTCATCAAACACAGCCAGTCAGTCATGCAGACGTATACTAAAGACGTATCTATAGATGACGACCTAACACCTTATCTATAAAATGACAACTTGCACATGCACAAGCATTTTCATCTAAAAAGTAACAGAGACTGATTTGCTGGGTGGAACGCTCCCGCGTTTCCCGTGCATTTGTGGTTCTGTTGTGTGTTCTGGGTTAATCTCTCGTCTAATTGACAGCTTGTTTTTCTGGCGTGATCAAACAGAGCTGTAGAGAACCAGGACTGACATTCTCCTCAAAACAGCCAGGGAGAGATGGGCCAGATCTCTCGCTCTATCACCGTCACTCCTCCTCTTTACCTTTCTCTCTCTCTCTCTCTCTCTCTATCTCTCTCTCACTCGCTCTCTGTCAGGCCTGACAGACTGAGCTGTGCTTTCAAAGGCGAGGTGTCTGTGCGTAGGGCCAGCACGGCGCGAGATTAAACAAGAGCGGCTTCATGTTCCGTTTAGTTCTAATTCATTATGTCTTTATTTACAAACTTCGCGCAGTGGGACGACAGGGCGTAAACTGGAGGTGTCTGGGTGTGTGTCGTCTAATTTGCATTTTTGCATTATGCCGACGACGTTGGGAAGGGTGTGTATCACACCACGAGCTTATCTACAGTGCCTCTGAGTTCAATTTCTTACATACCTTAACAATAAGTAAAAATTATGAAAAATGTATTCATGAAATATATTTGACAAGTTACAATATTCTTTTACAATATAGCCAGAGAAACAAATGTTGTAGCATAGACTAAATGAACAAAATGTTATGTATAACTGAATCTAATGTAATTACAGATCCCTTGCTTTACACACACAGACCGCTGGGATAGACCAAAGACTACAAGAAAATTTGGTTTTTAATCATGAAAGCATATTGCTATTCAGTTTGCTATGAGTACTGATTGGCATGGATGGATTTTCCAAAATACTGTACAAGGATAATATCGGTCAATTTTGATTACTGATTGGCCATAACGCTTTTCTATCAATGAGCATAAATGCAGGTATCCGTTTTCCAGCCAGTGGTGCAGTCACTTCAGAGATACCTACACAGCTGACGTTACAATTTTTTTTAAAATGCAAAGTAAAATATCCAATAGTAAATACTTTGTATTAGATATGACTATACCACAATGCATTTGAAAAATCATAGTTGTGATATATGGCTTTTAATGGTTATTAAAGCCATGAAAGGGGGTTAAAAAAACAAACCTTGATATGCCTTCAAGGAGGGTGTATCTGTCCCCCAAATGTAATTATCTGACATGAATATTGTTTATTATATACTCTGCAATAAGAAATTAATTGGTATGGTGCACTCAACAAGGGGCTGTGAAGCATGCAAGGCCGAAAAAAAATCCAGTGGGCCAGTGGAGAATGTGAGACGGGCCTAACCAAAAAGTACCCTTTGTTAAAGGAATTCAAGGATTATAGGATTTTTCTTATCAAGTATGATGACGATGATGACGATGCACCAAATGTCTTACGAATGAATAAGGAGCTCTCCAACAGTTTATGAACCTTGAAATCTGCACCCCCCAGACTCCCTGAACCCCAACCCACCCACTCACAACACTCGGAAACTCGATAAAAACAGGGTGCGTTCATTCCCGAGGCCCCCACTATTTCTGACCCCTTTTCACTTTTCCAATCGATCCACTTATCAAGCAGATCAAAGGCGGTTTGCCGCCGCTGTACATTTAACCTTAGCATGGTTCCTCCCACATCATGTCTAAATATTAATCGTAATAAAGTCTCACACCCATCCAGTGTCAGCCAATTACACCACGTATTGATCAGTGCCTCTCCCGGCCAATTAAAACTCTTCCATCATAATGCATTGAGGCACTTCAAAGGCAGAACACCATTGATCCATTGCTGGATCTCAGCATTTACGGTAAAGAAAAAAGAGTGTAAAAAAAAAAAAAAAAAAAAAAAGAAGTGCTAGCCATGTTTCCCCATCTGATGATTCTTCATTTAAATGGAATGGCGTAAAAAAATAAAATAAAATTTGAATTCTGTACAAATATATTTCTTACATTAATCTGGTAAATTGTAACTTGTCCCTCCAAACAAAAGCCCAGTAGCAAGTGGTCAGACAGCAGCTGCATAGCGCAGGTTAAGGCCTGCTGAGGAGTCAAAGGTCATGGCCTACATGTAACAATTCATTAGTGTGACCCCTACAATGGAGACAACACGACATTGATCGGCGTAAAAAGACGCTCAGACGGCAGTGGAAAGAGAGTAGAAGTGCGAGGGTTGAATCGACGGACTGTTTCGCACGTCCGTCATAAATCAGAGACATTCCTTGCAGACGGCCTGGGACAAACACAGTGGCACGTGTCGGTCCTGCACTCCGGAGGAGTCTGCCGTGGAGCCAGGAACCAGACCCTCACTGCTCCCTTTGTGCTGCATGAGGAGGAAGGGTCACCACAAAGCCACTTTTCACAGTGCCGTGTCCCACCAGAACACACAGGGCGAAGACTGGGCCTTTTCCCAATAAACTGACCTCAACTGGAGATGCATCTATTCAAAACCCGCAACAAAAAGACTGCCCGGGCCTGAAACTGAGGGAAGACAGAGAGAGTCAAATACCTCTATTGTGCCAGGGGGACAAAAGGATTGGGACATAAAGAAAAAGAATGAGTGATAATGGACTAATGTAGGGAGCAGACAGAAACATGCTGTGATATACAGACGCTGCAGCAGGGCCAGGAAGCACAAGGGCTAAGATGGATTTGTATTCCCAGGAAGTGGCTTCAGCTTCTATAGGAAAAGTTTGTGGGTCAAAAAGTCATAACAGTGTGTGTGGCTCGCGCATAATCCAGGGCAAACGCATTTCCTTAAAGACGTATCCTTAATCATGTATACCGTACCCAGGTAAAGTCACACTTATAAAGCAAAAAAAAAAAAAAATCATAAAAATCCTCGTAATTCCATTTGGAAAGGTGCTTAGCTCCCTCAGCAACAACTTCACTTTAGAACTATAAACAGACACGGAGCTGATGGCGCTTATGACGGCTGATTTGAATGTCTCGAAAATGAAACGTCCGGAAACCTTGGGAGTGCATGTGCATTTGTGACCTTTGCACTGAAGGGGATGTCTTGCCAGCCTGCAAAAAAGGTGGCCCACCCCAGCAAAAAACCTCCACCGATCAGCCAAAAAGCACAAAAACCGACGCAGCCCATAGCCGATAAACACAGAGTTTTAGGCGAAATACAGTGAATATGTAAGTCATTTTTTTATATACACTACCTTGCTGCCTATCCCTGTAAACGAGAGCGTGCACCTTCAGCGACCCACAAAGCCTGCTTGATGCGACAGTAGCGTACATTCCTCGCTGTCGGCACTGGTCTTAACACTGTTAACATACAGGCCTTTGAATTATTATCAGAGATTCGGTGGAAAATACGTCCTTTGATGCAACGCTTGTGTCGTTCTTTTCAGCCGCTCTGAAGCGGTCAATGACTATGGCATTTAAACTGAATTGAACACAGCGGCTCGCAGGCAGGGGCCATGGCGCGAGCCGACGCCGCGCTGTTTATTCACAGGGTGCCTCGCGTTTACTTCGTGCCCTGCGCCCGGCCGAGAGCTATAATTAAAGATTTGTGGAAGGAAGGGCAGTATTTAAAATGGTTTATGTGAGGGCTGGACTGAAAAGCCTGGAAGTGGAACCGCAGAGGCTTTTTGGGACACTGTGCATCGAATAAATTACATAAAAGGCGCGGGGGGGACAGACCAAACACAAGCAGTCGAACGTACGCGAAATGTGATGGGTAGCTGCTCTGGATACCGACGGCAAATGAAACATTTTGAAAAGATGCGGCCATGCCTTCCGTCATGTGGGTGTGTGGCTATGTGCACACTGACTACGCCCTCATGTAAATTTGAACTCTGAACTCACCCAGCAACGGTGCCCATCACCCACCGGGCAGCGTTAGCACCAGCATTATTCCTCCCCCGACCTTTATCATCTAGTCTTAAAATGACTATTCATTCATGTATTGCATGACGACTTCATGGTTGTCATATCTGATGCTTTTGTGAACTGCATTAAAAATCTATGCAACCTATAGAACGAATGGAAGTGAAAGAAGTCCCGTCAGTCAAAGGGAACAAGCCTAGTCAAGGTTCAAGCCTAGTCAAGGTTCAAGCCTAGTCAAGGTGAGTGGTGGGGTCAGGGGTCAGTCCTCCCCTCCCTCCCTCCCTGCATATCTCAAGTGTTTGCGAGAGGAATGAACGCTGGGTGCGGGAGGTTGGAGGAGCGAGCAGCTCGGCGCCTCTGCATTTTTCACATCCTCTCGAGAGTGCTGGCGGCCGCTGGGATTAATTACTTCCTCTCGCCGAGAGGGGTTTTTAAAAGTCCCCTGGAACGTTCGTTGCAATCACATTACAGGGACGATGATGGGTCTGTGCTCAAAAAAGGTAACGTTACCAAAATAACATCACAACAAGTGACGACTGTCTGATTTAATATCTTCAGGTTTTGATTTGTTTTCTCAGAAGGAAATGAGATTTTCAGAAGTAAAGTTTCCAGAAAGAAGTTTTTTTTTTTTTTATTTAAGGAGATCACTATCATTTATAAGGAACCTATCATGCTTCTGTGAAAAGGGTGCTGCCGTGGCGAGACAGGTAGTGACGGGGTGCTGTTGACCTAAGAGGTGCCAAACAAACGCCCGTGTCGCCAGGAGAGGAGCTGGCAACCGCAGCGCTCTGCCGGGTCAGCCCGAGGAGAGACTGAGCGAGCGAACAAGAGACAAGAGAGTGAGAAATAAAGAGAGGGATGCCTATCTCCAGCTGGCGCCCCGCCCGCTCTAGCACTGGGACGCTCTGCCAAGCACCCAGACGGGGCGGCCAGGGGCCAGCAGGCACTGCCAGCTGGGAAGACACCCCGCTGCGGAGGCTCGGCACTCCAAACAAACAAAAGCGGAACAGGCCGCGGACCTGTTATTACCCCAGCAAGTGCCGCTGCCCGGGCCTTTAATTACCACTGACTCAGGATCAGGGGCAGAGCGCCGAACGGACGCGCGCTGCCAGTGCCGCTGCCGCCGGAGACGGACCTTTAATTACCACTGACCCGGGATCAGGGCGCTGCAGTCACACACGCACACGCTGGCAGGGGCCCGGGGCAGGGGGGACTCCCGACGTGGGGTTTGAAAGGAATTCGGTCGGCAGAGGGAACCGGGAGGTCACGGCGTCGAGCGCCGAGACTCGGGTATCCGATACGGGCCTCGTCACCGTGTCCCAGACACGGAGCCGCACCTGCCACCGAGTGTCACGTCCGACACAGCGGTTACAGAGTTTGAGCCGCTCCGAGACACAAATGCCACGGTGTGAAACGTCTCTCTCGCTCATTCTTGGCGGTTTTATATTCGACTGGTTTCACATTTATAGACCTGACACCGTCACGTTAAACTTGTCAAACTAAACAGTGCCAACTAGTGGAGGCGTCTTGTTTCCAAGAGAACAAACAAACAAACCGAGCAAACTTCGTTTCTGGTGACGTGCCCATGGTACAAGATTTATTGTGCTGAATGTTCCCACAATGCAGCAGTCTTTGCTCAAGAGAATGACATATTTCTCAGTGGTCATGTCTGAGCAATTTGTGGAGCAACAAACGTGTTGTCCAGAGAGAGGAAAAAAGCTCAGAAATACGAATCTTGAGGTTGCCTCAGGACGAAAGAACAGAGACCGTGAATTAATTCAGAGCTGCAGTGCTGTAAATAGTCTGGGTGAGAAACAAAGAGCCCAGAACCTCATGTGAGTGTAAGTGTGCTTTTTGAGAAACAGCATTTCTTGAGGTACATTAAAAGTCCTGAACCTATTTAGAACAAGTATAAAAATACATACTTTATACGACATGCTGAGAGTTCACCAGAGAGAAAGAGAAGGCCAAGGACCGCAGGAACTTCCAAAAGCTGAGATGAGATTTTGTTTGTGTGTGTGTGTGTGTGTGTGTGTGTGTGTGTGTGTGTGTGTGTTTTAAGTTTTTTTGTGCCAGCTACCAAAAAACAGCTGGACACTAGCCAATTTCTTCTTAATCCTAATTTATGGTTGGTGTGGTAAACGTGAAAAATACTGGCGCAAAGGTCATAAGGGTTCACCATGACCCCATCAAAACTTTATATGCAGAATCCTCCATGAGATGTGCTGCATCGTCATCTTGCCAACTTTAGTAAAATCGTTACTCTCCATTCAGTCCAAGTCAATCGTTGCTTGTCTCTGTTCAATTCTTATAGCCATGGATGGAAAATTTCAAATAGAGAAAAATGAGCTAAAATGCTAAAATGAACCTAATGTATTTTTAAATGCACCAATAAGTGTAGTAAATGACCCCTGTAGTAGCCTAGACTAGTGGGTAAGATAATCCTATAAACCAGAAATCCCAGGTTCAAATCCCACTTACTACCAATGTGTCCCTGAGCAAGACACTTAACCCTAAATTGCTCCAGTGGGGGACTGTCCCTGTAACTACTGATTGTAAGTCACTCTGGTAAATGCCAGCGTCTGGTAAATGCCATAAATGTTAATGTAAAATGACCACTCTAAAATCAACCCCTCCAACAACACAACTGTCTTCTTTCAACTCTCAATAACATATTCAGCGTCTCTGAAATTGATGCTTCTTCTTAAATGATGTTCCTTAAACGATGTTTCAATGTTCTAACACTAATTTGGAGTAGGTGTAAAACCCTCAATCCAGTGTTTAATTGGGGATTTGGCCAAAGCATTTCACTGCATATCATACCATGTATGATAGTGTATGTGACAAATAAAAATTGAATTTGAAATTAAATTTGAAATTGAAATTAAACAGTTTTACTGTTTTTACTCTTTATTGTAATTCAAAATAATCTCTGTTGATCCTTATTAATTTAATAACATGTTCAATATGTGAATAAATTGCAAGGAATAACTGGATCAGCCTCATGAGTTCACTCTAGAGCAGTATACCAAAATTGACCTTTCATGTGCCACTCATATCAAACAAAATGATGGAAACGATTCATAAGACAGTGTATAGAATACGCCCGTACGCAACAAACTCTCTCTTGCTCTCTCTCTCTATGTCTCTATATATATAATTCCAACCTCTCTGTGGGCCCTTGGACCCGGTAAGCTTGCGCATTAAAACGGGGCTCGCCAGCAACAGCAGCAGCCTTAATGAGTGTATGACAAGAGTCACAAAACAGACGCTTGGCCTTCGTGTGGCTCCAGGCCCTTGGGCGTTTGCATACACATATATACACACACACACACACACACACACACACACACACACACATACATATGTATGTATGCACACACACACAGAAAAGACCAGAAACCGTGCGCCCGATGACATTGAACATTCTATCAGGTCACATTCGTTTAAGGGCAAGAGGAGAAAAGAAAGAAAAGAAAAAAAAGAATAATTGAAGATATGAAAGAGAAGTGGAGGAGGAGAGGAAAATAACAAAAAGACAAAAGCCAGATGTATGAAAGAATGCATCTGCTGGGGGATTGAGAGGGCGAGTGTAAGAAAGAGGGAAAGAGAGGAGGCACATTTAAATGAAATGAGAGAAGATAAGTGGCAGCTGTGAAGCTTAACTGGAGAAAACAGAAGAGTGAATGGAGTCACCCATCACACACACACCAGCAAGTCGCCTTGACACAGACACTTTACATATTCTCTACGCGCGCTCTAGTGGCTCATAGGTCCAGCGCTTGATGGTGAAAGTGATGAGGACACACCAATTAGAGAGTAATTCTTTATCAGGAAGCCTCAATTAGCCAGGTATGATTTCATTAGGATGCCAGTCCCAATGCCAGACCCCCCACCCCCCTGCTCAGCATTCCACCCACCCACCTGCTGCCAAACTGACAAAAACTAAAAGCCTGTCTCATAAAAAAATACAAACAGAAAGAAAAGGAAAGAAGACAAGTGTTTGAAAAGAGCAAAAGACTAACTGCGAGCATGAAACATGAACAAACAGATACACACAGACACATTTCTGAAGGCTTTTGGTGCAGTAACTGGATCAATCACACAAACACACACACACTCACACACACACAGTATTCAGCTTAGAATCCTGCCGACACCTCGCAGAACATACCTTACAACACATGGGCCTTCACCATGAACCCCATTCAAGCGGCGCATTCATCAACTTGAGCGGGGAGTGTTGACCACACTGAATCGGGTCAGGGGCTCGGTGCCCATTTGGAGTGATGGATGGTCACATGCCGTGAAAGTGCCATGTCAAACACGCTCAGCGTAGAAGTAGCCTGCATGCATTTCTTTTTTAGTATTTCTAAATATTACATTTAAAATGCATTCACATGGTTTATTGACACTTCAATCGCACCGTCAGAAGGACGCTGCAAGCGGTGTGATTAATTAAGCTAATAATCCCACTAACCTCTTATCACCCCACAATGACTACAGGCAGAGCTGAAGACTGATCTCTCATTAAAGATGCCTAAAACGAACTGATGACTGGTCCTACAGAAGCTGTACATTAACCAATGTTAGGTTCAGTTACTGTACTTAATTAATGCAACAAGCCACAAGGGGCCATGTGCTAGAGTGTTTTTGCCATGGTTAATGATTTTGTTAAGTGTTCCCCTTTTAATAAAGCCGTGAAATGTAAACAGAATTAATACATAATTAAAATGAATAACAATAATAATCACAGTATACTAACCAAACCAGATGTTTTTATTAATCTTGAATATTTCTTTATTATGTGTCTGTATTATGTGTTGTGGAACAAAATAAACTCTCTTGCCTCAGGTGCAAAACTCATTCATTATATAATTAGATTATTACTCAATAAATAAAACATGGATGAGATATTAATCATGATTGCGGATGTTTTTTTTTTTTGTTTTCCAAGCAGCAGCAGGACAGGCCCGTGCCCAGACCTAACAACAATAAACGCAGTCTTTCATTTATTCCCCCACCGAAGTACAATATCAACACTCTTATGTGGAACAAACTCAAAGGTTTCCTAGACCGCGAGAGGTCACGACCCAGTAGCTCTTCCTGTCGGGTCACTGCAAAGCTGAGAGGACAGGGCTTTGTCCATCCACTTCCACCACTGTTTCTACTCCATCAATTGTCCAAACAGATAAATAAATAATCATAATGATAAGTTCCCAAGGCTGTCAGTTTTGTGAGTGGGGAAAAAGCCAAACCCTTGAGAAGACACAAAAGAGCTCCTCAGCCGCCCTCATCCCCAACAGACCTCTTACAGGCACCATGCTAGAACCCCTTCAGCCTCCTCAATTTGCTCCGTTTGTATTTGTCTTTCCATTGTGATAAAGGGAGTCTTTTATTCCATCCACAACACAAGAGCATCAATATCTCAAAAATGCTGTTCGCACACACACACACAAAGACACAGACACACACTTATTTTTTTATGCTCTTACACTACACAGTTAAGAGGACAGACCCAAAAAAAAACAGGAGAGGCAGACAGACAAAAAGATCTACAGAACGAAAAGATAAAATGGGGGGGTGCGGGGAGGGGAGCCACAAATTTCTGCACTCGTAAATATTTTAAACTTATACAACAAGTCAAAGGCAGATCAGAGGGGCGACGGCGAGGGGGAGAATTCGGCACAGGCATCTAAGCAGCTCTAAATGAAACAAACAGAGAAGCTTTTTTTTTTTTTTTTTTTTTCTCGCGTGCCCTTTAGCCAAGAGCAGCACGACACCCATCCACACTGTACACAGTGTAATAACATATACACCGGCAGCGCGGCGTAAACATTTATTCAGCTACGCCCTGATTGCTTTCATATTGCATAAATGTGGAAGAAACGTGTAAAGCACCCACATTATAATATTATATCTAAGACGCGCTGCCATTCAGGGAGGCAGCTAGGCCGCTGTCCTCCGTCTCCCTCTTTGAAGACGTATCAGTAGGCAGTTGTCCGTGCGTAAACGCCGACTGATAATGACTGTTGCTTGAAGGGAGTAAAAGGATAGGGTGGTACGGTGGGGCACAATGCAGTGAAGGAGAGGGGACTGGGTGGCAGTAGTGAGCGAATAAAAAAAATAAAAATAAAAAATCTGGCTTTTATTACGCTTTTTGTTTTCTGTTACACAAGTGTCGCAATGCCACCCACGTTCGCTTTGGCAGTTGTGTGGACACCGTGGAAAAAAAAGAAAAGAAAAGAAAAGAATAACACACAATAGCACGCTGGGGGGAAATTAGTGACAGGCGGGGAAAAGCAGTGTGATAGGTTCTAATTGCTTCAAAATGTCCGGAAGAACTCCCCATTATCTATTTAAATGGGCTGATGATGGGGGCAGGAGGCGCTGGCGCTCACGGAGGGGAGAGCGGCTCCACGCCACCGCTGCCACGCTCATTATTTCCCTTGTCTTGACAGACGGCCCGCGCCGCGCGCCCCCCCCCCCAGTGCCTCAATGGGTTATCACACAGCGCGCAGAAGGGAGAGCTCTCTACCGCACCACCCCACACACACACACTTAAAACAAACATATTCACCGGTGAACTCAGAGCCAAACGCGCACACTTACCCATATATACGCAAGTCCACTCGCGACAAACATGCGCAAACACACACTCAGCGCCGGGGCCTAAAATGTTACATGCTTCTCATTTTTGGTTCATTCTGAACAGAAACGGCGACTGTTTGATGTCCAATCGGTCCACATCCCTTTCTCCATCGGCCTCCAACCTTGTTTGCATCGCTGGCCGGTTTCATGTTAGACAATTTTCCACGGCCCGGTCATTGCGTGTAGCGCATAATAAACACAATTCACCATAACGCGGAATCGGTGTTCGTCTTGAATGACTCGTTACGGTGCAATCACCTTAATGTATGTGTACACTGGCTTCAATATGTGCACATGTATCCATATACACTGTCAAACTTCATAAAAGGTTGCACATGTCTGCATGACCAAGCAAGAAGCCGTCTTGAACTGGATTTCACTTAGATTTATTCTAGGCTTAAAACAAAGAAGCTGGAATCAAAGAGCAAAATTCTGCTTCGGTGTGGTTTCACACAACAGCACCCAGGGCACATATTTGCTGCGCCACAGAACACAGCAACAATCATGTCCAAAAAAAAAAAAAAAAAAAGTCACCTGTGGTGAGTGCAGTTCCCTACCTACTCCACTTGAATACAGTGTAATTAGTAGAGCGGTTATTAATTTATATATCTTTTTGGTTTATATATGGAAGCCACATACAAAACCAGAAATGCTATGAACACGCCGTTAAAAAGTCACTGGAATTCAATGCTGCTGCTCTCATTTCCAAAGATTTGAACAAAGAAGAAAAGAGGAGCAGAAGTTAGAAGTTCTATTTTATATAGTTTCTATACCAGAGAGCACCTGCAAAGTTGACACATGCAGACAGACGGCGAGCGGGGGTGGGTCTGTCTGGGAAGCTGCGCTGGGCTGCATGTTCCTGGAACATTTTCCTTTTGAATGTTCCCTTCCCGGTTCCTCTGGCACTGCTCATCTCTGGCTTCTGTGAGAGGCAAGTGTCCCCCTAATGCCTGAGTGAATTGCTTTTGTTTGTTTGCTTGTTTCTATTTTTTTTCCATTCTTCTTCTTCTTCTTCTTCTTCTCCACCCTCCCTTAGACAAGACTATGAGTGTAGCATCTCTCTGTGTCGACGTCCATGTTTTATTTTCTCTCATCGCTCATCTGATTTTTACCCCCCTCTTTTTTCCCTGTCGTGGCATGCAGCGTCTTCTGATGCGAGGACAGAACCTCGTCTCTTCTCCAACCCCCATCAACAGCAGGCATCAACCAGTCAGTCAGAAGTTACAGAAAGAACTTTGTAACTTTGTGGAAGTGCATACGTCACCCTCACCCCCACCCCGGAGCCGAGCTATGAAAAAAATTAAATAAAATAAAAAATCACGGGCTCACAATTGACAGCCGCTCGACACCAGATCAAAAGGGGCGGGTACCCTTGGAGTGACACTCCAGCCACTTCAAGCGAAGGAGACGCCACTGATCTCCGATCAGGCCCCGGTAAAGTCCTGTCGAGAATCACCTTCAGTGCGAGCGGCGCAGGAAAGGCAGAACGTCACCCAACAGCAGTCACCTCAATGTCAGCGTGACCAACCCGACTGGCTGTAGCGTTTCAGAAAAAAAATCTGAATAATAAAAAATGTCAAAATGTCATATAAATATTAAATTAACATTTTCAGAGTTAAAATGTGCGGATTTATCCAAAATCAGCTTTTTTTCCCCCCCTTTCAGTTTTCTTTTCTGCTGACCATTATCCAGCAGTCCAGACCTGTCGAGTGTACTGCAGGCCGGGCTGGTGAGCTGCAGTGGGGACGGAGCACTACAGTAATGGGCCATGTGAGAGAGGACATGTCAGCTCTCTTTCCTCCAGACCACTGCATCCCCGATAGAGGACAAAAAACAGTATTTTCTCCTTCCTCTAAAGACATTGTTTCTGTGTGTGTGTGTCTCAGCACACACTAATAGGAGTGGGAGGGAGACACCGCTTCAGTGTCACCATTATCTGTGTTGCTCTACAGCAGCTGATAATGAGGCTGAGGTGTTTGTGTGTGTGTGTGTGTGTGTGTGTGTGTGTGTGTGTTGGTGGCTGATATGATGACAGGGTTCTGGATAAGGCCCTATGACAGACAAACAAATGTGTGCGCGCGCACACACACACACACACACACACACACACACACACTTTTCCACTTCCATTTACTTTTTGACTTTTTCTGAGTAATAACCTAATACCCATACCCATAAATCATATACATAACTAGAGTTGATAGAGATACATGCACCCGCATAGCCACGTGAACCTAGTTGTTCAGGTCATTGCGGGGTGATGGGTCACAATGTGAGTGGGCACTCAGTAAGATCAGAAGCAGAGGACAGGTTGTGCGGCAGCTCCCAAAACGCAGTGACACGCTAGACGCTCCGAAACCTGACAGCTGACATTCCCAAAGAGCAGCGAACCGCCCCGGCCGTCTGAGGAGCCGAACACACCCATTTATATTCACACATGCGCAAGCAGCACACACATATAAACACACACAAGTGCTGCTAACACACCCACACCCAAAAGTGCTGTACTGCCAAGACAGAGCAAATAACAGGAACGTATGACTGACAGATCAGAACGGCCGTCTCTTGCCAGGATTTTTTTTTTTTTTTGTGAGCAGCGCGTTAGGAGGTCACACAGAGGAGCAGAGAACAGTAAAACGGAGCATCACAGAGGCGCCGGGCAGCAGAGGATCTCATACTGGGCCAATTTAAATTGGGAAATGGGAAGGAAAAGTACAGATGTGCAACACGGAGCTGTCCTGGGCCAAGCAGAGATGAGATCAAAGGGAACGCTGGGGTGCGAGTTGGAGGGAGGGGCTCGTGACCCTGGAGACAGTCGCCGATAGTAACAGTTCCACGATTTCGGGCCATGCAGCGGCCAGCCCAACATCTCGGCAAAATCACACACGCGACACTGGCATCCTCTTACTCGCTTTTCCTCTTTTCGTTTCTCCCATTTTATTTTCCCGAACGTCACACCTTCCAGGGACACGGATCAAACGTCAGCGGAGTGTGTAGTCACAAAACATCTGCCCCTCCCATGCAGCGGGACAAGTAGCGGCCAACAAACTCCATTTATCCGCAAAACGTGGGATTCTGAGGATCATTTTCCACTTCGAGGGTGGGTGGGTGGGTAATTATTCTTTCACAAAAAATAAACAAATCACCACACATGACAGTGAATTTGCACATCGCTGATGTCCTGCTGTGTATGTTCGTCTTCATTAATGCCTGTAAATGCGCAGCTTTTCTGCCTTGTCTTTAGTATGTGTGTAAACGTCCTAATTAAAAGCTTACAAGCGATCAAGGACGCATAGTTTGAGGTGATTACACACTAATGAATGCTACACTCCACAACAGACGACCCCAAATTCTACCACCCCAATTCCAAAATGTACTCTAGGCACTATTGTGAATAAAGTATGTCTATGAGATCTCTGAAACTGGGGCTGTAAATGCAGCACCATTTATGGATCGGATTATATATGGATTTTAATATGGACATTTATATTCTGTTGAATGCACTCTGATTAGAAGTAGTATGAAATATTTTCCTTCTGGCTACACAGCGGGCAACAAAATTCCATCCAACGACAGCCCACCAGTGTCCCTGAATCTTTTTAATTTTATGACTCACATGTCACGTTGCTGATATTCCAGGCTGGGCTGAGCGACAGATAGGCAGAGAGAGATGCAGCGACCGAAACAGTGGGGCTAAGACAGTCCTGCGAGTCTAAATTTGGAAATCATCATCACAGGATCCACCTCAGTGCAGAATGTGCCGAGCGCCATTTGATCACTTTCCTCCGGGCATTGTTTTGCAAACGTCAGTTTAATGGGCCCGGCAAACAGGACAACGCGGACACTCGCGGACACCCAGAAGCTTCCGCGGCCACCATGTCCACAGGACACAAAGAACGTCGGCCGTTGTGTAATTCTCTAATGACCACAAAAGTCAGCACTTGGTGAACTGATGCCGTGTTAGAACAGGAAGCACATAAGTAAGCAGAACTCACACACACACACACACACACACACACACACGGAGTGCGGTCTCTTAATCAGTGTCCTGTGTGACTCTCTGAGCTTCTCTGAAGACTGTGTCCTGGCTGCTGTAAAACCCAGCCATGAATATGGAGCCCTTTTGTGGTTGCGGGGCCTTGCTTATGTTTTCTGTCTGATATCTATGCCCCATTCCCATTTCAAAGGGATGTCCACCTAGGGGTTTAACTTTTTGATCTGCCTGGCGACTGCCTTGACCACCTGCATGCTCGATCAGGCCCACGTCTCCACGGATACCTCTGAGCTGCTGGACGAGGCGCCCCAGCAGGAGACCATTACCCACACTGCACCACAGCACAAGTCACAGGCTGAGGAGGGGGCAGCTCCTCATTCTGCGTACTGGACATCATGTATCACATGAAGGTATAAAAAGCCTCTTGGTATATTTGTGCGTATGTGTGTTATATATATTCAGTCTGAGAAACCTGGTTAACCCCTCTCAAATGCTAGAAAGATATTTAGGCTCCACTTTCAAATACCATGGTGTTGGAAATTTCTCAATATGAATGATATGTGTAATTTAGGTGTGATTATCAGCTAAACAAATGGCTGTTTTTACCATACATGTCTGCGGCATAAAAAAGGGCTTTTAACTGGCCAGCATTGGAGAAGGCACTCTGTGGACAGCTTCAGAATATAATTCCATCCATAATGTCAAAAAGTCATTGTTGGAAGTCAGTGGTGTGGGGGGGAGGAAATGAAATCTCACAAATTTTGGCAAAAGACATGAGAACATTTTTGGAGGAGAGTCCTTGAGCCAAAAAAGTGAACTTTCTGGCTCAATGCAAAACCACTGTGCTTTGTGCAAGCTTGACACTGCACATTATCTGTGAACATTATGCTTAGCATGAGGCAAGCTGGTGACGAGATAATGTTAAGAGAATGCTTCCACTGCAGCACAACGAACAATAATGTTAATTAAAAATTAATATTTGTACATTTACATGTTACATCAGTCAAATCCCTCACATTCACAACAGGCAGCAACAGGTATTTACAACATACAAATGAGAGGTTTTGAGAATGAAACTCATTAATTGTTCATTAATAATTGCATTGTTTTGCACTGATCAATGGCAATAAATCTGAACTTGATCTGATGAGATCCCTATGGCAGTGGAATTTGTATTTTTTTTTTATTACTGTTATTATTATTTGCTCAATTATAGGTGTGCCTCTGTTAACACATTTAAGTGCCATTACATTAAGGAATGTTTTTCTGATTTTTGTGACAGGGCATTAAAATGTGGCTTTTAAAAGCATTTCTGCATCTGGAAGTGATTAAACAGACATTAAATAACAATGCTGGAAACAATGTGTTCATTGAGTCCTATCAATCTAATCCGGCCATTGTTTCGTAATGCAATTATCAATGAATTAGTATAATTTTCCTATCATAATATTAAGATTTCTCTTAACAGGTTATAGCATTAAAAGTTAATGAGATGAGCAAGAGCATGACAACATAATTAAAGCCCACAGGAATTCACTTGCTGCCATGAATAATTAAGCAGGAGCAAGACACTTTCCACAGAGCATCTTACCAAGTGCGGGGAGAGTGACACACAGATGAAGCCTCAGAGGTCAGGTTTGTAACCCACAGTTATAAATAACTTTGATAAGTGGTGCAGTTTTGTTTGTGCAACATCAATTTGGGTAGGGTCACAAAACAGAGCCCTGTGGTATGCCTCCACCTTATGTCAGAGATATAAAGAGTTCAGATGGCCCAAAAAGTAGACCTGCTGGCTGTGTTGACATGGTGGGTTAAAGGAACGCATGACTGCAAATGCACAGGCAGCCAAAGGCCCAATGGTTTACCTCATCATCCCATAAAAAGAGCCAAGCAACATTTTTAACAAACCACACGACCCTCTTCAATTTAATAAACACGGCAAAGAGCACGTAACCACTGTGTCTCCGGCTAACAACAATATTTATCCCAGGCGGCTTGTTGACTCTGGAGGAAAGGGCTAATGTTTCACCCTCCACGCAGGAGACAGGGCCAGTCTGCTTCACGGAGGAAGAGCAAACCAGGCGTGGCTGCAGATGTGAGTAATTTAGATAACAGCTTGTTCACCTGCTCAGTTATTACAATTCTGTCCATCGTACACACCAACTAAGTAAATAAGTAAATTTTGTTGCTGAAATTGCATTGCAAGTAAGACAGAAGCAGGAAAAAAAAGCAAAAGGACATGGGACTCAGCCTGGGTGGAAAAATTTACAGGAATGCAGTTTCTGAGATTACCTTTACTGTCTGACTGAAAAATTATTCAAGATCCCAAGCACATTTAATGCTGGACCACAGTAATGTTTTATTGTTGTTTTTTAAAAAGAAGAAAGTGGGCCGGAGAGAAGATGGGAAAGTGTATCGGGGAAGAGCGGAACCCCGTCATGCAGAAAGGCGGAGCAGGGAGAGGGCGGGGCGGCTCATAAATCCTGATTTGAACGGGATCACGAGTGCCCACGGACCGGCGCCGGAGCTCCCCTTCAAATGCTACGTCTGATTAAGTCTTCTCATTAGGTGACAGCTGAACTTTAACATTAATATGATAATATTGAAATAAGTGCATGTTATTTACTTTAGGGGGCTGAGCGGGGAGGGGGCCGACGGGTATGATGAATGATTTCTGGACAGCTCCTCTGACACCCAGGCAAACCGAGGCCCCCCTGCCCTAATGAGACTTGACAAAATCGGAGACATATGCAGAAATATTGGTTACAGTCGGCGTCACTGGCAGCTGGGCTCTCGCTGTGTCCTGCTCTCGCTCGCTCGCCATCTCTCTCTCACTCCTTCCTGATTGTCTACAGGCACTGAAGCATCCATTTCAATTGCCACTTCCTTCCTGGCCCCTGGATTTTAAATTTAGCTGGTGTCATTTACATATTACTCTTAATCAAATAGGGAGGTGGGAGAGGGGAAAAAAAAAAGGGAAAGCGAAAAAGAAACAAAACCGCGGTGACACGGTTCAGGGACAGGCACAGAGGCACTTTATAAAATGGAGATGTGACAGACACAGAGGGAGAATGGGAGAGAGAACGAGGGGGGGGGCAGGCAGGGAGAGAAGGAGGGATGGCTTTTGAGCAAGTGTCTTTAAAAAGAAAAGTAGGCTTTGTACCGTAATCAAACATATTTTAAAGTGGGAGGTGGCTGTTATTTTCTCATCAGGCACTGAGGTGGACAGAGAGGAAGGACTCAGTAGGCTGCTGGGAACCAACTGAGAGGCAACTCCAGCCGTTCCTCACAACTACCATTTCACATTCCTCCAACATAAAGCAAGAAAATAAACCGGTACTGGTATGTTATGATAGATGAGGTATGAAAATACACACAGACGTGTGGCTGTCTATATGTGTGGACCACAAGTACATGCACTTCCACAAAAGATCTAGTAGAAACAAACTCCCTACCTTCCTCTTACCTTCTGAGCATACCGGTCAGGATGCGGGAACTCTTCCCCAAGTTGGCATCTGTCTCCCGCAGCTTTAGAGTCAACGAGAGACAAGAGAGTGTTACACAAAACACACACACACACACACACACACACACACAGAGCACTTTTAAAAAAGGGCTGTATTTTAAAGTTGCTAAAAATGGTGCCGCATAAGCAACTTCTTATGCAGTTCTCAAAAGTTCCGTATTATCAAAAACGAAAGCTGGGAAGTGATGCTGGGTAATTTTATTGTTGAAAATATTCCCCATGAGTGAGAATTACTTATTATTAGTAATTTTTTTCCCTGATCTATTAAGAGTTTGCATATAGTATATTTCTATATTTTTTATATATGTCTATTTGTGTGATATGAAAGTGCTTCATTAAGGATCAGATTTTAAACGAAAAAGCGAGAGTACGAAATGCAAAAGGGAGAGCCAGACAGAGCGAGGTGCTTGTTCAGGAATGCTGACACTGCCGTGCATGAAAAGCCACAGAGTCCTGGCTGCAGACAGATATGAGATGCAGGAGGCCATCCCAGTGAAAGGCTGTCTCTTCACACTCAGCGAGGCCTCTCTCTCTCACCAGAATGTGCTGGTGGGGAGGCTCAGGAACACAGATGTGGTTTTGGGCCGGTTTGGGTTCTGGCACTGAAACCAGCCTCAGAGCCGCCTGATGTCTCTCTCAACGATGGATCTGTCCCCAGAGACTCCTCTCAGCTTTTCCCTAAATCCCTGTCTATCTGTCTGTCTCTTTCTTTTTCTCCATGGGACTGGAATAGCAAGGGTACAACAGAGCCAGACGTATGGTCTCTCTCTCTTTCTCTCTCTCTCTCTCTATCCCCACCTCTTGCATTCAAAAATGATGACACTACACATGGCAACAAGACAGACAGTGTCTTCTAATGGAGTGTTTACAGATGAGAAAATATTATTACCCATAATTGCTTGGGGACAAAGCAGGCGGGGACCACAGAGTGCTTTTTACTGAACAAAAATATATTAACATAAATCATTGGCCATATTGCAAAATTATCAATCCATCAAGTAGGGTTAACAAACGTAGCTGTTTACATCATTTTTTGTCATTCAAAAGGGCACTTACAGAGCTTTTTAAAGAGATATTTTTTTCCTTTTAGCACTGAAGTGTTTCTTTTCTGTCTCTCTCTCTCTTTTTTTTTTTTTTACTGACCAGTTTTTTTCTGACCAGTAAAACATCTTTAAAGTGAGAGGGGCCAATGGAGACTCCAGGGAGGCAAGTACTATTCTTCACAGACAGCAGACCTTTGAAAGGAAATGTTTTATTTCCTTTGAAATGGGGTGGCAGCCCAACTGCCATGTTGTGATCCTTAAGCATCCCTCATAAGAAGCCATCAGGCGCCCTCTCCCTACCTGTCTGCCGCAGGACTGAGATGGACAGAAAGGTAGCCGACGAGCTAGAGTGAGAGCGATAACCATGAAACGTATACTCTGTTAAAAGCTTTTTATTTACCATACACAAGGTGACTTGAATGGCCAGTTGAGACGACTGGAGATGCTGAATTACATCTTTTTTTTTTTCTTTGTGACAGGTCTGACCTCTGAAAACCTCTTAAAGTATCAAATAAACCCCTCAAATACAGTTGTAATTTTTTTTTAGGGTGCAGCTTTTTTTTTTTTTTTTACATGTATCAAAGTAGCTTGTTATAAAGACTGTAAGACTAAATTGCAAGTGTTTTCCTTTTCAGGGAACATGTTCTAATACTCATATGGCCCCTCAAATGTTATGTCATTAACCCACACGCAAGACCTTTTTGTTCTTCCACATTCAGTCAAACTCAAAAAGCTCAGACCCTCAGCGGTTCACACTGAGACGACCACTGGAAAACACCGAATTATGTGGTAGGGTATCAATTCCTTACATGATAAATGTGAGTTTGATGATCATCAACTGGGATAAATGAAATCAACTTCTTGTTATAGAAACAGTCCAATAAGACTACCTGATCTGGGCTTTTGGTTCCTAATCATGGATCCTTTGGGATCAGAACAATGAAATAAATTTCAGTGAGAAGCACCAAGGTAGTGCGCAGCCTCTATTTTTGTCTTCATCTAGATTTGTTGTTGCTTGATGATGTACTGTGCCTACAGAACTTATACCATGCCTCAGATTATTCTTGTATTCACTGTCTGTGGAGATAAGATATACTGCTTAATATTCCTACTCCAATACACTGTGATTTGAAGGTTTCCAAACACTACTATCAGCCTTATAATGGTATAATAATGATAAGCATGTCTGTGTGAGTTTCATATGATTTATGAAGGATTACAACCATGCACAATACTTTGATTTATTACTGCAGCCCCATGGTGATGGGTGAAAAATGGATTGTGCACGTCATGGTTGTGCAACAATGAAAGTGTACTACTCCATGTCTATTGAGAATAATAACCCAGCAATTGGTGACGATGCATTTTTTTTTGTGTCCATGCTAAGACCAGGTAAATGGGGAGGGATGCGTAAAATCTTTGTGTGGACAACCAGACCAGTTTGTCGTATTTTTGAACACTTCTGTAACCTTTTTTGCGTCCCATGCAAACAAAGCACAGCCCGCAGCAGATGCGCAAGGACGTACTTTGAGCAACAAAGATCTTACAGTTGGTTCATTCATGCAGATATGTTTGTGCCATGCCACTGTCCGTGTAGACAGTCTTACATCATGAATGACTTCACTGCATGGGACAGGCCAACTACAAAGCCTTGTTATTAGTGATGTGCTGGCTATCAAACGCTTTTGTATCAGCAGTGCTGTGTAGCCTGTGCCAACAGCGGCACATGCGTGTGCGTATAACACACACACACACACACACACACACACACACACACACACACACACACACACACACACAAGAGTGTGAGAGAGAGGCCTGTGTGGATATTTACAGCAAAGGCTTTACTGTAAACCGCCTGTGTGCTTGTTTGCGAATGACCGTGTAGGTGTGAAACAGAGCTAAGATCTGTTACCTGGTACTAAACACTCCAAGCAGCTGGACGATGGAAAAGATTTTATTGATTGTGTAGCTCTTGCTAACGTCCAGCAGTAAAAGGACTGTGGGGATGGTTTTCTTGGGTATTGGAGAAGGGGCGGATCTAGGAAGTTACCATGGCACTGAGTTGGAGATGGGAGTCAATGTAAATGATTTATTAAATTAAGGGAAATGCTGTAAATTAAGTATTTTAAAAAGGTATATGAAATGTTGTCAGGATTAATGTATTATGTGATTTAATATGAACTGTTTAAGATTTATCAATATAATTGATATATTGTTTGTCTGATAAATGGTCTATAAAGACTGGCCAAAGATTTCAGTCAGGAGAATAGAAAAAAAGAATTGAGAAGAGAGGAGAGTTTTTGCCAAACTTGAGTATGTTTTGTTATGTTACTTTTTAAAACGGTATTTATTGAAGTTGAAAATATAATTTAATAAATGGAGTCTGCCTCCAATTGCAATCCACTTTGTGTCATCTTCCCTGCCACCATTACCACTCTGCACAGGGGGATCTTCAGATCCTCCTTTATTGTTATTTAATTGTTATCTAATTATTTCAATAGGTTTCAACCCCTGGTCAGATCAAATGAACAGTGTGTACGAACTGTGTGTACAGACCCGCTCACGGGCTCTCTGAATCTTCTCCCGGTCGCTGTTCAGGTTGGCCAGGATCTCTTGTCCCACTTGTTCTGTCAAAGAAAAAGAAGCATGGTTAACACTGAGGGCTAAAGAGGCCAGTCACACTGATGGTGTGTTAATGCATCTCCTGAACTGGGTGCCCACAGAAGCCCACAGGGACCATGTCTCATCCTATTGGGCTTTGGGCAAAAGTTGGGATGAAAAGCCAGCAAAGCTGTATGTTGCTCCCATCATCTCCACCTTCACGTCACAAAACCCCTCACACACCTGTTATCACAAATTCACAACACTGGTACATTTGGCCATATTTATTCAATGAATGAATTTTTTTGCTTGTCTGAATAAGTACTGTCCTTGATATAAACCCATTATGTCCAATTAAAAAACATAAAAAATATGCTCGTCTGACAAACTGGCAAACGGTCACTGACCCTTCCTTTATTATTTCTTTACCGATGTGGCTCTGATTCACGGATCCTTGGCCAAAACTAGGATCGTGGGTTCTAAGAAATATTTCCTTTATGGAACCGCACAATACAGACATTAAACCGATAGTCAAGTGGATATTCACTAAGGACCACAATGTGGCCAAAGAAAATGCCAGCAATTGTTGGGGAGACCACTGAAAGCTGGCGACGCTATACATCGCTGACTTCATCCCCACCTTCAGGTCACAATACACCCCACACGCCCACAATCACAACACTTCAACATTTATTCAAATAATGACTTATTTACTGCTTGTCTGAATAAGTACTTCTCGGCTGTCCTTGATGTAAACCCATTACGTCCATTTATAAAACATCAAGAACATGCTCGTCTGACAAGCTCATCAACGGTCACTGTCTCGAACCCCCCCCCCCCCAAAATCCATAGGGGACGATCAAAAATAAATAAGCAAACAGCCACAGAACAAGTGTACACACCCACAGAAGTAGGTGCCGCATTAGCAGTTTGAGGGAGGGAGGGTGGGAGATGAAGTGCAGTGAAGAATCTTTCCCGGATCAAAGCGAGGCTTTCAAACACACCGAACAACTGTGAGTAAACAATGCACTCATGACTACATTACATTACACAGGTGCGCCACTCAAAGGGCCCGCGTGCTGCGCGCCTGTTCGGGCGGACGTGGCAAAATGGGCTACATCTGGCAGCTCGGCGCTCGCAGACAACAAGGGTTCCGGAGAGCGAAAGGAAGTCAGGGAGAGAGAGAGAGAGAGAGAGAGAGAGACACCCACTGCTACACAATGGGGGAAAAAAAATAATTAAAATTGTCTCCGGCTTCATTAATTTCTAATCAGAGCAGGGACAGATTGAAGGATACACAGATTAAATGGAGCAGTCAGACAGATATGTGACAGATAGGGCATATTAAAACAGTGAGCGCTCGTATTAATAATCATCAGAACGCTGAGCCGATGGGCCATGTACAGACAGGCAGGAGAGGAGGCGTTGTGGAAGCCTTCTATGAAAGTCCTGTTAACCACGGCGATCAATCTATGTCCTGGAGAGGGTTAAAACAAATGACTGTGATGTGCTACGAGAGGCAGTGTGCGCAACTGAGGGATGAATGCAGTTTGCGAAGACACACACGATGCACCTAGCATGTACAATGCTGGATCTGAATCCGGTGTGATAGGAACCATGAGAATTAGCTCACACTGAAGAGTGTTCGGGCAGTGCAGGATCACAATTCATGCAGGAATCACTGGGCAAGGTGAGACTTTTATGCAAAGAGCAGACAATGGGACCGATATGGCTGTGATTCACGGTGATCCGTCCCCCACACTAGGATTGTCTCCTTTATGGAACTGCAAAATACACCCATTAAACTGTTATTGTCAAGTGCATATTCAGCAAGGACCACAATGTGGCCAAAGAGAAAATGGCAGCAATCGCAAGGACATTAAGAGCATTTGCAATTTTTTTCTTTAAGCTTTTTGAAGTTTCTGGTAGAAGTCGCTGTTCCACAAAAATGTCAAATCATAAACTATGTTTAGCTGAAAGTGAAGTGAAAGTGATTAGTTGTCACATGTGACACAGCACAGCACCCAGTGCACACAGTGAAATGGGGTCTCTGCATTGAACACATCCCATGAGGGAGCAGCCATGGGCAGCCATGACAGGCGCACAGGGAGCAGTGTGTGGGGACGGTGCTCGGGATTCGAACCGGCAACCTTCTGATCATGAGTCAGCTTCCTTACCCGTTAGGCCACCTCTGCCCCTTAAAATTCCCGAAAAGGCCTCAAATGTAGTTGCACATATTGTCATTAGAAGTCAAGTCATATGCCACACAGCATATTATGTAATTATCGTGCCGCCTCCAGTTAACATGCATGTTCATTGTGGTGGTCAGGATATTTTGGAATAGTAATCGGTCGCCTTTTATAAATATGTTTAATAAAGATGTTTTTATAAATGAGTTCATAGAAACCAGATGAGCATATTTGCCTTTTTAGAAGGTGTGAACTGTTTATAAATGGATCTTCTGGGGTCCTGGGATCATAGCGTTGTGACACTACGTTGTGCACTTCACACAGATGACAAAAGCCCAAGTTAGCCGAGGCCCTCCTTTCCTGTGGTCTCCCATGGCTGTGAAAGCCATTACAGATTCCGTTAACAGCTGCCCTGGCCAGCAGCTCCCAGAGAAATATTTCCAGGGTGATGTTCTCTTTCAGACCTGCTCTTCTTCCCCTCTGCGGACAGTTCACAGCGGAATCTGCTCCCAGCCTTCATTCGCACTCGTAGCAGTTTTTTTTATATCTTTAACTGCTTCATGTTTGTCTCAGAAGTTCATATGCACTTCTGTAAATACACAGGTTTATCCCTCCGCCTTTCTCCTGTCGCTGGAGCTGCTTGGACTCGAAAGGGGAACGGAAAGGAGGAGCACGGGCAAATGTTCGACTTGTCTGAAGAGAAAACAAACAAAGACGCTGAGGAGGATGAGGGATGACTTCCATCCCCTCCGCCCGTCCTCGCTCTTCCTCCTGACATCCTTCTGTTTATTAGTTAGGTGCTTGCAGCCTGCCATGTTTTTTTTTGTCCCCACCACTCTGGCCTGTACCATTGTACATTGTGTTAAAATGTCCATGTTTTCCCCCACAGTTGACAAAAATTCTTATGTGGTGCAAAAAAAAAAAACGTTTTTTTTATACCCCGGTCCAGGAAGAACAGTTCATTAGACGTGTTGCTATAAATCATTTTGAGCAGTAAATAGCAGCGATGATTTCAGGTGCAGGCATTTATGAGCTCCAGCCAAACGGCATAAAATGCAGCGACTCCCAGAGTAAGGATGGCCAGATGACTCTGGCCAGGATGTATGGCTGGCTGGGTTGAGGGGGTGATTCATGCTCCAAACATTGCGGACGACAGCGGACGCTGAACAGGCCCGTCTACCTTTCTCGCTTTCCCCGCGCCCCCCAGAAGGCCGCGGCGCCTGACTTGTTGCTCGTTAGCATATAAAATATTCTCCTCTCGAGGGGGCGAGCTATTAACAATTTAAATAGCCCTGACGGGAAGCTCTTTCCCGCAGTCTCGCTCTCTTGCTAAAGATCCACATCCCCAAGGTCCATTTAACAAGCCTATTACTCAAATCTATAACAGCGCCGCCGACGCCAAGGCGCAGGTTTTAATTCGGCCTCTTAATGGAGCGGCTGACCAACGTTTACAGCCTGAGCTGTAGAGGGGGGCGGCGCGCGGAGGCTTTTACCGACTACGGCTGCTGTCCTGCACAGACCCAGCACTAGTGGACAACGATGTCAAATTACACCGGGTCGGCTAAATCATTCCCGACGTTATTCACGACCAAAATAAAGAAATAAATAAAAACAGATCTCTGGTGTCTTCCATTCTCATTACCTTACCTTCACACCACTCTTGTCATCCCATCGCTCCAAACTCTCTCTCTCTCTCTGTTTGTGTGTATGTGTGTGCGTGTACACTGTCAGAAAAAGAACTAGTTTGGGACACCCTGGAGGTATTAACTTCACACGTTCTCCATCCTCTCTTCCTGCCAGCCGCTGGCATCCAGGGGTGGGAGGATGCAGGAAGCCGCTGTGCCAGGAACCCTGCACCCTCCCGGACTGACTCTCTCCTCCCTCCATGGACACGTATAATTGGGCACATCATCAATTTTACACGAGCTGTTTTAGACCAGGCCTCTCCCTAGGACATGTCTGAGGCCCGTTCCTTCTCTCTCGCTCCGGCGCCGTCTCCCCAGAGCCGAAAAGGGTACAAGGCCTGACACCGGCACACTCCAAGGCTTTGCACCACACTTTTTTTTTTTCTTCTTCTTCCTATTGCAGAGCTGAAAGCATTTTTTGAAGGTTACCAAACAGACTCCTCTTTGGACACAGTCCACACAGAGCCAAACGAGAGGAAAAAAGCACCCAAGGGGAGAGTAAAGGTTCGGTCTGACACCGGCTGCCACAAAGACGGTACACTCGAACCATACCCAAAGACCTTTATCACCTGCTAACCCTTAAGGACATCACAAATGCACATTTCCCCAATTCTGGAGAACGTTTGACGTTTGTAGCCATTCGCAGAACCGCACCAACATTCGTTCAGAGGAACGCCTATAATAAAGCCTTTTGTCACAGTGTACAAGGACACATTTTTCTGATATTTATTTACTTACCAATCTAGATATACATCTGCAGATTTTACATTTGCCCAAAATTTTACTGAAGCAATTTTATGTCCCAAAAAATCTTGGTAAGATATATTTATGTCAATCCAATTTCAAAAAGGGTCATTAATTTGTCATTTACATTCAGATTTACATTTATGGAATTTATCAGAAGCCCTTATTCAGAGTAACTTTAATAATTAGTGACAGGGACAGTCCCCCTGGAGACACTCAGAGTTAAGTATCTTGCTCAGGGACACAATGGTAGTAAATGGGGTTTGAACCTGGGACTTTGCTGTACCGCAAGTAGACAATTCAGACTGACCTGTGTACATGAACAAATATTAACATTCCTCATTAGGCCTTCTAATTGCCGATGATTTATTAGAACTTTTCTGCATTTTGCTTGTTTACTTTTATCTTGTTTTTTCCAGGTTCAGCTCAACTATTTTTCCATTCGATTATCAAATTACAAAGGAGGGAAAATGTTACAGATTCCTTACATCCCGAGATTTGATCATTCATGACTTCACCATTTTTAGCTGCTTTTTATGCCCCCACTGTCAAGTGCCACTGCAAAAGTTTGCCTTGTATTTGTCATATGGGGTTTCAGTAAAATTGCATGTGATGTGTGACGGTCCTCATATATGGGAACTACCGCAATTCAAATTTCATACATAGATAGGGCTGATTTGATGTATTTTCTGTACAAGTTACTGTATACAGCAAACATCCAGAAATAATAAACTTTAATAAAAAAAAAAACTTTATCCTTCTTCAAAACATTCTGTTTTGGAAGCAACTACATATCAGAACTGTACCAGTTAAAACGGCTCGGCAGCCATTCCCTATTTACTGGCCTAAAATGACTTAACCACGAGTTTGAGACAACAAAATTCTTGAAATGTGTGAGCGAGTGGAGCCCAGCGGAACACGAGACTGGGAAGAAAACGTACCCAGCAGACAGTGTGCAGAAAGAAACGGTCGAATCTGTTTTTTCTTTTTTTTTTTATAAAGAGGTCAGACAGTAACGGAGGTGGGCAGCAATGCGAGGAGAGCAGCGGATCGGGCGGCGCAAGGCGTCGGCGCTAATCAGGGCCCATTTCTGCAGCCTTTCTTCACTCCGCCCTCAGCCGCTGTTTTATTCACGGCCCGCCCTGACCCCACCACGCTCCTGCTCTGACAAATCACATCTGATTAAGACAAATCTTTATTAGCCAGCCAGTCAACTTTCCTCATTCATCATTCTGGCAAAGGCCCATCACACCCCCCACTCCACCTCTGTCTTCCTCAAAACCCATGTGTGTGCCCACCACGCCCCTTGAGCCACACAATAATGAATTCTTTTTTTTATATTATTGTTAGGAGCTGATTACCGACGATTGGCAGCGGTGTGGATGTGGAGCTTTCTTAAGAGTGATAAGACGCTGGCCTAATGTGTATAAATGACCGGGGTGGAGGAAAGCGCTGGATAAATGGAAACATTTGGGGTTTTTTTTTCCCTCCCTTTCTCCCTCTGCCCTCCTTTAAGTTCAAACACTTTCGACTCCTACTGACATAAGCAACAACCTCAACCCCCCATACTGTCTGCAATGAGAACAGATGAGACTTTAGGAAAGCAGCATGCGGGGGGGGGACACAGAGAAAGAGAGAAAAGAGAGGGCAGGAGGGGGGGAGAGAGGCAAGAGCAAAGGGGCGGGGAAGGAGGAAATTTCTGGGAGCAAATTGCCTGGATTAAATCATCTCAGCATTACTCAAGCATCCAAATGAAAACTAATGGACTTTTGGAGGCCGGTTTGATTGCCTCTGCGCTCAAATGTTACGGCCCTCGAGTCCGGGGCTCCTCAATTAAACCGTCTCGCGTTACCGCGGGCCGGCGGCGCGCCAGGCGCGTACTCCAACCGGCGCTGGTCAATCCTATGGATCACACGGACTCAATTCATTAATTCTATTGCCCCCCACACACAGGAAGCCATTTGTACCAGTTGATTAAGGGGCTCCGTTGAAGTGGACGTGTGCAGCCAACGTGACTGAAGAAAATTAAAACCGCACGCATCTGGTGTCAAACTCGCTACATGAATATTGATGTGCGCGGAGCAAATGATTTTGTTTTATTTATTTGCCATATTGTCTAAAGTATGACTTGTTTCCCACACTGAGTTAATCAGGAAACGGATTTACCGGCCCTTAAATCGGAATCGAATCACATGACACACAGAGACGACCTTGTTGCTAAACCGCAAGGACTTCAGCGGCCGACCGTCTGCATTCTCCGCCCGACGGCGTGACCCGTCCACATGAAAGGTGCCTTGTCCGACCACAGAATGTGCTCCTCTCTCTGTCACAACGCCGGCCGCACAACGCTGTATCGGCAGTCTGATTACGTGGTCTCTCTGGCAATTACGGTTTATCCCCCTAATCAGATGCCGCAGCCTATTTGCCCTTCATGTAACTTCTGAGGCGGAATTTAGCAAAACTTAGAGAGTGAGAGAGAGAGAAGAAAAAATGCTCTTCTCTGCCTTCCTTTAAACAGTTTAGGAACGTTAATAATCACATTACTCTTGATTAAAGGGCCTGAACGTCTCTAATCAGAAAGTTGACGGCCAGATCAAAGCACGTAACGCAATTTTTTTGCCTTTTAATTATCTGTACAACACCACACCTCAGGCTGTTCTTCCCTGCCTATCTCCTGGAAAAAAAAAAAAAAAAACTCCACCAAACATGATCTAACACTTCTTAACAGTTCATTATCCAATAAGGAGAGAAAAAAACACAACCATTCAGAGCTTAAAAGTAATCTCCACAATTAGTGGAGACCTGGGGGAGCCCTGCAGTCCTCCGCGTTGCGAACTCCAAATTGAAACACCTTAATTATGTTTGTCAAATCAGACATGGCATCACCCTCATTTGCATGTCTTGACAGGAGACCCCAATGAGATCTCAATGAGATTTTCACACATTTCAACACCCACTGATTGGACCCCCCCCCCCCCCCCCCCCCCCCCCCCCCCCACCTTCATCGTCTTTTCTTCTGTTTTTTTCAACAACACAAATAAGTTCATTTTGTTTTAGTTGCCCCCCCATCCTACCTATTAAATACATTCAGACACGAGAACAGAAAGAGCACGTACAGCATGCGGCATTTAGTTCTCTGGGTAACGAGGATTTAAAGGGCCAGCATACCTGATGTTTTTCAGTAATTTAGTCATGGAAATTAGCACAGTTCCACTTTTCCTACCAAGAAAAAGAGCTTAATTCTGCAAGAGTCTATACACAGATAAAACAAAGCACATTATTAATGTAACATCATGCTATAAATGTAGGACTATTAGCAGGAGGACCAAAAAAATCAATACAACATTATATTGTGTTACGTCCTTTGGTTACATGTTACTATATTTCAGAAATGTAAGTAAGAAACCTTGGTTTTAGAGCAAAAAAAATGTGGAACAGAAGGTAATTCAATTTTTCCAAGAAAGTGAATGAATGTGTAATGAAAGTGAAAGTGATTGTCAGTGTGTTGGGAAGGTGCTTTTGCTCAGTGGCACCTTGGCGGATTGGGATTCGAACAGGCAACCTTCTGATTTATTCATTTAAATCAGAACTTTTTCATTTAAGCACTTTGTTGTCCTATTTGATTCCAAAACATACTTGCACGGCCCATTTGCAAAAAAAAAAGAACTGAAACTGAACATCTGTAGACTATGGGGTGCTCTGATTACAGCATCATCGTGTGATATCAGCCTTGTTGAGTGCTACTTGCTAGAGATGCACCAATAGATCAGCAGGAACTCTGCATCACATAAAAAAAGAGCAGCACCCAATTTTAGTCATTACCACATCAGAAGCCCACATAATAAAGAGAGTTATAAAAAAAAAAAAAAAAGGTAAATATTGTGTGTACACAGGGGAGATCAGGTATCAGAGACATGATCTACCATCCAGTGTGGTGAAAGCAGTGTTTGGAGGGAGGAAATGGAGGTGGCCAGAGCACAGAACAACTCCCTCTCTCTCCCAATGAAAAACGTATCAGAATGATTCTTCCCCCACTTTATAATAACACTAAACGAATCCGCAGCGATATGTAAAATATGTATATTCACAAAAACAAACAAACAATCTCTGGGGGGAGAGGACTGTCGGCAGTAATTTGGCTGAGGTGGAAATGGAGGGCGTGAAAGCAGAGACATCAAATGCCGAGCACGGGCTGCAACGCTACTCCTCGCTGTTAAGAGTTGTAGCGCTGACAGAATCTGACAGTTACCAACACTTAAAGATTCTTTTTCCTCAAAACTTTGAAAGCATTAATAGGCATGAGGCGAGGGGGGTTCTCATCAGAGCACTGTTCTCCGTTCTCCTTTATGCCCCTTAAACTGCAGTGCTAGGTCCAGCGTTGCCAACTGCCTCCATTTACTTTAGCTGTCAGGCAAGGAGCTATAAGTATCAACAGAACGTTTTTTTTGAGCCATCGTGCCTCTATGGTGCTTAAAGGAAAAATAAATGTTGGTAGTGAATAAGAGAACAGCAGGGTGCAGGTCCAGGCCTGGGTTCTCTCATGGCGTTTTTTTTTTTTTCGGGTTTCCCTCGGATTCCTCCTACAGTCCAAAGGATTTGTCTACTACAAATGTTCTGAAAGGAGTACCGCCTTCAAAAATATTTGTCTCTCCAAGTACCACCATTACAGCCTGCATTGAAAACAGCTACAGAGGCCTACTTAACTGGTTCACACAGGAGCCAGTTTTATCCCTAATGTAAAATGTATTATTTAATATTGACCATTGACTGTCAACACCGCAAACACAAAGCAAGTGAGGACATTAACTCTACTACATGGAGGCTATTTAGGATAATAACGATGCTGCATGCATAATTACTGTGACTCCTAGTGTTTTGTGCCAGAGTATAAGAACCAAGAATCATCCTCCATGAGGACAATCCCCATGTGATTGATACACTTCCTATACTGGGGTGGGACATGATCAATATGTTGTCACAGAATCCCGAACCACCAAGGTGCCAGTGAGCAAAGTACCATCCCCACACACTGCTCGCCTTTCATGGACGCCCACTAAGGTGATGGGCTAAATGCAGAGGACACAGTTTGTTGTGTGCACCATGTGATGTGCTGCAATGTTTCACAATGACAAACGCTTCACTTTCAAACACTACAGGAATATGTTGTGTACAAATGTAGTCAGAGAACATTTTATCACTATCGATTTTTTAAAATCCTTCATAAATGTTTTAACATGACCAAAATTTGCAGTTATCGAAGGAAGCACCACAGTATAGTACTGATTTTAAAGGCCACAATCCTGCTTCAGTATATCCTGGCCTCTGCACACCCTTGTTTTTTTGCTGCTAGACATTTTTTCCTTCACTTGGAGGTGCCCTTAGCACTCCCCCACAGCATTCCCAGCAAACAGGAGCGTGGATTACGACTGCCAAGAACACTGAGGCATTGTACCAGCTCACAACGCTAGTTTGTCTTTCACTTCGGACAAACCATTAGGCTCCCAATCAGCAGTGAACAGTCAAATAATAACACTATTATGGCAGGGAGGTGATGCACGAAGGGAGCCCACACAAACCCAATGCATTATGGGCATTGCTCAACAGTGGCCACAGCAGAAGAGGTACACAACGTCAGACTCATGGCACGCCCAGCCATTTGGGGAGCACTGAGCTGTTATCTTCCCAAAAGTGTCATGGCACATTCCAAGCCCATTCAAAACGGTTAATAAATAAAAACTACAAAAAAAACAATTGTAAAAAGCAAAACGTTCCTAAAACAACAAGCCTCTTCAGATTTCTGAGACCTATCGGGAGCATTTGTGAACATCTCGGAATGAAAAGAAACCACTTGCGAGATGAAGGGAAAAGCCAATTACCCAAAAGTGCAACTGCTTAAACGGGAAGGGTAAACCACCAAACAGAAAACAATCAAGAAAGTTCCACATACAAAGGCGGCAATAACCAGGAGATAAGCCTTTTTTCGTTTTGGAAGTGCTGCCAGGGTCTGTCATCACTTTAGAACGTACAGGGGAAAAAAGAAAGAACTTTTTTGTCGTTCCTTTTATTTTGTAATGCTACATCAAACGTCGTTTGAAAGCGACACCGCAATCGCGCCGTGTTAACATACAGTCTGGCGAGAGCACGACAGGGGCGGCTGTCCCTACCACTCTACCCGTTTGGCTCATGGCAAAAAGTCATAGCTACTTCAGCGGAGGGGCTTCTTTTTATACAATATTAATGAGACGTAACGCGCCGATCAACGAGGGAGATTCCGCTACGTATCAAAAAAGACGGGAGCGAGACGTGAGTCGGGCCGAAAGCACCTGAGCGGGAAAGCAGGAGATGCCGATATCAGCGCTATCAGAGGCACAGACGAAATCATAGGGGGGTGGGGTGGGGAAAGAAAATTACGACTTCCGAATTAAGAAAACCGCCTTTTCTTTTTTTTTCCCGCCAGTGTCAAACCGACCTCTTCACCATCTCATCTGCTAATGAAGCATATCTAACTTTTTTCGACACGGCAGAACTAATTTAATCTAACTTCTGAGAGCGCGCCGCCATCAAATTAATTATTCATAAAGGACACAATATTATAACTCAACTGTCAACTCCGTCGTTGTCCTTTCCGTTTCGTTTTTTTTTTTATTTTTTTTTTTTTTTGTTTAACAACCTCCTGTCTGGCTCGCTCTTTTGTCTTCTACCTTCTTCTCCTCCCACCATGGGCTTTTTAATCTATTACCGAGCGTTACACGTTGTCACGGTCGCAGTCGTACAAAATAATTTGCTTTTTTTTTTTTTTTTTTTTTCATTCCCTCTGCATTCGGTGTTTTGAAGTTGACTGTTGGCGACAGTACGGCAGAAGCCGGTCTGGCTTTTTTGTTTTGGGGGTTTCAGAGGCGGATGTGCTCCCCGAGGGGCCCTGGGAAGGCGCGTCGAGGCCAGCCACACCAAAGCGGGGAGAACCGCAGCGCCGGGTAATAACATAACCCGGATAACTTTTCTAAGCCACGCATGAATTATGCATTGCCATCTTGCCGAGCGCACCTTTCTCCTTTGTCAAGATCGACGGGGGCAGTGATGAGGTAGGTCGCGCTTGCTCACACACACATACACACGCCCACACACACACACACACACACACACACACACACACACACAGCGTCTCCTGTCAGAGTGATGGAATGTGACTGCAGCATGAGTGACAGTCACCGGAGTGTCAGATTTATGCCTGTCCCACCCCCCCCCTTACTTTCTGAGGCCTGCAGCTCTAAACTGTTGTCCTACACACAGGTAACAAGCAGCGGACTGCGGGAGACGCGCAGGGCCACGCGCAGGGCCACGCGTGCCTCGACATGGTCCATCTGTTCCGCCGGGACACGTCCGCCATGTCACTACTGTAGTGTTGAACACTTCTTGTCCCAACGTTAGGTCTCACCGAGGCACTTAAAGCTTTAATAATTTCAATGACGGAAATGAAAACACAAGCGCACCTTCCCCCTAACTAACACACACACACACACACACACACACACACACAAGATGAGGGGTGAACAGCTGTGTTTCGGTGAAGGACAGTGGAACTGCTGTTAGCGATACTCTGTTGTTTATGGACCGACAGAAGCCTGACAAACGGAGCTCAGCCCAAGCAGCGCTTATACAGCCCAGCCAACCACACACACACACACACACACACACACACACACACAGCCTTGTCAGCTGCTCACACAGACTTGGCACATCCAGATTCACAGACAGACACGGACATATGCAGCCAGGTGACAAATTAAAGGGAAAACGTGTCACCAGAAGAGCTTCGGTGCTCCTTGAGACCGATTCTCCCGTCTCCGTTCCTCCACTGCACGGGTGGAAATCAATCTTACAAAAGGATATTCCCTCAATTTGGTGTTTTGATTGAGGTGAAGATTTCAGCGTGTGCAGGAGACTGCGCAAAGCCACCAAATTGACCGAGGCGAGGACTGCAGAAGCCGGGGTCACGCTGCCAGGTCGCGGGGGTACACGGCTTGGTCACGGACAACACCTGATTGTAATTGAGGACGACGCGTGACAGCCCCCTGCTCGCTCCCGTGCGGGGGCCTGGGCAGGGGCCGCCTGACAGGGGCAGCCACCGCGGGTGGTGGGGCCGTCCTGGCCTGGCACAGCTTGGCAGCCCTTACCCTGGGAGCACGCTGGCTCGCCCCCGTCAGGAGGGGACCGAGGGGCTAACGAGGAGTGCCAGCGATTCCACCGTGTCCATCAGCAATGCAAAGAGAGGACAGCCTGCACAGCTCCATCTTAATTAAAAGAAAGAGAGGCCTGGCTTTCATGATGTTAAACTGCAGATTATATTTTTCCATTTGACAGATATTCTTCTCCACAAGAAAGAGAACGCATTGCTCATGAGCCCACCATTTATTTGGCATCAAGTAACATAAAGACTCTGCTAGATAGAGCGGTCTTTCTCCATTATCATCTCATTTCTGAATATGATGAATAGGTCTAATAATAAACACGTGCTAAGAATCCTGTGTAATCACGTAATTACTATATATGTGCGGGTGTGTGGCTGCGAACGAACCTGTGTCGTTAAACAATGAGCACTATTTCAACCATTATTGCCAGTAACAGACTTGACACCAAAGTGTGATATTCTAGAGATGCTATAGAGACAGGGCCTCACACAAAACTTTCACATGAGACTTATTAACTACTTGGTTTTTTTCTATTTCATATATTCTGGTCCATGCTCAGTCCACCTTATAACCTAAGCAAACTTTAGCACCAGCGGAACTATTTATTGAACTACAGTACAGGCAGAAGTTCCAAGGAGGAGTTTGGCAAGTTCACACCACAGGAAATAAGAAAGATTTAAGCGCTAGGAACCCCATGTTTTGGGGATCTTTATGCAAAAAAAGTCTCAAAAGCTGAAAAGAAAAAAAAATTCCACTGTTTCATCTCCATCTAACATCTCACGGTCCATATAATGTATTCTCAATTTTACCTCTACACGAATTACCAGAAATTCCAGCATCCAAACAAAACTTTTGAGTCACTAGCTAAAGCAAAAATGCTGGTTTGTGCCGTTTTCCCTCCTTTTCGACAGGGCACTGTCCCAAGCCTCAACTGCGGCGCTCCAAATGAACCCCGTTTCCTGTGCAGCAGCTCCCGTGGCTTTAGCGTGATAAATAATTAAATGTACGAGAGGAAGCCGTGTTACAGGCCGTGTTTTCATTAACTTTAGATAAAAATAAGATAACGATTTTTCTTCTCGTACCGGTCCCAAGAGGAGACAACTAGCAGTGGGAGAGTGGCAACGTGGAGCTTCGTGCAGCGCAGAAGCGAACAACAGTGATACAGCGCGGTACGTTTATCAATGTCAGATGTCATCCATAACATCAAGGTTTCCTCTTCCTCCCACTCTGCCCGCGAAGCTTAAATTAGCCGAGCTTTTTAAGATCAGGGATGTTTTTCAGGATATAAAAAATGGATTAAATGCAGTGAAGACTGGCCCTTAATGAGCCCAGCTGGGAGACCCCGGACGGCTTTGAGGGAGGAGCCCACCGCGGCGCGGTGCTTCCTGGAGCTCCTCTTGGCGCTTCCTTGCCTGCCTTGGCAGTGCCAAAGGCCGGTCCGACAGCTGGGGTCCGGTGGCCCGCTCTACCTCCAGGGTACCTGGAGTCTTGGCTGTCAATGGACGAGTGATCCAAAGTAAATGAAATAAAAATGGAATAAAATTCATGGGAAATCGGGGCTGCCCAGTTGGCCCGTTGCAGACAGTACAACATGTCTGAGCTCGTACAATAAAGGGTCTGTTTAGGACGGCGTGAAGGGGTAAAACACACGCCCTCTGGTCTGCACGCCTGTTGCGCAGTGGGGGCAGGCAGCGACTCCTCACATCCCACCCAATCCATCTTCCCAGACACACACACACACACACACACACACACACAGAAGCACACGAGGCTGAGTGGCGATGACAATATCGAGCGTGACAGGAGCAGGCCTTTTTCACTAACATATGTCAACGATTATCCACCAGTGTAAAAGAGGCGGGTCGAGAGGGCGGGGCATGAAGAGAGGCCAGAGCCCTAGCAGGTAGCCTTGGACAGGAGCCACGCTGCATTCCTGCGCTACTTTCTTTCTCCCCCCGTCAGCGATTAGCACCTGTCACGGGCCCCCCTGCGCCGGCATGTACCACGAGAGACGAGATTAAAATACCCGGATAGCCCCGCACGCGGCCCCTCCGCGATGAGCCAGGGGTTGGAAGATGCAAAAGGCATGGGGGGGGGGGGGGGGGGGGGGGGGGGGGGGGAGAGGAGATTTGAAGGAAGGGGACAGGACGCCTGTGAGGAAAAGCGGATGCAGTAAATGGAAGGCGCGCCGCTTTCGGACGTATTAAAGTGGCAGGACAAATGTGACACCCGGACCCTGAAAAATGAGCCGTCGTCGGTGATGTGCGAGCCTCTCTGTGTATTGCAGAACAGCGTCGTTCTCCAGAGACACAACTGCTGTGTGTGTGTGTGTGTGTGTGTGTACACACATTTTAGTGTTGAGCACATATATGGGAGGAATTTGTTTTCTGACAGTTGGTTTGACGGGGCGGGTGAAACTCTACCTACAGGCACGCCGCCCCCTTACCCCTCCCCTCCGACGGAAATAAAATCTCTGGTCTGTCAACTCGTAAATTAGGGGACGTAAATATAAACAGGCGATTGGCAAATAAATGTCTATTTTATCTTGAAATAAATCCGGCAACCGGTGCGCGGATCTGCGTTTTAATGGGAAAAAAGTTGAATATTAATATGTTATCCTGTTCCATTTTTGGAGCAATTACGGCTTAAACTGTGGCGTAAGCGTGACGGAGACGGGAAGTAAGGGTGCGGGCAGGTGGACAGAGGGAGGCTGAAAATGATATATATGATGCACGCCATATACTGAAACTGTTGCCGGAGGGGAGAATAGGAGTGCAAAGTGAAACCGGCAGTGTTTTCGACGTGCGTGTTTCTCGGACAGTGTTACAGAAAGACGACACCGCAACGCACAAGCGCAGCACAGATGAGGCGATAAACTTTTGTCGTTCTTTTTTTTTGTTTTGTTTGTTTGTCCCCAGGCCCACGGGCTGAAGCCACCCAGATAGCCTGCAGTTCGGGTACAAGGAAGTCGCTTTAAGTGATGACGTCTATCGCCACCAAGAGGCAGGAGGACCATGCTGCAAAATCCGCAATGGGTTTGTTAGCCAATGTCACAACTACAGAGAGGGTAGGAGAACAACAACAAAAAAAAAATTTCCATAACATTACACGATACCTTATGATGTATAATGTATAGCTTCCCAAAATCACATGTTAATACAAAAACAGCCCTCACAGGCAGAGACCGGAACAACAAAAAAAAAGTATGTATATGCATATATTCGGGACACTGAGGTGCTGGGCTGTCAGTGTATTAGGATGACCCTTCCGGCTGCTCTCCGGGACATAAATAAACATGGCCGGGCCGAGCGCAGCCTCTAATCACAGACAGAGAAATCAAATTTATTCAATCATTAATATTTTAGCACACCGCCATGTGAAAGAGCATGAATGATTAATTTAGACATCACCTCTGTCACAACGTGTTACCCATCTGGACCCGGATGCACCTTTGAGAATACTAAACAAAGACTTCTTGGTGGGTGTACGTGTGTGTTGTGCGGGACGGAGGGGTCTAGTTAGAGCTCAGGGTTTTTTTTTGGACGGGGGGAGCTTTAACACCCCCAAAAAACAGTGGAGGGCATGGTGAAGTTTATATTGAACAACTTGCGGTAAATTTGATGCAAATTTTGTGTAAATCAAAGACGATTCCCCGAATAGGTTTAAAAAAAAAAAAAAACCAGACCAGTGACATTAGATGGCTTATTACACCTTGGAACGGTGCACAATAAGATGTGTGCATTTGCACACTCGGTAGCTAATCCTTTTCTGCCCGTTCGGTCAAATTAATATACAATGTGCCCAACTGTCCCACTTGGTGAGTGCGTACAGGTAGTTTCACGCAAAACTGCAGCAAAAATGCCGCCGGATATAATCTGTTGTACGAGGTGGGCACTGAAGACTAAGATGTGTTTAGAGGACTCCTTAAAATGCAATATGATTTGACAGCGGGAATGTTTGCTTTTGAATAATTAAGTGGCTGTTGAAGGTTATGTTAGGCGGTAATAAAACTCCATTAGTTTGTAAACTGCGCCACGGGGGGGGGGCGAGTGGAGGAGAAGGAGGAGGGAAAAAAGAGAGAGAGAGAGAGAGAGAGAGAACACAGATTAGAGGGGCACCGGTGTGTGCCGCTGACCTTTTCTCCACCGAACGTGTTATCCCTAAAAGGCGGGCTCAACCACCCCCCCACCCCCCCGCGAAGAAACTTCGGCGAGGAAAAAGTCAGTGCGCCCCCCACCCCCCGCGCCGTGATTGTCTTTAGCTTAAGCTCAGCCGCCTGTCTGAGGAAAGCAGAGATCACACGCATCAGCGGAACGCCATCGTGCCACTCGTGCCATCCCCAGGGCCCCGAGCTTTGGACGCCAGAGTGATGGATATGTCGTGTGGGCGGGTGCGCGTGTACCGTACCTGTCGAGACTGAAGCCTCCTCCTTGGGGGGGTGTGTGAGTGTGGGTGTTTGAGAGCGAGAGAGAGAGAGAGAGAGAGGGAGTGTGTTTTAAAGAGAGGGGGTGTTGGTTAGTGGTGAGTGCATGTCAGAGACGTGATATGTTGGCATGTGCCCCGAGGTGATTTTGGTGTGGTTGTCATTTTTTGTTATTTGTCATTTATTTATTTCTTTTTTGTTGTTGTTGTTTTTGCTTTTTCTCGCCCGGTGTTCTATTCAAACAAATAAAAAAAGAATAATAATTACTTGTGTCATTCTGAGCAGGAATTCAGAGTGTGTTTGTGATGAGTATTGGCATGTTCTCTACTGTCAGGTATTAAGCTCTGGCTTCACGGCTCCTTTGACAAGCCTCTCGGGATGCTGCTCGCCAATGAAAAAGAGGTGTAGGGGCACCGAGATCATGTGACTATAGGAGTGAGTGCGGGTTTGTGTCCCGTGGGCTGCCTCCTTTTTGACACGGGCACACCCGCATATCCCAACATAAAATAAAATGAAATAATAAATACACCAATGATTAAAACACAGTGTCTGTATAATAGCCAGTACCAAAAAAAAAAAAAATCGATATGAAAATACAAACAACATATGCAGACATGTATTAATGTGTGGAAATAGTGAGAGAGGGAAAAGAAAAGAAAATGAGGAGAGAAAAAAAAAAAATCTACATAGACAATGGAACCTGGAGGGGTCATTTTCTCGGAAATGTGTGGGACTTGGAACAGAAGCATGGAAGTTGTGCCCAAAAGGGATCACGATCGATATGTCATCCACTGAGCGGCAACTGGGTGATCCTCTGCCAGAGGTTAGCATGTCTCTGATAGAAAACAGAGGGAGGAGGACTGACAGAAGAAAGAGAAGGGAGGAGGATGAGAAGATGAGGACGCAGTGAGAGAGAGGGAGAGGGAGAGAGAGACGATACGGAAGAGAAGCCGAGTAAGCGGCGGGCAGAGAAAGAAAAATCCAGTTTTTTTTTTTTTTTTTTTTTTTCTTCTTCTTTTCGCCGCTGTGCTGAAGTGGTCCTAATAGATTTTGACAGAGAGCCGGCAGGCCAGAGTAAGTGAGGGCCAGGGTTGAGTCGATATCTGCGCAGCACGGATGGGCTAAACCCCTGGCACTTGCACAGGCTGACCAGTGATCATTAGAAAGTCAATGAGTCCTCCAGTGCTCCCAGCTAGCTCACTGAGGGACCGGACTGGGCTCGGCTCAACACAGCGGATAGGTATAGACCACCACATACCAAACAAACACATACACACACACACAAGGGCTCAGACCAATATACACATGAATATATGTCTGATGAGCTTTTCATGGCAGTAACTGTTGTAAGCGCTTACTAGTGAACACACACACACACACACACACACACAGATCATCTTAATCATTGACAGACAGAGGACATGGTTAGCGCAGGCGACAGGCCTTAAATGAATGCTTCTTTTACATTATTGAGCACCTCCGGTCCTCACTCGGCAGACACCAGGTCCCGCGAGACGGAAGCGAAACTCAGACGAGGTCAGATCAGACGCGGCCCGCCCCTCCCCCGCACCCATGTATATTTAACACGGCTCACAGCTAATGGCTCTCACACCTTGACTGCTGCTCTGCGGGCTGAAATGCAATGAGAAATTGGCAACGACAAAGCATCCAAACAATCAAAAGTACAGTTCAGGAAGAAAGGAAGGGTGGGGGAGGGGTGGATGCTAAAATTTCTTGCTGAAGACTCAAAAGGTGAGTTTGGAGTAAGAATGTGTGTGTGAGAGAGAGAGAGGGAAAGTGAGAAGGATGGAGAGCTTTCTTGGTTTTTGCCCTCAGGGCCACCTTAGGTCTATCCCGGCTCTCCTTGCTAATGGGCTGGTTAATGGACAGTCAGATGGAGAGGCGAGTGTTCACACAGACCGGGAAGTTTTACTATCTCCCAGAATCTCTATGAGGGAGAACTTCCACCATCCTCCAACACCAGGGCTGCTCGGCTCCGCGTTACACATCACATGGATTTGACAGCTGGGCTGAAACAAGGTGCTCAGATTCAAGACCTGCACAATTAAATGTCTCACGTCTGTTGGTTCTGATACGATGATTCACTTCAACTGGATCAAGAGCAGGGGCTGTTCTGCAGCACAGGCAGCACATAAAATTGAGCAACAATAAACAGGGTTTAAAATGGGAGGAGCCCATAGCAATGACTGACAGCTCTTACATCCTCATGCTGGATGATTTAATTTGACCCCTTCAATACATCACATGTGCAATGTTGTAAGCAGCAAATAAAACCCGGCTCTCTCGGGCAGTGGTGGCCTAGCGGTTAAAGAAGCAGCCCTGTAAGCAAAGCAGCCACTGAGCAAAGCACCGTCCCCACACACTGCTCCCCCCGGGCGCCTGTCATGGCTGCTCACCAAGGGTGATGGTTAAAAGCAGAGGACACGTTTCATTGTGTCACCGTGTGCTGTGCTGCAGTGTTTCACAATGACAATCACTTCACTTTCACTTTCAAACTCCCAAAACTATCTGATAAGTGTTTAATAAGAATTGAGTAAGACCTGCACTATTCAATGCCTGTTCAGCACCACACAGTCTGGACCTGTCTCCAGTGTTCTACTTCATCCTTCTTGTTTCTAATACAATTTCTTCGTGGCACTGACAAGCGGACACCACATTATAGACATCTCGGGCGCACATGCACTACCAAAACATGCACACAGACAACGTAGCACATACGATGTCATCACAGTATGTCAGTAAGAAGTAAAAGGTTGTGGAGAACGAGTGAACTTAAAAAGCATCTATGAATATGAGGATGTTCTGTTGTCCAAAAATGGAAAATATAAATATATGTTGCTCTTTACAAAACATTACTCCCCTTTTATCAGGAAGCATTAAGCATTTACAAGGGGAACAAAAATTGAGTAGACATTACTCTAGAGTAATTCTTTTACACCACAATAAGATGCCAGTCCTTGATTTGTAAATTATTTTCGTGGAAAACTAGAAAGCTAAGATCTAAACCTAAAACTGTCCCTACTGTATTGCTTCCTGCTATTTACAGGTAAAAGGGTTGTTTAAAGCCATGAAAATGTGACAGAAGAGCGGAGAACTTTTTCATCTCTCCCTTCTTCCAGCTGAATTGTAACCTGCAGTATAGTGATGTGTATGCAGAACCTTTTCGCTTAACTTTGAAGTGTAATCGCTGGTAGAAATCAAAGCAGTCTGGAGTACTTCAAGTAGGGCCCCTGTAATCGCTGCTGGGAGCCTTTTTTCGGCCAATCAGGATAATGCTATATATACTAATCCATTTACGATTTTAAATAATAACAACAATAATAATAAAACATTGCTGTGTGGTAATCTGGTACCAACCTTTAATATTCATAGCCTATCAGATGTAATGACTTTATCAGGCAGCTATAGAGCAAATAAGCCTATTATACTGTAACAGTAAAACCAGCCTTATAAAGGTCAAGTTGCGGCATTTGAAGTTGCGGCATTTGAACTGAGAAGTAACATTGCTTCAAATATTTACATATTTCCGGTGAATTCAGTTCACTCCATTGGCTTCATTAAAACACTGAATTAAAACCACATTATAGACCAAAAAGATTTTATAAATAGATAATTATTTACTATAGAATGTAAATATTAGACTATATGAATGTTTATGGTGTGTGCGCGTGTAAGAAATGGAGGCATGGCTGGCACGAAGCAGCAAAATTGAGGCTGAAGCGAGTGGCACGGAGTGGGTGGAGCGGCCGACTCTGCGGCTAACAGGGGGATTGAGGCTCGCTGGCACACCACTGACACCCCGCCAGCCCTTTGAAGCCATTATTAACACGTTTTGATTACTGTGGTCCAGTTGTCAAAGAAAATATAACCTTCATCGGTGTATGAAACGAACTGCCTTTTCTCACTCTCTTTCCCGCTATCTCTACCCCCACCCCTGTTCTCTCCTCCAAACCTAATCAGCTTCACTAATTACTATTTCACTCATTTTGGGACATGCGCTGATATGGACATATGACCTCAGCAGTAACCCCTTCGCAAAAAAAAAGTGTCTAGAAATGATATATGTCTTCATATAAGCATTCTGCATGATGGTAATTATATTAGATTTTTACATGTATAGATATTATACCAGTACATACAATAGCACATAAAATACGTTTTCAAATACCCATTTTTGCTATTATCTACAAGGCAATGGACTGTCCAGAGAGTTTTTACTGGTGGATATTTAAATCTACGGCATTTATCAGACGCCCTTATCCAGAGCAACTTACAATCAGTAGATACAGGGACAGTCCCCCTCAGGGTTAAGTGTCTTGCTCAGGTGACTATGGGGTCTTCTTGTTCGTAGCCGAGTGTGTGTTACCCCACTATGACTCTACTACCATATGCATCCCATATTCCAGAACAAATGGATTCTGATGAGGAGACCTAAGATGGAGACGACCTGGAGTCCTAACTCGCAGCTGACTGCCTGGTCATACCATGATTACTTGGTTGGACCCATCAGTTCAGCAGCTCACATTAGACAGAACTTTCCTTAAGTTGATCTGTGCAATAAATTCACTGACGTGAAGATAAATGGACCTGGACCTCATTCTGATCTGTCTTATATGAAGATATCAGCAGCCAATCACAGCACATCCTGGCCATGGCCTGCAAGCTCTGTTTGTGAAACATATCTGCGTAAACATGTGTGGGGCGGACAGAAACAGTGTGTGTGAAGTGTGCGCCTGATCTGTGGACAGCAAAGTGGCGTATATCAAAGGACACGAAAGGCAGAGTAAAGTAGGGCAGCGCCAGGCCGTGGAGAGTAGATGGGGGAGATGGAGAGCAGGAGAGAGGGAAGCGGGAGGCGGTCTGGGAGAAGCTCAGGTGCGAGTTCTGAAGAGGCACCTTCTGTTGTCTCCGCTCCTCCAGGACCGGATAGTGGGGTCCAGACAGAGGGGCCAATGTTTGGCCCAAATAAATCCAGGTGGCCCCTCCGACACCAATACGCCTCTGAGGACATCATCTCTCTGCTGCCCTCTCCCATCAGTCACTAGCAAAGCAGAATGATCGAAAATTTGTGTCCATTTACATCTCAACACTAAGAAAACGCCGCCATGTGACACAAATATATTTGTGCCGTAAACTTTTCACCTGTACACATACAATACAGGTAAGATGTTTGGAATAAATTTTTTAAAATAAATAAACAAACAATCCACTGCTTTTTCAAAATGCAGAAAGCATTAGAAATGCGTAAAAAAGATGCAAGTGCTGAGCTTTTTAGTTGCTGAGCTTTAATTGGATGTGAAGGTTTATGTGTGAGTTTATGTTACTATAAAAAAATAAAGTAATAAAAGTGAAGTGATTGTCACATGTAATACACAGCAGCACAGCACACGATGCACACAGTGAAATTTGTCCTCTGCATTTAACCCATCACCCTGAGTGAGCAGTGGGCAGCCATGACAAGCACCCGGGGAGCAGTGTGTGGGGACGGTGCTTTGCTCAGTGGCACCTCAGTGGCACCTTGGCAGATCGGGAATTGAACCTGCAACCTTCTGATTACAGGGCCGCTTCCTTAACCGCTAGGCCACCACTGCCCCACTACAGACTATAAAAATTTGAAAACCAATCACATTTGATTGAATTGTTTCTAATGTTTTCTTGTGTTTAAATTAGTCTTGAAAAGGAGCTGTATAGTTTATTTGTGGCCCTGTAGTTTATGTATTACAGACCATTAGCATTTGTTAGCTTGGTGAACAAAGTTGAATCTGATAACTTTGGATAATTTGTGAACTTGTCAAAAAAGGAAATGCATCCAACGTAGGTGTCGATGCGAAGCAGAGCCCTCATAAAATTTGACACATTGCCAATGGCAAAATTGTCTAACTCCAGCAGCAACTCCACACTGCCTTACTCCCTACTCCCCTGCCTTCCATGACAGTCAACACGATGGTAATGGGTGGGTTTGCTTCTGTCCACTTTGTGCAGATGATCTAAATGCTCATTGTAGAGAATTAATGACTAGCTGAGGAATTCAGATCAGATCGTTCACATCGCTGTGATCCAGTATCTTCTGAGATGTGTTGCTTGATACAGTCTCTCTGGTTTCCCCGACAGCCTCTGCTGTGAAATAGATTTGAAGTAACCCGAGCTACGGAGACATTGTGTTAGGTTGCAAGGCACAACCTCTGACAGCTTAAGACTATCATTCGTGATTGTTTTTTTTTTGTTTTATGTGACGCTCTCGCTGCTTCTATAACAGGTGAGCCAGAGCAGATGGCAGAGAGATAGCTTCCACTGCCAAGCCCTGGTAAAACTTCACAAGACAAACTAAAGTCCACCAAATAATTACCACAATACCAATTTCTCCAAATTGACAAAACCGAAGGTTTCCTCTCAAGAGGAGCAGGGGCCACAGGAGTGTATCAAGGCGGTCACTCGTCCAGAAAACATCCTTATCTCTAGGCAAATGTAGATCTTAGGCAACACTGTCCCTTTGTGTGCAGGCGTGCATTTCCCGGATGAAAAAAGGTCTGGTTTATAAATAAATAAATAAACCGATAAATAGATAGATAATAATGATAATTATTATTATTCCAAAGCACACATGCCAGCTCCACTCCACCTTCAGGATCAATGACATACATCTGATTTCAAAAACAATTACCGCAATGTTCGAAGGTGGCTGGTTCAATTATATTCTCCAGGCCCATCATTACAAGTGAGAGGGGGAAAAAACAGATGCAACGTAAACAATTTAGCACTGATATCTCACTGTGGAATAGGAGAAGCTGAAATACACATACATTTACGCTGGGTTCATTATCGAGGTTTAAACCATATGGTCTGTCAAAAATTGCCAAATTCGTCTTTGAAAAAATGAAATAATAAAGAAAGAAAAAAAATTATTCACTCCAAATGTCAGAAGCATCCTCACAAGCCCTTTAAGTTGATGTTTTTATTTTTAATGATGCACATTTTATGGAAAAATATATGGCCAGTGGGGTTAACCCTTCATTTCTCAATACCAGGGGAAAATGTAAAGAATCTTCATATTCATGTACGTTAATCCTTCACCTTGAGCAGTAAACATGTTTTAAATGCTTTTCTTTATTTCATTTTGTGAAAAATGCAGAGATTTCTGTGATTACTGGCAAAAGTAGAGGCCAAATTATCTATGATCTATTTATAGAAAGAGAAAATTGGGAGGTCAGATACAGCAGAATCCTAAATAACCTGCTGTCAAAAACGGATAAAATCATGACGTAGACATGAGGGCAAATTTACAGAGGTTTTAAGAATGAAGGAGAACGGAGTGGGTAAAATAAATTCTACACAGGAACACACACACACATGCACAAGTGCACACACACTGCAATAATAAATAAATAAAAACCCAAATTGCCTCCTAAGGTTACAAGCAAAGGCTCATCTTTTCAGGAACTCTCAGCTCACAAACATCCAAGGGCTGGAACAGTGTGAGCCTGGCTGTGCAGAGCCACGTTACCCCAGCGAGGGGAGAAGAGCCGCACCAAGGAGCGTCGGATCGGAGAGCGTGGACGGCGGGGAGCAGCGCTTTGTACCGCAGCTCAAGGGCGCAGCCTATCTGCCAGACTAGAGAATGCAGCTATGTCTCACCCCCCCTAGCCAGGAAGCACATGCTCGTTTTAAATGGAAATGGAACGTGCTCAGTCTCCAAGGTTATAAAAGAGGACACTCAATACAGACACACAGAGGGAAAAAAAAGAAAGTTTAGCAAAACCACTCAAGTTACAATTGTGAAAGATATTGGGCCTCATAAACAGAAATCAAAACTTAAGGTCTAAAGACATTTGAAGGTGAAAATAATTATTTCTTCAGAGACGTCTGGCCACCTAATGCTGCTTCACCCTATAGCGAGCAGTCGGCTACATAACACAGTGTTTTGGACAGGAGCGCAGACCTCACACCACGACCGCTTGTCACCAGCCCTAATGAACGTGAAGTAGGCCACACATTCGCTCCCGGAGCTCACCCTCCCGCCCCCAGGACAAATCTGTGCCGACCTACTGACTGACAGATGGAGCGCCCAGCTGACATTCTCGGGCGGGGCATTTCATGTTCCCTGGGCGTCCCGAATCGCACAGTCGCCCTGTCCGGGGGCACGGCCCGCCACGGAGGAAACCACTTTGAGGGGCAAGCAAACACATGCGGCTGCAGGAGGAGGACAGACGGACACCACTAATGATGTCCTTTATTCTGCCACACTATCCCACTTTACAGCACACTTGACCATATTTAAAAACTCCATCACAAACAATGGAAAAAAAATTACAGCAATCCTTTCACTCTGGATGTTAGTAATGGAAAATAAATCATGTTGGCATTGAATTAATGTTGAATTAAAATTTTCCTGTTTTCATTTTTCCTTTCAACCAGAGTAAGATATTTTAAAAGTGGGATGCTATTGATAAAGGTAGCTTTCCACCCATGGCTTAAATCATGAAAAAAGCAGGTAGAAATTTAACATTAAATAAATCTTTAGAAATGAGAGCCAGAGCAGTAAGGATAATAACTCATCAGATTGCCTGACAATCACTAAATTCAGAAGGAACGCGCAGACAGATGAAACCTCTCTGTCTGAAAAGTCCATGGACGCTTTAATTAGTTTCAAATATTAAGGACTGCAAAGCCTTATATTTGCCACACATGAGTAATGCCTCTAATTTTATAGTAAAGAAAGTCGTAATATGTCAGAAGTCTCTGATATAATGCATTACAATGTATAGTCACCATCAAAGTTTTGTTAGAAGATTTGTTGGCAATAGTTCTAATCAGAAACAGCTTGAACACACTTTATGTTGTAATTTGTATTGCCTTGCACAGTTACAAGGCTTGTGGACCATGGGCCATGCTGACTATTTCATTTAGGTGAATCTAGTTATACCAGTCAAAAAAAACGAACTTTGTTCAGCTTATATTGTTTTATGCGAAAATGTCAGTTAGGGCTATAAATGAAATTAAACAAGTTTAACGAAGTAAGCAACACTAAAAAGTAAACATAAAGCATTTCTGACAATGATGTTTTTATATTATGTGTAATTTTCAACTTAACAGCAACTTATTTAGCTGGTTTAAATTTTGCACTATAAAGGATGAAATAATTATAGAACAATTATTAAAATCATAACGTTTTACATGCGCAGCTTTGAAGAGAAAGTGAACCTCCAATACCTTTAAGCATTATAAGTAAACGTATAATGTATGTAGATATAGTGAATGACAGACCTATGCTTGATTATACAGGAAACACAATACACATTTAGATAATGAATAATGAATCAATAGATAATGAATCAATAATGTCTAAATATCATGAATCATTAATGTCAACTATTATCATCACTCAGTAAGTGTTTTTTAAATGCAGACCTTTTTGTCAATCATGTATCAATCCAATATCATTGCATGCATAAGTGTAATTTATGCAAGCTAATTTAGCCTGTGGTACAAAGTTAAATAATATTTAAAACAAGCAAATAAAAACAGCAAGCAGATTTTGTAAAATACTTTAGAATGTAGTTAAAATCTAGTTTTAAGTTGGCATATGGCATGGTCGGAATTTAGAATAAAACATGGTAAAATAATGGGAAGAGTTTCCGAAACTTTGAGTAGGAAACCCATTTAACTTGAGTTAGTGGCGTGAGAAGAACTCATGCACCCAGAGCCACCCTACAGCCCACCTGTGCTCTCCAGGAAAATAAAAAAAGTCGCACAGACAGACACACAAAACCCCAACACTCGGGCCTGTTGGTTCAGCTCTTGCATTAAGAGCCTGTGTGCTGGCTCGCCATTGTGTGGTTTTTCACGTCCTTTGTCTGGGCGGCCTGAAATCAGAGATTGTACCTAAGCTACCGCAGTTCAAGCGTAAACACTTTTTTTGTCGTCTCAATGCAACACTGTTGCCAGCAGACCCCTAAATCCTTGGAACAGCTGAGTCCTTCGGCGTGAAAGATAATGGTGATTTATTGCAATGCAAGTCTTTTTTTTTTTTCCCCCATTCGAACAGACCAAACCCCCTACCACCCCACGTCCCTAACACTCCCCCTTCCACAAAAACCGATTAAAATTAAGCTGTAAACATGTGAGGGTGGAATTAGCACATTTAGCGAGTCTCCTCTCTTCCCACATCCCTTCTTTTCCTTTTTTTTCCTATTCGTTGGCGGCTGATCCCTGCAGCCGAACGCAGGCACAATTTTAATGACGGGGCCCTCGTTTTTGAAGTTCAGATGAAAAAAGCGGCACCCGCCGTTTGTGGCAGCGCTAGATATGGCAAGGCCGGGTCCTGCATGATTGGGGGTTGCAGTGGGTTGGGGGGTAGAACGCCACGGACTCGGACTCCAGGCTCTTCGATAGGATCGGTGTCATTTTCCTCTCCACGATAAGACGCCTCGCTGACAAGGCCCGATTAGGAGAGAAAAAAAATCATTATTACGTTCCCTTTTATCCAATGGGGGCTTAGCGATAAACAGCTCACTCGTGGGTGGATTTGCTGAGTAGAAAATCATTATAAATACATAAAAAATATCTATTGAGTGTATGTGTCTTCACGTATACACAGGTATATAGCATGTGTACAATGTATTTCTACGACACTGAGAAATACATGTAAAACAATTTGCTAGTTCCCAACATTTAAGATGCAGTAAAGGTCTTTACAATTTATATAGCAATTATAAATAACCCCGCAGGCTAGCAGCACATGCCGTAGTTTACGTTGATAAAAAGTAATGATTGAGAATTTTTGAGAAAAGCGACAAAAAAATTCTAGAGTAAATTCATTCTTTAAGAGGCCCTTTTCTGCATAACTGAGCTTCTGAAATATTTAAGTCTCAGAACTCAGTTCCATGGAATCAGGCAATTATCAAATAATGCCATATTCTTTTTGAAACACAATGCAAGATTCAGATTTTATCAAACTACAAAAAAAAAGTTATTTTGTATGCTATACCTCAAGGAAATCCACTTTACCAAACTGCCTTTATGACAGTGAGATGAATAGAACTGTGCTGAAATATTCAAATGGCCTAGAAAAAAAGTGAATAAACTAAGTGTATAATCCAGTAAGCACATACCAAAAATATCCACATTTTTATAGCAAAGCCAATTGTGTTGACTTTTGGGAGAAGTGGTTATGTTAAATTGAATTTCAAACATATACATAACTTGAAACTTGAAATATCAGTTAAAAAAACTGACAGCTGATGATTGTCTCGTAAGAAGAAGAAATTTATGCAAACCTTTTGTTGCAGTGAAAACCCATAAGCAAACTATTAGTAAAGTTACAGTAGTGTATTACACTAGCATCTTCACCTCTTATTATACCCTTGAGGTGAAGGACATCACTTCATGTTAACAGAGAAAATTCTAGCAGATCTAGCAAAAAGTATGTATTATTAAAACTTTAATAAATGTTTTATTAAATTCTACATATTATTCCAAGCAATTCCCTTACAATATCAGCATGTCACAAAACCACAACACTAAATGAAGATTTACATTATAGAGAAAAGGAACCAGATAAAGAGAGTTTAAATGAGAAAAGAAGTATCATGAGGGACTGTAATGGGGGAAAGGGGGAACTGTGTGGTGGGGGAAATAATATAAGTTAAATAAAGAAAGGGACAGAAAAAGAGAGAAAGAAAGACATTGAATGCATCCATGTCTATGTTACTGGGGCACTCCAGCACCCATGGACTGACACAGCAAGTCTCAAAGCCTTGCTTCGCTTCAAAAGGATCACAATTTTTTATACATTTACAAAATATATTTATTTATTTATCCATCCTGCCATTTATTTATTTCTTTCTTTATTTCCATCCTCTGCCTCGCTCTCGGCTTTTCCACGAAGCCAGTGCTGATGACGCCAAACTACACCCCCACCCCCACGCACTCTTTTAATAACACTGCAGAAAAAAAAAAATCAAACCGCTCTAAAACAAATTGATGTACTCTTTAATATAGGCATCACATCATCACAGGGCCCTCACGTCTGCCTTGGTGACAACTGCAGGGCTGCTTAGCTTAGCCGCTATGGCTGTGGCTTTGTTGGTGGCTTCAATGATTTATCACAAAAAGAGAGAGAGAGCGTGTGAGAGACAGAGAGAGAGGGGGGGAGAGAGAAGGAGAAAGATGGAGAGAAAGAAAAGGGCTCTCGATTGAGTCATTGGCACCTTTGATTGACAAGGCCTAATCAGCTTATCTGCTTGCTAATAAAGTTGATTGCCTGCGGAGCCTCTCTCTACCTGGCTCTGCGTGAACTTTGGGGCCTAGCACGGCCCCCAGGGGGTGGGTCTGACCCTCTCTCCTTATCTAAATGTGGCTGAAATCAATCCCTAATGAGCTGGTTTCATTTGGCCCCATCGATCTCGTCCTGATGTCAGGGCTGGGAGCTCAAAGACCACCTCACTCTGTCACACATGGGCCTTGGAAAAACTGAGGGATTTTTTTTTGTGTGTGTGTGTGTGTCTTCTTCACCGTTTGTTTGTTTTAGTGGCAGACTCATCTCAAAAGATTCAAAAGGAGCGGTGGGAGGAAAAAAAAAAAAGTTCAATCTATAAAATCTGGAGCATCCCGCAGAGGTTTCAATGTTCTTTGAAACCTTTCAACTCTGAAACAATACAGACTGACAGAGGACAGTCTTGAATGAAGAACATCAAACCTTCATATAAACATATATATGCTGAATGAATGAAATATATACACACACACACACAGAAAAAAAAAAAAAAAAAAAAACTAACAGCTAGCACTGGACACATGTGCTCTTCAAATAGCCCTGTAGAACATTTCTGTGCAATGTAATAAAAGTGTCCATTTTTTTTTTTTTTTTTTTTTTTTTACAATAAACAATATTTTTCTTCATTTGGCAAAACACTACATACAATCGGCCGGGCATTACTTGATAAAAAAAATTCACTCGGTCGGCGGCAGCGAGCTTCAGGACATCCCTGATTTAAATCTTTTTAAATTGGCCAACTGCAGATGCTCCTACTGCACTCAAGGCTTGCTCTGTTTACTCAGCAGCCCCGCTGCAGCCCTGTTCACACAGCTTTAGAACAGGCAGGCCTCCCCTAATGAAGTCCCATACTTTATTTATAAGACAAACAGTGTGCTTAAATCATTGTGTGTGTCCAAGGGTCGTCCTGATGGGCTTCAAAAGGCAGTCCGTCAAGATACTTGAAACACAAGAAAAGTAACTATCCACATAATATACCTGATCTACAAGCATCAATTAAGTATAATCAATTATTACCTAATTCCTTGATACTTAACAATAGTTAATAATATTAAATACTATATTATAATATTAAGTAATATATTCTGAAACGTATGACTCTTTAAATGTTAATTATTTGATTTTGGCCGTTATATGGGTGTTCAAAAACACAACTGTTAAAAAATATATATATATATTATATTATATTATATTATATATATATATATATAATCATTTTATGTTGCCGATATATATATCGGCAACATAAAATGATTTAAGAGGATTTAACAGACAAACAAGCATCCAACGGCGTCTGGGCACTTTTTTTTCGTTTGTTATTCGTGTCCGTAGATAGCTTTGCTCGCGTAGGCAGCTACAGAGTGCAATGCATACAAGTCTCTACTAAGACACTGAATCACAAAGCAAGTGAAGGGTCACCACTGCTACACAGACGATTCGCTTCCTCACATCTCGCCTCCAAAAACCGAGGCGCGTCGCATGTGATTCGCTGGCCGGGCCTATTGTTACCCTCAGCGACGTGTGTGTTCTCCGAGCAAGTGTTTCTTTTTTCCTCTCTCTCTCTATCTCTCTGTCTCGCTCCCTTCCTTTCGTGCTTTCTGCTCCGTGGGCTGTGTTTTATTTGGGGGGTTACCTGCGGCTCGGTTTCACAGGCCCAAGAAGCATCTGGGTGAAGGAGGCTGACCATTTCAGGGGTGAGAGGGGGGTCACGGATTAAACACAGGGGGAGAGAGGCAACCGCCGGCCTGCCGTTGATCTCCAACAGACCCGGTTTGTGTGGGGCAGGGCTGGGTAAACATGCATTGTTCCCGGTTTGGAGAGCACATGGAGAATGACGGCGAGAGGAAAGCGCCCTGGAAAGGTGGAAGGCCATGGATGCTCTGTAAAGGGGGGATGCCCTGCGCGCGAGGTCCACCACCAACAAAGAAGCATGTGTAACAAATGTTTTAAAACACTAGATACATTTAATATTAAATACTATGACTATCAATATCAATTGATGTGGAAATATTTCATCCTTAAGTTAACTCAGCTGCATTCTGTTTCAAATTAGTAATTTGCACTTGAAATGATTTTCATCTTCTGTACCGTCATAGTATGCAGGGTGTTTTTTTTTTGGTTTGCTGTCACTCTGCAATCAAATTAGTATAATAATATGTATATTTTTCAAAATCTCTCATACACTTGCTTTGTTGTTGCAATGAAAAAATGAAGAGGGACACAAATGGTATTTATGAGGTTGCGTGTAACAAAACTTAGTATGGAGTTGTCTGGGTTATTATCTCTATCACCAATGTGCTAAGACCAGTAGTTTTCCAAACTATAAGCCGCATGTAGAAAAACGAGGGCGCAAAATATGGCAACAGATATCATCCATTTTAGATCTAAAATACATCATTCTGTAAATCTGAGGTTTAGAACAGTAACCTTAAGAAGAAAATATTAAAAGCACATGATTTGGGGTTTGTGCTGAGGGTTGTTTTTTTTCTGGATTTTGTTTTGCTGTTAATATTATGAATTATTTTTGGCCTGGAAATGCTGATGCTGTTTATTTTCGGCCGAGACCCTCGCAGTCCTATCTCAGTTGAAATGTAATGAAAACCAAAACGTGTGTGCACAAAGCCTGTGACACAAACAAAGGTGTGTGTATGTGTGTGTGTGTGTGTGTTAGTGTTTGTGGTGGTAGCGGTGGGGGGATAAGGCATCTGCAGCGAGGCCGGCGCAAATCTTCAGCAGCTCCTGCTCTTCCTCCTCTGCACCTTGCTTGTCCCTTTGATGTGCTCCACAAAATGTCACCAGTCGTCAAGCCACCCCCCCCCCCCTTCTCTCTCTCTCACCACACATACAAGCGAGACAATTTGCTGTCACTCTGCTTCCCCCACCAACCACCAACACTCTCCACATCACCTCACCGCCATCACTCCCCCCCCCCCCAACAAATACCTACCGGTTTCCACCGCTATCTGGTAGCCTGCCTCCAGTCTCCGAGATGACCTTTCCAGCTTCTCTGTGTTGTCCAACAGATGCGCTCTCTGAAACAAAAGCCGGAGACAAGCAAGACAGCGACAGTCAGACTAAGAGGTCTGCAGCACATTTCAGTCAAAGCTAGGCTATACAGATGAAGACGGGAAGGATGACTAATTGGGACGTAATGCATGTCATTTGCAGCTATCAATAACAAAAGTAAAAAAAAAAAAAAAAAAAAAAAAAAGGAAGGACGGTATCAATTAGTACAAACCTTACAGTGTTCTAAACATAGTCCACTCCAATGTACGGCATTTTAATCAAGCGGTTTTACTTTGTTTATGATATTTAAATGTTTTTTTCTTTCCCTACTCACAACACCCTCAGTGTTGCACTGCAGGAAACTCACACCACAGTCAATACAAACATATTTAATATTAATTAATCACATTAAAGTGGGAAGAAAAGGCGTGTAGTGTTGTGATAACATTTGGAATTCACAGAAGGCGCCCTTGGGTTATGTTTAAAAGTTTCAAGAAAGCACCCCATTTCTGAGACATTGGGGGGGAAAGAGAGAAATCATGGCCAAAAAAGCAAGGAGGGGGATCAATACTGTATTTTTCCTTGCCGTAAAAATGCTTTCATATCTGCCTATGGTTTCATGCACTCGCCCGGCAACCTTGGTCACCAGCCCATATGAATTCTTACTTTTAGTGGTCAACAACAAAATCCGAAGCAAACCCCCAATATTTTTCCAGTCTGTACCCGACTCCAGGCCCCCTTGTAACCTTTAACCTTGCCCAGATTCAAAAGGGGCCTGATACAGAAAGGCATACTCCAATACTGGAAAATGACCTTATTACCACAGTAATTCATTTCCTGTCCATAGTGAACCCATAATCCGGTGTCTTTCATCTGTAATGTTGAGACCTAAGGGGTTAACATTTATTTCTCAGACAGAAATAACACGCCGGGCAAACCGAATTTCCAGTTCTAGTTAAGCTGTCAAAATATGTACCAGCTAATCACTCCGAGGGAGAAAGGGGAGGGAAAAAAAAAAAAAAAGACGTTGCACTTTTCAAGTCTGACAATCACAGGGAAGGGAGGGGAGGAAGGAGGAAGGATTCGTCTGAACTTTCTTCCCCATTCTGCTCCTCTTCGCTCTTGACAGATGTCATTTAAAATTGCAGAAACACTTTTTAATAGTTTGAGGAAGAGGAGTTTGTTGGGGGGGTGAGAGGGAGGGAGGAAAGAAGGAGTAGGAGAGAAGGTGGGGGGGGGGGGGGGGTTAAGCGAGGGGGGGGGGTGCGCGTCGCGAAGGGAAAAGGGAGCCGGTTCTGCCTAATGAGCCCCTATGGATCAGCCGAGATGGAGGGGACGTATTGACATGCAACGCTTAAGCTAATACACCTAGACCATGGTTGTGCCTGTGTGCCTGGGAGCACAAGGCAGCCGGGGATACTGACAGAGTAGCTCGCTAGCCCATCTTCAAAGAGCTCAAGTGATTAGTATGTTATCATTACCATTCGAAACGTGATTTTCCTATTCCCTCTCGGCAAAGGTGACACGTCTCGGGGAGACGGCCAGCAGACTGTGCGCGGTGAAAGCCACTTCAAAGCTTTTCCTTGAATTTCGCTCCCCTCTCGTTCCTTCTTCCTCAGAATGAAGGGGGGGTGAGGAGCGGTTTCGGAAGGCAAGGTGGGGGGGTTGCTGAAGGTTTTGGTTATGTGACGGGGGTGTTGGGGGGGGGGCATCATTAGAAAAAAATGCACTTCGGTTTGACACGGACAGGACGCAAAGTAAAAAGCTGAGGATGCCCACATGGGCCTGGTAATGACTGCGAGTCACAATGGGACCAGATCCGGCAGAGCACAGAAATTAGCCAAAAAGAAAATGGAGCAAAGGCAAAAAAAAATCTGCAAGAAACAATGAAAGGAGAAAGAAACAGCACCTAAACATAATGTTCGAAAAGAGTAGGTGGATTATTAGGATCAAGTCTTTAGCAAATGTTTCTTTTGCTCCAAATCCATTATTAGCCATTGCCACATAATATGACTGCACAGAGCAACGTCTGTGTCGGTATCTATCCATGTTCTAATTTAAGCTCAGAAAGAGGCCGGTAAAAAACAGCCATCAAGATCTTTCTTTCTTTTTTCGGTTTTATGGAGTTCAACAGAGCGCTCGCTTTTTAACATGGCATGATAAATATTGGTGTGTCTGTGAGGGTGCCGGTGTGTGCCCCGTCCCATTTGTGCTTATGCATGTATGCTTTTTCATCTGACACCTACACTTTCTACAAAGGCCTGCTCAGGAACTATAAATGTGTTTTTTTTTTTTTTTTTGTTTTTTTGGGGTTTTATTTTTTATTTTCCTTCCCCTCCTCACTCCTCCCCACATATAGAAACGCACTTCACTTGTAAGTTATTAACAGGGAGCCGGGGAACAATGCAGCTGATGCTGCTGCTCAAAAGGATCCTTTCCCTTTTCTCCCCCTTTTTTCAATATCAAACACGGGCGGTTACTATCACATTTTTCAAAAGTTCCAATGATTCCTTATTATTTCAATAAGGGGAGCGAGTCAAAGTGAATAATGATGACAGCTGTGATTCAGGCTGCCTATGTGATCTTCTCCAAGGTTTGTTTGGGACTTGTAAGATGAGGAATTACAAGTGTCAAACAGCTGTGAATATGGGTGCTAAATATTTAAACATGTTTTCCAGCTGAGGAAAAGTATAGTTTTTAAAAGGGCGCTAAGTGAATTTAAGCTGGGCTGTCTTTGATTAGAATTTGGAGGAAAAAGGCAGGGCAGGGATGCGCCGGTTGAGTGGGACATGAATCAGCTCCTGTTTAATTGCTTCGCTTTTCTACAGAAGTTGAGGGGTTGAGACCCACCACAGGTGCCTCCTGACCCATGACTGAGGAGGGGGCAAAAAAAAAATCATCTCCATTTTGTTTGGACATGTGGGAAAATAAGGGAAAAGAAATATGGCAGAATACAGCAACAACAATAACAAAAAAAACACACACACACAAGTCAAGGATGGTAAAGTCTTCGGGGTTTATTTTTTTTGTGCGTGTGGAGGCTCTAAATTATGAATGCCAGTGGATGGAGCGCCTTTTACAGAAATGGGAATATTCAGCTCGCAGGAAAAGTGCTGGTGGTGGTGGTGGGGGGGAGAAACTGTACAGCACTAAACAAAAACACACAGACAGCCACACAAGCAGAAATCTAAACTCCAAAGAGAGCTCAGCCTACAGAGGGCCACCAGCCGGGAACTGCTGACATCCTCACAGCACATGCAGCCGGAGTCGGAGGATACATGTAGGTCACCCCTGTTTTAAAAGTGAACGTGACGAGTCAGGAATGACACAAGAAGGAGGGTGGATGTTACTTGCGCTAAGAACTTAACATGATCTCATGTTCTGAGATCTAAAGTAGACACTGGGGCACCGGCGGGTCTTCCCATTGATATACTGCCAATATGCAGCTTTTCCAATATTTTTTATTACAAATGTTATTAATACTAGCTAGATATTATATATAACATTAGATAGAGACATTGAGACATTCTATATATTTTTAAAACTATACATTATACTATACATTTTCCTTATTTATTCCTTTAACGCTTTGTGGAAATAATATTGATCCCCATTTCACAGGCCGATGTAGAAGAGCTACTTTTAATTATGTATGCCACAGTTCATTTATCGATTGGGCCAAAGCTCCAAGAAAAAAGAAAAAAAACTCTTCACAAAGACCCTTGAAGCCATTATTATGAGGATACCAAAAAAAAAAGTAGTCAATTTAATGCAAAGAATTTAAAGATGGGTTAACAATGTCAGATGAATGAGTTTAATTATGTTTTGGTATATTTACTAATACATTAGCAAAAAGTTATCTAAATGCTTGAAAAAATAAGCTAAAAATAATATGAGCTGATTTTTACATGCCATGATATTATTATTATTCCTTTTATAATTTTGCAGTCAGCTTTAGCATCAGCAGGTATGTATCACTCTTCACATTCTGTCCCAGAAATGGACATATTATGAAACTCCATGGTATTTCCAATCTACATATTGTATATATTTTTTACAATCCACACTATTTGAAGCCTCCCAAGGAGAAGAACAAGGAAGAAGAGGAGGGGGGGGGGGGGGTGATTCAATCCAAAGGCTGTTATCTGTTAATATGGCACTGATGATAACCAATTATTACTGCATTGAGTATTCAGATGGAGAACGCCAAAGACGAATAGAGGAGAGAGGGAGCGAGAGTTGGAAAACAGAGAGAGCGGCGGGAGAATGGAAGTCCGACTCCCTTTGTGAATGGAGATCGTCAGATAGTGTGGCCCATCCACATCTGCATGTTGTCTGTGAAAGGGAAATCCCAAGCCCCCACTACTGGTGAGTCTGAACGTGACAAAATAAAAATAGTCCTTTTTATTTTTTCCTCCCTCACTGGAGGTCATGGGACTCATGCAAGCACAGAGCCACGCAAGATAAGAGCGTAGACCGATAAGGCCGTAGCTGGACATGGTGGTCGAGGCTGAAGACACAGCCAAACGTTGCTTCTATATATGTAAATAAATGTACTTTAGTCTTATGAGATACACCTTTCCCCAATAGTGATTATGAACAGAAATAGAAATTCTAAAGGGAATGATTGTCATGAAATAATCTGAGAAATTAACAGGAAAAAAAGGGAATGAAAAGCACTTACCTCCTCACGTAACTTTATCAACTGGCACATGAAGGCGTAGAGAGAAGAAAGGTAAAGGGAAAGAGAAAAGAAGAGGGAGGGAGGGAGTGAGAAAGATAGATAAAAAGAGGAGATATGGCAGGAAACATCAGTCATGCAGCTGGGTACAGAATTAACCTTGACGATTTATCTGTTTGCGTGTTTAGCATTTGGAAATCATAGACAAACACATTAAACGAAGCTAAACACGAGACTCATGCCGATTTTTTTGAACAAACAAAGATCAAGTTCTCGCACTTGTCACATTAAACAAAGAGAGTGGGAAAGGATCTCTCTACTCACGGTGTCTAAACTATCATCATCAAGAAACAGGGAGGGGGGAAAAAAAAAAAAGTCACATCACAAGCACTTGATATGGCAGAGGGAAAAAAATGACTCGGTACAGTGAGAAAATAAAGAGAAGGTACAGTAGTGATAAAGATCTGAGGGAGCACAACTTTCTGTAATTCTGCAGAATTCCTTATTCAGTAAAATAAAGTACTCAGCTGTGGTGCCCTTGCACATTTTCCTCAGTCAAACCTGCCATGACTGACATGCTGTCAAATTTCTCAATTGCCTTAGTAATGATGTAAGTTATCTATATTGTGCATCAAAGCTGTATGGTCTACTGTGCATAGATTTTTTTTTACTGCTATATCACAATATGTTACAAATGTATAAGTAAAATCTAAAACTTTATTTATTAAAATACTAAATCTGTAAATAATATATGTTTGAATGTCTATACATTGATTTATTTATTAATAGATAAAGTACCAATACTTATTTATTTATTTAGTATTTTCAAAACTTTACAGTATCAATACTTTAACTCGTATAGCAGTAATTGAAATATGACAGCACCAATACATAAAATATCTTCCCTAGTATACAATATTTATTGAGGAAATCTTAATATCAATTGATCAATTCATTTATGAAGATGCTATGTAATGTAGTAATGCTACATTTTATAAACTAATGTGTTAAACCTAATCAATCATAGTCACCATTAAAAAGTGCTTACACACATACGCGCACACACACACACACACACACACACACACTCGAAATCCTTGCACTGCCGTATCGAGGCTCAACTTATCAGCTGTGTGCAAGCCGAGCAGCAGAAGGACATTTTCTTAATTTGTCGGCCGTTGCAGGTGATTTTTCTTTCTTTCTTTTTTTTAATCTACATTTCTTGACTGAGATTAAAGGTTAGCAGATCTAAGGCAAAGCTCTGGGCGATTATTAGACCTTCTCTCATCTCTCTTTGTAAGTGCTGGTAATTTCTGATTTTTTTTTTCTTCTATTTTTAAATAATTTGCTATCATATCAGAGAAAAGAGGCAGGGAGGACTTGGATCATAAATTATAAAAAAACTTTAATGGTGGAAAAAGGAGGCGGACTAAGAAGTTGACGTTAAACTGTGGTGGTTGTGGCCGCAGAGAGGGGATGTGAAACGCTCCGAGGTGAAATCTTTTCATTGAGTATTCCAAGCACAGCGGTAAAAAGAAAGCCAAAGCGATGGTTAGTTTTGCCGTATGTGACTAAAGTGGGGATAAGGAAATCAATAGATGAGCAATGAAGCTACTTTTTCTAAATCAATTCTCAATGTCCTTAAACGAATATGTATTGGACAACTATACAAATGATCAAAATTACCGTTGTTGTCTCGAGCGCACTGTAATCAGGGAAGAACTGTGCAATAATAAAAAAAATGGGAGATTTCATTGACTTTTTACGGCGCCCACATGTGCCTAGGATGCTAATAGTCCTGTAGCATCTTGATTTTAAAAAATTATAATAATAATTCCAAAAGCAAGCTCTGCATGTCACAAAGACACAAGCCCTGAGTATTTTTCCACTGGTTGAAAAGCGGCCACTATGCAGATGGCAACTGTCTTTCATTTTCGAGGTCGTCACCCCTGCGTTGTCTGCATTATGCGCAGGGACAAAGTTTAAAACAACACCTCAGGCGTGGCCCTTTTTGGGTCCGGGCTATCGGAAAGAGCCCACCCGAACTGCTGGGATCTCCCAGCGGCCCACAAGCCGAGCTCAATGACCGCCAAACAAAACATGTTCTATCTCATTTGTGCTGCTCGGCTGGTTTTAAGTCTTCACAGAGGATTTGCCGAAAAAGCTACGTATGGAATTTGGCACTTTCAGTGCCATTCCCGTCTGCCGCCAGTCTCCTTTCCCTTAAACATGGATAGAAGTTTTGGGTTTTTTTTTTTTTGTTTCCCCTTCCTCATACTGCCACCTGAATTAACTAGCATCATTCACGAATGTTGTCAAAATCTTATAATTATGCTGCTTCCACAAGCGCCTGTCTCTGTTTTTTTTTTTTACTGCCAGCAAGTATTAAAAATTGCACTGCTGCAATTTTTCTGTTATGATAATCAGTGGATTTTTTCAAACAAAGATTTTTTTTTTTTTGTATTCAATACGGAATTCGATACAAGTGGTAATCTGCTTCCTTTGTAGCCTGTAAAATCTGGCCCATGCCGGCTCAAACCAGCACAATCTCTTGTGGCCAAGCCTTCTGCTGTGACTGAAATCGAAACTATTCCGCAGAGTGTTCGTCTACGAAAAAAAAAAAGTGTGTGCGCTACCAGCATGTGTGTGGTAAGTGTATGTGTGTGTGTGTGTGTGTGTATTGTTCTGTCTGGTGTTGGGTGGGCTGGGCAAGAGTGAAATGTGCAATGGTAGACTACCACATTATTAAAAAACGAGAGCGATAGCGCCAGTTCGGTCCCTGTCCGCATACAGATAACGAATAAATGCCCAACTCTATTAAATCGTCCTTTGGCCATTATCGCAGGGCCAACGCGCCATTTTCAGAACTGACGCCGCTTCCCTATTTACTTAGCTATAAATCCTTACCATGTAACGAACAGATTTGTGACTGGTAATGATCTGCCCAGCCAGGGCCATATGAAATGATCCTGACCTCTTTCAGATCGTCTGGAATTAAATTGACCGACTCACCCTGGTTCCCCCCCATCTCTTCCCCTTCGCTCTATCGCTCCCGTCTCAGCGATTAAAAAAAAATATTTTAAAAAACTGAAGTTCCGAGCACTCCACTCACAGTAAGCCAAGTCTCGTGTTATCTCTCAAAGTTTTTTAAATGGAAATTAAGCAAATATGGCACCTGGGAAAGGGGAGGAGTGTGTTTGTGTTTATTATCTATTTATTTCGCCTATGTCACCGGCAGATATTTAACCAGTTCAGCACCAAGCCATAAAACAATTTAAAAAAATAAATGATACATTTCAGGTATATAAAGGATGTTATTTTTGCTCATGATATACAGGGTGTGTGTACATAATACATTTATATTAAGCATATTGCATATTGAACACCACCACTTACCAGTTATGCATTATTTAAATATATTTGAATATAAGACACCCTAAGTTCTAACCTATCTTGATTTTAGTTTGCAGCATTTAAGCACTGATTGAGGTTCATGCAGAGCATGGATTTTTTTTTTATATAAATCTGCCCCGACACGGGGCGGATTTCCACAATTGACGAACCAGTAAATAAGGTTGTGAAGAGGATAGAGTTAGGGCTCTGATTTACTTCAATCATTTGTGATCGCAATTTTAAATAAATATTCTAGGCTTACTATGAAGGGAAATATATTATTATTTGAGATATAATATAAACCTTTTAAATGATTGTATAATTTCCTGCCAATGCTGTAAACTGAAAAAAGGGATTTCACAGGGATCATAAAAAATATATATTTAAAAATTAATCACACAATTAATGCAACCTTTAAAACAATTCCAGGACACTTATTAAAATGAGACACATTTACAAAGAAAAAAAGAATTTTTTGTGTGTTTCATTTGACACATTCAATAAAATCACGACTGTGTTAAATTTGACAGTTCTGGCAGCAGACAGACCCCTTGTTTCTTTATTTAAAAATAAATGCAGTTTCCTGCCTGACTAATTTGGAAGGAATATGCATATCAATTACGCTTCTCAGCTAACCATACATATGTTTGTAAGATGTGAGTGGCAGAGGTCATTATTGAAATGATAATAAGGAAGCAATCAAAAAAGTGAAGATGACGGAGAAAGAACAAAAGGAAAAAACAAAAACTTTATTTATTTCAGCTGAGTTGACTATGATCTCTCTCCACTTTTATATAGACATTGTGCAAACTGACCCACTGTGTAAGTGCAGTGTTCACATGCATGACTGTCATCCTGATAATATAAAATATTGAATAAGATATGTAATTGTTTATATACAGTGCATATAACTTTCGCCATATATTATGGGCCTCATCAGAGACTAGCCGTTGTCCGGATTAAAGGTAAATAGAATTTCATTAACAAGGACAAGGTGCCCATCTATACTTATATTACTTAATTTTAATTTATTAATTCAATTTGTTAATGAGTAATTGTCTTTCTAAATACATAAAATTATTCATGAATACATCATCAGAATATATATATATATATATGTATGTGTGTGTATGTGTGTGTGTGTATATATATATATATATATATATATATATATATATATATATATTCTGATTGTGTAAGTTACGTTTGGTTCAGATCATTTTGATGTTCGCATTCAGTTCAATTCTGAATTTGTGCTCATTATAAAAACAGTATAATTAAACAATAAATGTATTCCTGAAAAAATACAAATATTACCTATTGTAAAATTCCATTCAATATCTGTAGAAAGTAATATTAATAATTGTATTATGAACAGCATTATAATTAACACACTGAATGCTCTGATGTAATGTGTATTCATGTGTAATTTAATGTATTTAGAAAGACAATTACTCATTAATAAATTGAATTAATACATTAAAATTAAGTAATATAAGTATAGATGGGCACCTCGTCCTTTGTTTTCGAAAAACAGCGTGAGTTCAAGAGTCTTTTTTGCCATTTAACTGGGTGTCTGGCTGGGTAGGCTGACGAAGAACAGCTGTGGGACCTGGGCGGGTTGGGTGGGGGACAGGTTCGACTCAAACCCTACTCAGGGCGCAGGGCCCATTCTGCACTGGGCAGCTTTGCATTAAACAGTGTTGCTTCCACATGACTTGGTGTCAATGCCGAAGCGCTTACAAGTAGGGGGCTCTCATGACCCTTCCTCACCCCAAGCAGCCACCCGCACCAGGCGCCCCCTAGCCCCTGATTAGCACCATACCTGACTCTCCGAGGAGTTCCCGTCTTCCCCCAGGAGCTCGTGCCGCACCTCATCACTGTAGGCGATACGTGACCTTTTCTGTTGGGGAGAGAGAGACACAGATGAGGAAGATGATGGAAGAAGAAGAAGGAAAGATAAAATGTGGGGAGACAGCACAGCAATAGAGAAAAAGGAGAAAATAGGAAAAAAAGGAAGGGGGGGCTTTAGTTAGAATTTTGTTTCTTTAAAAATAATAATAAAAAAGGCTGCTATATTCCTGAAGCACGGGGGCCACCTAATGGATCAAAATACATAGTTACACCTGTGTCCCACAATGTACCTCTGTGTGTGTGTGTGTGTGTGTGTGTGTGTCTGTGTGTGTCACATGCTGGTATTGGTGTACAAATACCTGCGCGAGTGAACCAGTGGCACTGCAATAATGGAAAAGCGCCCTTCCACTTAAATAAATAACAAGTGAAGAATGGCGGAAGGCATAAGAGGAGACCAAGGCAGGGCGCATATTAGGGAAGTATCACTTGTCAGCTCTAAATCTTTTCTGGGGGGCTGTCAGGGCTGTCATGCCTGGGCTGGAGCAGGTCCTGTGATAATGCCAATCCGAGGAGGTAGACAAAGAATAATTCATCAGCCCCAGCTGACACGATTGGCGTGCCATCAGATTCAGGCTTTCTCCCTATGCCTTCCCCCTGATGTACAGGAAGTATGTCCAAAATACACACACACACACACACACACACACACACACACACATCCTCACACTCCTCGGAGTGTGCCACCTCCAATACCAGAACACTGAAGGTAACGAAGCGGTGCACATCTTGTTTGCACACCCCCAAAATCTCTTCAAATACCACACAAGCCGGATACCCAGCACTGGTAAAAGAGAGTAAATAAATAAATAGAGTAATGTTTGCTAAAGCTGCGTCCCGCACTCTCTATTGTGACACCAATGTTCTCTGGACGAGTTGAAGATGCATAGTTGGAAACACTCTCACTGAACAAACACAACACACCTTTTTTTCCCCCCTATCAACAGCAACTGGCATTTTTTACAGCAGTCTTAAAAAAAAAAATTTAAAAAAAGATTTCAATTCTGTTAATGCAGTGTACGACCTGAAGGTTAAAGCATAATGCCAATAAGTACAGTAATGCAGGACAATGTGCACATGGGGGCAATGTATACTGTTTCTGCATGCATACAATAGCAGTATGAGTGTGTGTGTGTGTGTGTGTGTGTGTGTGTGTGTGTGTGTGTGTGTGTGTGTGTGTGTGTGTGTATATATATATATATATATATATATATATATATATATATTCATTATACAGATTAAGAAATCATAAATAGTGCCAAAGAAGTAATATTTTTATAGTATTACTATTAATAAAATTGTGTTGCTATTCTTGTCATTTTATGATGATTTACTGCATAACACACACTTCACGTCGGCTCACCTAAATACCCTGAATGCAAACAGGCAAACATATTTGTATACCGTCCACACAGCAAGACACAAAGAAAACATGCTCCGCTTTAAACTGGCTTCTGCTTAAATCGCTCCCGACAAGCCCCGGAGAGCGTGGGCATGTGGGTAATTTATGGTGGAAGTCTTGCAGAGGGGCTCAATTTGAATGGCATATTGCTGACAACGTGCGTGTGAGTTTCTGCAGGTTTGGGTTTTTGTTGTTGTTGTTGTTGTTTGTTGGCGGCGGCGGTGAAGGAAACTACAGGCCACTCTGGTAACGCAACCTCTGAGCGCAGATGCCTTGAAAGATGCGACAAGAAAGAAACGGGGGAAAAAAAAAAAAAAAGTCTTTGTAAATGTTAGCGAGGATAAAGAGGGGGTTCCTCGTAGCCCATCTACGGCGCCGCGTACGTTCCCCAGCGCAGAAGCAGTCAGACATGGTCAACATCTCACTCTAAAGTCCACATGAAGGCAGTGGTTCCAATTGTCACGGTTTGCGAATTATCCTAACAAGACCATATTATTTATGTGAAGGGTTGCTCTTATTTTTTTTTTATAATTGCTCATTTATTTCAAATATCTATAGCAGTTAATTCAAAAGGAAATCTAAAAATGTGCTCATGTTACAGAAAACTGAGACAAAAAAAAAGAAGAGATTTGAACTTCTTTTTATATCCCCTCCTTATTGGATGGTGAGCATGGAGCACCCAAATTAAATCTGCAATAAAACAACATGAAACCAGGCAGAGGTTTTGTAATCGGAAAGAATGAGCACTTTCATAAGATACCTTATTGCTCTGGAGTAGAAGGAAGAAAAAAAAATCTCTTTTTTTATCCCTTTGAAAGGTCTTTCTTTTGTCACTTTTTTTAATCTTGTGTGAGAATTTGCTTCTATTCCCGGAAGCACTAGGAAAAGGGGGGGAGTAAACTACAAAGATCTACCTTAACTTCATGTAAAGTGGTCTGTCTGGCTTTAAAACCAAGACATCTCGTCAAACGAGAGACGAGGGTTAGTGTGTCCTGTCAAAAACACGTGTTACAATCCTGTTGACATGAGGGTGACGGGGGGAAAATAAGTAAAAGAGAATCTCTTCAAACCATCAGATGCAATTGCATGCATGCATAATATTTAATATCATACATGCAAATGACATATAGCCCCAAAATAACAGAATTGTGTACAAAGTACACATATATATATCAATAAAATATATACTTTTTTACATTTATATATTACATATATAAATACATAAATATACATATATTTATTTATTTGTTTTTTAATATGCATACCAAAGTGCTGAAAAATACCCCCCATTGGCAAACAAATAGGGATGTCACCATCAGGTCTCAGGATGGTGTGGATGATCACTAGAATAAATATTTACTCAGAATGTTGTTTCTAAGCACTATGAATAATTGAAAAAAAAAAAGAAAATTGCATTAATTTTAATCAGTGCTTGTGTGTTTTCTAGTTCACACTACTGGCGACACCGACGAAAAAAAAGGAAGGGGGAGGGGGTGGACACACAAATAATAATGACACCTCGAAAGAGCGCACTAGTAAACAGTTCATTAGCCCGGCCATTAAAAAAAAAAAAAAACACGGTAAAATACCCAGGGGCAGGGTTTAATGAGAGGCCCTGAAGTGACTCGGTCTCTGCCGTTCCTCCACTTTTCCCGCTCTTTATTTTCACCCCACGCAACTCGGCCGGTGGCAAGCCGTGAAGAGTAATTAACAATATTTAATTTACAAAGTGTGTTTCATTAAGTCGCCCGCACCGTTGGGAGAATGTCTGGCTGCTTCTGATTTGGACGCGATGGATCTTTAGTCGGACTCGATGCGGGCGCTTCAAATTGGCAGTTAACCTTTTTCTTTCTCCGGCTGATCGTCTGCAAGCAAGCGTTCTGTGGGGAGGCGGCGCCTCAAGATTAGAAAGAAATTTGAGTACGCGAGGTTCAGGTTTTCCTCCAAACCTGCTCCTGATAAAAATGCAATTACCCAAAGTATTAGTGTATTAGTACCAGTAGCATGAAGACATTCCGCGTTGCTGTTAAAATAAGGAGGAGACGGCGACGTGACATCACCCTAAGCCTCCGCGTTCACGCTGTCCGCCAGACGGCAGCCCGGGCCGAGGCGAGACGCTGCTGAAAGAAAGCGGAGACCTTTAAGCAGGCAGCAGTATCACAACAGAGTCTTAAATAATGCATCTCATCCTGGCAGGGGGCTAACATTCTCCACAAGCAAAGAGAATAGCGGGCTTGCACCACACACACACAAATACTATTTTTCACACTCTCCCTTTCATATCTGAGAAAAAGGCAAACAAAATGGAGGAGGTTGCACAATTAAGTAAGTGCTCCTTTTGTGCGCGTCTCATCTGATAAAGGCGCACTGCGGCAACTGTGATTGTCACAGGAGGGTTTTTGCGGTTTTTGGTTTTGTTTTTGGTCTTTGGTGTCACCCAATCCTCTGCAGCGTCTATCATCAGAGGCTGCGTAAATGTGTGTGTATATGTGTGTTTGTGTCTGTGTGTGTGTGTGTGTGTGTTAAGCGTATGTGAGAGACAGGAACTGAAAGTGTGTGTAGGAAGGATGGCCAAGACCTTTTATTTACACCCTTAGTAAAACCAGAGTTAAGATGTCAGGCTTCGAGCACAGAGATAAAAGCAGTGATATGTCTAGCCAAAAAAAAAAAGCATTAATGATTAATCACAATTAAATCGTTGCAATTAGAAATCATTCACAGTCACTTTCACAGTTTCGAATGAAGTGCTACAACAAAATAGATGTTTCATTTCAGACAGAAAGTCAGAAAAGTAGATAATCTATATTTAAGCAAACCAAAATAATTATTTGTAAACCATTAATAGTAAGTAAGTGTGTATTTATTAGCACATAACAGCAGTAAAAATGACTTATCTTATTTACGTAGTACATACGTATCTGTTTTTTTTTTGTTTTTTTAAATGCAACCAGAAACAGTCGATAAATAAACTTGGCCCACATGGTGAGGGGAGATGGAGAATGGGAGGAGAGACGAAAAAATAAATAAAATAAACTGCACTTGCAACAAAGGGAGCAAATTCAACAGGCTTTGATTGAAGAAACGGAGTATAGTTTTAGAAGGCCGGGGAGTCACTTTGTGTGGTTATTTCTTTAAGGCATGAGAGGCGATTAAACCCAACATTAAAATATGGAAGCGCTTGTAATGAAAAATCAAAAAGGTAGATATATATATATATATATATAATCCTCCCCACCACCACTTTTCTGCTGCACATTAATGGGGTGGGGTGGGGTGGAGAGGCAGCGCGGTGCTGTCGGTACAGGCAGGAGCGGAGAAATCAATGGAGAGTAGCCGGTGGGGAAGGCAGCAGCGCCTGAGCCTGCTCGGCCCCTCGCTCGCCTCTCCTCCTGGCGTGCAGTGGGGAATGAAGGAGGCCTCGCCAGGTCAGCGCCAGAGAAAAAGGTGAGATTAGAGGGAAAATGGAGGAGGGATTTCGCGCAGCACAAGGATACCTGGTAAGCCAGGGAACGTTCGCCCTGTTAGCCTGTGGGTACCTACATATGGATCACTGAACCCCCACCACCACCACCACCACCCCAGACCCAGCCTAAGCCTAACTGAAAAGTACCGGCCACATGAGTGTGTGCACTGGTCGTTTTAAACAAATAAAAACTACATTTTACACTCACTGTGAAAAATGCTTCTCCTTGACACTGATTCATGATTCATTCTTGTTTGCCGACTCTTTTGATATATTTTTGTATAAATCTAAAACCGTGTGCAGTTGAGTACGGTGAGGGAGTAAATGTGTGTGTGTGTGTGTGTATGCTGATTTATTTTACCCTTTCCTCTCAGAACACACCCATTGTCTGAGTCCGAATGCTGCCGCCATTTGCATGAGAATGCAAAAACGCGCACCGGGTTTAACCACATCATTAACCCTATACGTTTAAGAAGACTTAAATATTCACATGTAGATCAAGCTGGTGGCCACATCCAGCTGCAGTAAACCCCTTTCTTGTGGGGGGAGAGGGTCCCTCCTACAGAACCACAGAACTATCAGATAAGGCCATTCAGAACCTGTATAGTCACAGAAAAAAAAGACTGGATGCACAAATGCGTACGTGAAGAAATCAACAATACTTCACATTTTACACAAAAATATTAATAAAATCACTAATCTGACTTCTCTACAGGGAAGGATACTTATAAAAATTATTTTTTGGTTATTTAATTATTTTTGCAACTACACATGCCCATAATATAAACTGTGCAAACCTTATTGAATCGTTATTACAATGTAATTACAAAGTAGTTGCCTGCTTATAACATTACTTTATAACAGTATCATTACAACTCTTCCAGTTGTGATTTGTTTTATTTGTTTTAAAAAGATCAAACTGATTTGACAAGGTCAAAGGTCATACCACATGCTTTTCATGCCATAAGCCATGTACCCCCTCCAGCAACCATGACCTGGACAGCTGGGTTTGGAGAGCGTATGCATGGGTGGATTGATTAAATGAATTCAATCTAAATAAATAAATAATCAAACAAACAACACAACTCGATGTTTATGCGTGTGTATGCTACATATCAGTGGGGGTTGGAGGGGGAGTGGGGGGGGAACAGCAGGTGTGGGCTTGCACTTTCTTATAGCCGCTGCTGAGCCACCTATTGCTAAACAACAGACTACATTTTTTGAAGTCTGTATGCAGCATCATTTTGATCTACAGGATGTTCTGACCGCAGGCTCCAAAACCAGTGGGATCCCAGCGCAGAAAAGTAGAAAAACTAGATGCTTTTAAGACACACAGAGATTTACAATATAGTCTAAATTAAGCGGACCACCTTTACCATAAACAAAAAAAGAATACGGGGGGTGTAGATGTCAGTGGAGGCTGGGATGTCATGGCTCTCCTCGATGGGACACGTTCTTTAATAGGAAAAACACTCAATGATTCATAATGCATTTCATGAATACTTCATGGTTTTTCATACTTAAGCCAGTGTGGCAAATCAAATAAAAAAAATTTTGTCACCTATTCACGTCCCACATGTCAGTTTATTACTTCTGGCGGGTGTCACATGTCACTTCCACTTTGCACTGGTGCGAGGGAGGAGGCCGGGTGACATAGACTGCATTACCTGGTTTTCTCTGCTTATTATGCACTCTCATATCGACACAACCACACACACACACACACACACACACACACAGAAAGTCCTAGAAAGACTAAATGAGAGGTGTCACTCTGGACTGAAGTCACTGTTCTCCAAAGAAGGGCCCAACAAAAGCCAAACATTTGCCATTGTTTATGATTTCATTCTGATGCGTCTCCAAGTCACGACCTAGCAGGAGGTCCTGTGGTGCACTTGTCCAATGATGTGGGGAGTAAGAAGCCAACATGCTGCGATGTTAAACCAGTCAGATCACAGATTTCAGCTTCTCTCTTGCAGAGCAGAGATAAATTGCCATTTTCCCTTCAGGAACTTCGGCTATTTATAGCATTCAAATGTTGTAGGGACATTAAGCATTTTACTGCAAAGAAAGGCCACAAGAAAAGCTAACTTCATCATTTTTTCAATGTCATGCCAATTGACCTACTATTCTTATTAAACTAAATTTGAAATGAGAATAGGGCTGAGTGATTATATGATCTTGATCATGATCAATTTGTTTGCCATATCGTCCAGCTCTAAATGAGAAATAACAAAATATATATGTGTGTGTGTGTGTGTGTGTGTGTGTAAGAATGCATGTGTATTTGGATGAACCCTAAAGCCTATTCTTCCACAGACAGAACTTTCTGGCTCATTGTTGTGACAGCCTTGCAGTATTTCCCCTTCATATAATGCAGTCCTTCACCCTGAGAGTCAAACTGCACGCTACAACAGATCTCAGCAAAGTCAATCCCATCTAAGTTCATCTTGTACCGTGCAAAACCCCCACACCAAAACACTACATTAGACACGGATGATATTAAACACTGCATCTCGCTCAGCAGGCTCACCAGCTACCACCATCCCCGTGTACACAATGCACTTAAGAGATTTCCATAATAAGTTTGTCTTCAAATAAGGTCTTATTGAACCGAGGCTTAATTGATGTGCTGTTTAACTCCTGAAGAAGAGCGAGAAGGGAAAGGGGGGTTAAAAATCATAAATCTCCATTAACTCCTTAAATGGCATAGAACAGTCATTTTTCAGGGGAAGTGTGTTGTGCCATGCTAAGGTGATTAAATGTGTGTAAAACCCAGCTCAATTCTGCATGTCATGTTTCTGCTTTGTAGAAGTTGGTGTAATGAATGTCTTGGGCCGAGTAACAAAGAATCGGAGAGAATCTGATTTGACAAGATTAAAAGGATTACTTTAAAGTCACGCTGTGCCACCAAACTAATACAGTACAAACTAAACATATATGTGAGATTTACATATTATAAGCCAGTCATTAAACATGAAATATTTTTAGTAAAACTGGATCAATGTAAAAAATAAATAAATAAATAGATAATAATTAATTACCACACAACCAAAATTCAACTTTGAGATCACTGTAATAATCGTAGCCCTTGAAAATTCTTCACAAATCCTCAGCTCTAAGCCTACACACCAACACATGAAACTACCATAAATTTCCCCCAAAGGCTCTAACGGGCTATTTGTAATATCATCACATGTTAAATAGTGTTGCTTTGCTCCGATTTAATCAATACACAAGTATCCCACAAGTCAGTTGTGGTTTTTGCATGTGACTTACAGTGACTACTGCAATTAATATGCATGAACTGGAACTCATGTAGCTGTATTAAATGTCGAGTATGTCCTTAAACACATGATTAAATGAAGTCTTGTTAAAGCTTCTTGCTTCTTCCTGCTGCATTTTTGCCACATGTATTACAATATATAGAATATCTAACACCATATAGACCTGCCAGATTGTGTGTGTGAAACATGTCTGATCAGTTCCTCATGAAGAGCATAAATAAATAAAAAGAGAGAAAGAAAGCAAGCAAACACACACACACTTATAAATTCCCTCCCATGCTTTGCGGGTGAATAAAATCTGTTCAATATTTCAAGGATAGCTGACTCAATAAACGCTTTGGACATGCATTAATGACCTCCCATGACAGCACACAAATTCAGGAGGTCTTATACTGCTATCAAAAGGACAAGCAGAGATCATGCCTGACCAAGACCAAAATTTAACAGTGATTCAAGCAAAAAATAGAACGGCTTTAAATGACAGAGTGACAAAAGAAATCTTTTTTTTTTCCTTCCATTCAACAAAAAGAGATATTTAACATAAAGATTTTGACCATTATTAACTTAATGCATTATAATTGCTTGAAGAGGAAGATCCCACATTCTTAAAGAAGAAATTCCAGTGGTAAGAGAACAGAAGAGCTTTCAAATTAAAAAAAGAAATATCCATGTTGATGATCTTGTCACTGAGGCTCTTCTCAAATGTATTTTCATTATTAGGATTCCTGGAACACATCTATTTAAGGCAGTCTTTAAAGACAAGGAAATTGTATGATTAAAGGATCCATTTCATTACAAATAATGCTCAGATTAAAATAAAAATTGAATGGCCTCACTAGGGAAACAATTGACATATTTGTGGACAGAAAAGTGGCCCACATTTTTAAATGTGCATTTAAGTTTCAGATTAGTTATCAATGTGGGTTTGTTCTGTTGAGGTAGTTGTGTTACATTATGCCTAGGGTTGCATGCCATAATAAAGAGAGACAAAACATGGTTGCCTTTTATGAATCATTTACAAATAACTGGTAGAAATGAATGACTATATTTATTTTGTCTTAGCATATTTAGACTCAAAGGATAGGAAGTCCCATCTGTATTGTCTCAGAGTAAATATCTGTTAATGCTACGTGCTGCATGAATTGTTGTTAATGTTGGCACTGAGAGACACAGAGAAGACAGCATTTAATAGAAAAGGCAACAAATCAGCTCAAACGGACCCAGAGAGTGACTGTTGTACCTACACCTATCACAGCAAGCAGCACCGAGTTCAAAGATGCTCATTTTTCAACTTTTCAAAAACTTATCCCAAAGGCAGGGAAGCCAGAAGGAAGGAAGGAAGTGTTGTCAAGCAGCTGTTACTGGCATTTGTTTGGTTTGAATTTCCCTAAACTCTCATCATCAACTGTGGTTATTGTGCCGGATTCCTTACGCAATATCGCCATCTGCTGGACAAACTAGAGAAAACCCAAAAAAACATGCTGCCTCTCTCAATGGCAAGTACCTGAACTGTTTCACGCCCAAAGTATCAGCACCGTAGACAGCTCCTTCTTATTGTACAGTAATCACAATAAATTCAGAAATTAAAGTAATTAAATCCAATGGTTTGAAATGCACATATAAACTAGAGAATAATAAAACAGCATCAGTTTGATCATTGATTCATGGTCAATTAGAAGAAAGATTTTAAGGATAAATGACTCCACACTACGACTGGCCTGAAAAGGCCTACTCTAAAACAAATTCTGGGATTTCATTTTGTTTTAAAGTATTAGTAGTCTAGTGCACTACCCATCTTGCTGGATTATGGTAAACAAGCTAATACTTTCTCTCTTGGAACCCTGGACGCACAAGACTCACAGACACCACTCGCGTTGTCATTTAATATTTCCGATAATAGCCTGGACACGGACGAGGTTCTGACTCTAAATAGGCAGAGGAGGAACATAACCGCTATTATAATTCCCATCCGTGCTAAGAAGCTTTGGGAAATGCCTGCTCCTAATTAGACAGGCCTGGAAGTCATTTGCTCCAACGATGCATCCTGAACAAATTGCCCAGACAATCCCAGACTTTTTCACAGCCCGTGGAGCAAACAAAAGCACATTATCACTTAACAACTGTGTGTTTTTTTCTGCTTTTCATTCCCTTCCTTTCCCGTCCCAGCAGAGGAGCTTCTCCCGTGCTGATAGCGAGCTGTGACCACGCCGGGCACGGGAGTAGAAAGAACGAAGCACGTCTGCACTATTCAAGTTTGTTTATTAGGGAAGGGGAAGTGGTAATCCACTGCGGGCATGGTGCGGCCTTGCCTAAGCGGCGGCGAGGGCGGCGGTACGGGCTTCTATGGGCCTCGCGGCGAAGAAACTTTGTCAGCGCCTTTTGAAGATTTGTGGTCTGTTTACCCAATAGGTTTCATTAAATTATGCCTCCATTAGCGCACTCTTCTTCCAGATCAAAGGCGCTGCTGAGAGGCATGTCATTCTGGTCCCTGAACCGCCTGACTTTAACTGCTGCCCAATCAAACGAAATTCAGCTTTCTGATTTTGTGTGTGTGTGTGTGTGTGTTTGGTTTTGGCTTCTTTAGCTAATATAAGGCCTCCACAGGGGGCATCTGGCTTTAAGACCTTCTGCCCCTATTATCAAAATGAAGCTGTCATGAAGCAAACACACCTTCGGGATGTCCTTCTGATATGAGCCCCGCACTCCCTTTCCCTCACAGCAGAAAAAAGTGGAGGTTACGGGGGTCGGCCCCTTCCCCGTCTGGTGGGGAACAGGAGGCTCAGGGTGGCGAAAGGGATGGTGTGAAGGCTTCAAAACCACCGGGTGAGCGAGTGGTAAAAGTGGGAGAAGCTCCAGGGAGGCCAGAGCATTGGAAGAGCACGACAAGGCCTTGATTTCCCATGGAAGCACAACAAAGAGCATTCCCGGAAAAAGAGAAACGATGGCCTTTTTCCTAACCCCCCTCTTAGACGTGTGAGCTTCAGCACATGGCGTGTTAGACAGGATAAGCCAATCAAGGGCTAAAGTATTTGGCAGTCATGGAGACTCGGGCCTCTGTGGCCACTTATTTTTGAAATGTATAAGCTATTTAACTACAGACAAACTGTATTTTGTGGCTTCAAACCTGGTGTGAATCTTCAAATTTCATGGTGAAAATGACTGGCATCCTGGCAACCCATGTAGCGCATGCAGTAATGGCGCATGCAGTATGCATTCAATGCTTCTTCCAAAAAGTTCATAGTCATTCATAGGCGTTCAACATGTCACAATGCAATTCTGCATGGATGCTACATAACTAACAGATAATTACAATAATAATGCAATAATAATAATAATATATATTACACATTATTATATCATACATTAATATAAAACGAACTCGTGCTGTTATTTCAGTAAATTCAAAGAATGTAGCCTGTTCAAGTTATTTTACACTAATTAATCAATAAAAAAAAGATTCAATGAAATTGTTTGTATCCTACCTGCATGTTTGGTTTGGTAGCGACCATGGTATGGACAGTAACATACCTTCTATTAGCCATGTCCACTAACAGCAAGAGGTATAAAAAGTGAATAATATGGTGGCAAACACAGAAAAAGGGGAGGCAACTGGGCCTATGCTACACTTTTAACGTATTGTCAGCAGTGGGACATATACATATTAACCAAAAACATACAAATAAACCAAGCGAAATAACTTGGAAGATGGGGGAAAAAATATGTGTATGAAAATCTTCAAACAGATAAAACATTAATAAACATGTTAATCTATGAATTAGATCTGAGCCTATGAGTAGGCCAGACGAAGCACGTGCAGTTAACCAGTCCAGAGGACAACTGTTTGGTCACGCATGCCTCCTATACCTGAAAATATTGCAATGTAAAAAAAGGTTGTTTTTTTATGTTCTGCTGAACTGCAGCTACTGAAGACTTGAAACAGCAACAGTTACAAAAAATAAACAGGAGACTGTTACCCTGTTACTGCCACGTTTACAGCATTGCCAACAGTGGGCGCTAACTGGTCAATAACAGGAAGAAAAGTGAAGCAGAATCAACCAAAGATGAATTATGAGCTAATTAAACGCCCATGGTGAAGGAGACAGACCCTATCTGAGACAGTGAGATCCCCTTGTCCCAACGTTCCATCCATCACATCTGTGGCAAAGCGTGCTTTTCTACCATCTCTGGTGCCTGGCTTCTGAAGAGTTATCGACGATCCGGCAGTAATTAATACACCTGACACCCCGCACACGTGGCAGGTGGTGGTTCGCACCCACCCGTTTAGAGTACTGCATGAAAGTACCAGATTCTTCACAAATATAGATGAGAAAGTTCTTAAAACCACACACTTGAAAAAAATGGGTTATGAAGCACATCTGAAAAAGCTACACTGATGAGGTAGTGAAGCATTAAGAAGACAATGCAATGATATCTACAAAAAAAAAAAAAAAAAACATGGCGGCAGGACGCGGTTTAGTGGTGCAAAAACTGAACAAAGACAAAGAGGAGGGGGGGGGGGGTCATAAACATCATCAAAGTATATTCCAGAAGAGTTTGGAGGAAGTACAATATTTCTTAAATCAGAGCAAATAAAATCAAAAGGGCACTGGCAGAGGGCAGAGAAAAAAAAGTTTTAAAATCAGAGATATGCTTTCGGCAAACCGTCCAGCCATTGAGATTAGGTGCATGTCTGCAGAGCTTGGATTTATTAATAACTAATCAAGGACATCCGACAGGAGCACCACTCCCCTTGGACCATGGTTCGGACTTCAAAAAAAGTAAGGAAAAGAAGCTCCAAATTATCCACAAGCAAACACACCACTGACCTTCACAGACCCCCGTCAAACTGAGAACGCATCCACAAACATCCCTTCCCGTGAGAAATGAACAGAGGAGGAGTACCGCTACTGAAGAGACTTGTGTGTGTTTATGCCTTCATCACTGACGCTTTTCTAATGCTATTCATGCCGACATCACACACTGATCTTGTGAACATTTTGTGATGCATCGTTCAAAGACTTTCAAGGTAGAACAAACGGAAACTAATGACAAAGAAAGACATATATTGTAAAGTATTATGGTGTAACGTACATTACAACCCCAATTCAAATGAAGTTTGGACGCTGTGTAAAACCTAAATGATCTGAAAATCCTTTTCAACCTTAAGACAAGATATGGAATGTTCAAACTGATAAACTTTATTGGTTTTTGCTCATTTTTTAATTTGATGCCTGCAACACTGTAAAGGGGTTCAGTACAGGAGATTACTCACAAAGTCCTTCTCCAGCTTTTCCATCTCCTGCTTGTAGCTCCTCAGCCGGCTGTTGTACATGGCTCTGCTCTGTGCAGGAATCTCCCGCACCTCCAGGTCCATCTGCTCCAACTGTAATCATTTCACCATTTTAATACCAGGAGGCTTTCACTGTAGCTTAAACTGTTCTATTATAGGTCGCATAGCAACGCAATGTCAGAAATATGTGTCTCATAACATAATGTAAAAGTTTAGTTATTATTTATTGTTTTTCAAGGCTGTTATGCAATAGCAAGAAGAAAAACACACGTGATCCTTTTATTAATGTTAAAGCTGTAAATAAAGGCAGCTTTAACCCAAAAGATGAATAATAAAAATGTCCATGTCAATTAAGTGGTGCCGATTCTCTAGTATTTCTTTAACTCAGTACATCAATCACTAAGCATAAAAAATATCAGCTAAGACTGCTAATGTAAAGAACGCCACAATATGGACAGAAAGAAGCCTCCCACCATTATGTCGCTTTCATGATTTCCAAATCCTGTTTATGCTGGGGGAAGTTTCCCTCAAAATTCATTATTTAGAGGAAAAAACCAACAAAAAAAAAAAAAACAGGGCTGGTGAGGGGGGAAAAATGATCAAAGACGTACCAACTCCCTGACTTCTTCAAGCTGTTTGTCGACATTTAGAACCAGCTGCGTCTTCTCCTCTGAAAGGCGAAGCACAAGGGAGACGTATCGATCAGCCCAAAAAGGATGTCTGCTTGTGACACGCCGGTGATGAATAAGTGAAATATTGTCGGGGGGGGTGGGGGTCTGTGCGCATGTGATCATGAGCTAATAAAACAAGAACAAAACAAGCATTTCGACATGTATTCTGAATGCAAACCATCCGCGCATAACAGGACAGACAGGGGACATCCATCTATCTGTTCTGTACAACTGAATTGAACCTTTTTTTTATTATTATTGTTAATACAAAGCACTTTGGGGCAAATTATAGTAAAACATTTGTATCAGACAGGTTTTTTTTTTTTTTTTTTTCAAAAAAAGATAATCTTACATTCATGGTCTTGGCAAAGCAATGTCATTTTGTAAAAAGTGATATTTCATAAATTATAAGTAGTAGTTATACAGTCAAGCCGATATAAGACAGGTATTAATTAAAAGAAAATAATAATAATAATAACTTCTATTAACGCAGCCACCAGTGATGCACCTGACAGTGTATTGCTTGCTGCCGGTCTCAAGCCAACACTGGCTACACTTTAAAAAATGTAATTCATCTGTCACACCTAATATTTTAGCATTGACGGAATGTAAATAAACTGATCAAACCTGCTGTAATCTGGTTTATTTCCATCCATGTCCATGCTAAAGTATTAGGTGTGACAGAATTTTTACCCAGTGTTCACAATGTATGGATGCACTGAAAAAAGTGAACATTAGCTGTTGTTTGTATTAATGTTTTTTTTGTCTCATTAAATTAGTTAAAAAATATTAGTTTGCTCTTTTAAACCAAGCTGTCTAATTCATGCTTATAAGTAAATCTTTTTTTGTTTTTTACTTTAATATAATGCGAATATTAGTTTTTTAAGTTTGGCCAGTGTTCACTTTTTTTCAGAGCAGGGCCACCAAAGGGCGCACACACAATCACGCCTACAATCAATCTAGAGTGGCCAGTTCAGCTAGTACACATGCCTCTGGGCAGCAGGAAGAAGATGGAAAAGGAAAACCCGCAGCAACATGAAGAGAGCATGCAAAACACACAACGCAAAGCTGGAGCCTGGGTTCGATCTCCCGACCTCGTAGATGTGAGGCCACGACCACCACGTGGCCCTCAGATACCTACTTTTGTATAAATAATTACACAGACGCGTGGTTTTGCCAGAACATGGACAAACCGGACAGAAGGAATAACAGCATCTTGATTTGACCCAGTCGTGCTTCCGCCACCTCTTTGCTGGTTATCATATCCATTATTAAAATCCGTGTACAACCTCACAGCCTACACCACAAACAGCCACGGGCTATTTTTTTTTTTTGTGTGTGCAGGAGGCAACTTAAAGGTCCTCACTTTGTGAGGCAACCTAGTTTATCAGCAGCAGCCTGAAATATGCATCACTGTGTTCTCATGATCTGCAGCAGCACAAGAAACAACTGCTGTCTGCCCACTTAATATTTAATGGGTCGTGATTGGCAAGAAACACAGCGCTGTGTGCCTGATCTCGCCACGTCACATCTATTCTCCTTCTATAGTTCAATGCTATGGATTTGATGGAACCAGTATGCGGGTGTGTCAATAAGCACTGTGTTTCTAAAGTGTAAACTTGTTCTAAAGCAAGTACCTTTTTTTTTTATTATTACATTAAATACATTTGGTACGGACACCATGATTCAGTCTCGCTTGTACTTCAAATGCCTTGACTGGGTTCTGATGTGGTCCCTTCTCTCGGGTGTAACAGTCATAATATTTAGATTAACTTGTAAATAGGGCTGCACGATTTGGGGAAAAAGACATATTGCTATTATTGAGATCAATATTGCGATATGTGATTGCGATGTGATAAAGTACATTTGCTTGTATATCAATGAAAAGTCGCATACTAATAGTGAAATGTTTAATTTCAAAGTGAAACATACAAACTACTTATAACAACCTGAAATGCCCAGTGCTTTCAAAATACAATATTCTACTAAATTAAATAATCACATAAACTCTTTTACATTACTGTCTAACTACAACCCTGGTAAGGCTAAACAACTGTTTTGATTATATTTGGCCATTATAAAATCCTGTATTATAGTTCTTACGTTTAACCAAAACGTTGTTTGGAGGCTGACTTGAACACAGGGATGCATAGCTTTGCTAGCTTCGCTTAGGTTAAGATTTGTAAACTGAGGTGAATTTCTTTAGGAAACCTTCAAAGTTTGAGAAAAGTTAACTAAACAGCTAAGAACAGTCTAAATAGTTAATGCCTACGTTTAGCCAAAACGTTGTTTGGAGGCTGACTTGAACACAGGAATGCATAGCTTCGCTAGCTTAGCCTAGCTTAGCTAAGGTTACGACTTATAAAACGGGATTTTATAATGGCCAAATATATTCAAAACAATTGTCCAGCCTTACCTATGAAATGTAATCCCCCGGGATCTGGTTTGGAGCGTACAGCGGTTTGTACAGCCCCAAGCAGCACAAGAGTGAGGCATTTTTATGCACGTCTCTCCATAGACATGTATATGCTTCACGCCACAGCAGAGCCTATAGCAATATTGACGTACACTGCAGCGCGTCATGCGCCGCCTAACCATATGTCTCCGAATCAAAAGTCATGTGACCAAACACGTCACATCCGACTGAGATGTGAGACGCGAGATGTGAGACTTCAGTCAGCTCGCAAACTTTGAGAGAATGAGAGAATGGATCGGCAACATATCTGATCCAATCCATGTACTAATCATTTAAATCACAGCTTTTTGCGTTCAAGTAATCGCACAGGCTGACATCGCGATTACGATTGCGATTAGATTAATCGTGCAGCACTACTTGTAAACTTCTTATTGTCTGACTTGTGTACAGAATCTACAACAGAGTGAATCAAAAGGTTTTATTCATAGTTGGGGGTCCAAATGAACCAGAACAGATCACTTCATCAATGGTAACTTGAAAGCACGTTGTAAGTCGCTCTGGATAAGATCGTCTGCCAAATGCCTTAAATGTAAATGTAAATAATGAATCCTGAGGATCTTCTTTCAACAGCTGTATCCGTACTGCGGGGCAGTGGTTGGCCAATCGGGAAAGGAGACAGCACCCGTAATCGAGAGTTCGCCAAGGTGCCACTGAGGTGCCACCGAGCAGAGCACCATCCCCACACACTGCTCCCCGGGCGCCTGTCACGGCTGCCCACTGCTCACGAAGGGTGATGGTTAAAAGCAGAGGACACATTTTGTTAACTTTGAATGAGATGTGAAGTAAATATTAATAAACGTCGCTGAAAAGAAGTTGCCGTCTCCACAGAAACACCAAAAATGTCTGCACATTTTGACAACAATGCGCGTCTACGGTTCTCACATTTGACATTTTAAAACGACTGCGAAACCCACAGCAATAATATGCAAAAAACACATATTATTTTTAAAAAACATCCAATGACAAATCCAATGAATCAAATAAAACGGTGACACAACAAAATGTGTCCTCTGCATTTAACCCATCACCATTTGTGAGCAGCAATGACAGGTGCTGGGGAGCAGTGTGGGGACAGTGCTTTGCTAAAGGGTACCTCAGCCGTTCGGGATTTGAACCCGCGACTCTTTGGTTATGAGTCTGCTTCTGTCCCCACTAGGCACTGCCCTAAAAACGTATTTGGAGTCATATCAAATATTAAACTGATGAGCTTAGCCAAAAGACGTATGTATAACATGTTAATAGCATATGTGTGAATGAACCTTCAACTATAAAAAATGGGGTTCATGACAATATGTTTCTAAAATGAACAATAATGAATTTAATAATGAATTTACTACTATTAAGCTGCTTATCGATTGAGCTTCAGTGGTACAGTACATATAGTAATTCATGGTTAACTGGAATTAGCTACTTTAAACTGATATGAGTGGGTGAGAGAAAGCTCATGTCCTGCTTTTTGCTCCGGTCTCAGAATTTCTGGTCTTGACATCTTTAGCCCAATAACTTGACAACAATAAACCCTTACATCTCCCCAAAGAACTGTTTTTCAACTCTTTGGGTCTGCTGGCACACTGACCACAAACAATCCAATTTCAGCTGCTCGATATTGAGATTATAATAACTGTTAGTCTAGTTCACAAACCGGTTTTAGCAAAAGCGACTCTCGACCGATATACATTAGCTGTCAAATTAGCCAGCTAGCTCACCGGCTAGCCGAGTGTGTTAAAAGAGCAACATACCGCCGCCCAGCTTGGGTATTCTGCCGACTTTGTTGGTTATGTCAGCTGTCAGTGTGCCGAAGTCCTGCTCGTAAGCCTCAAAATCGGAAGACATTGTGGAGCAAGAGTTTTAAGAGACAGACGGAACGACCAGGGAACGTGAAATAAATTCGGCAAGTAGACTACAACAAATGACGTCGACGCTACGTCACTTCCGGATCTTTTCACTCGGTTCGTCTTGGCGATTCGAATGGCTCGTTCTCCCGTGAGTGGTATAACTACAATACGCTATAAACATTTGTGAACATAATATGTGCGCACGAGTGCACTATAAATACTGCCGTAAATATAACCACCATCACTTTTAGCTACGGTAGTCCTCTATTACTCGAAGCACAGACGAAACTAGAATCATAATCACGCTGAACTTCTCGCAGTAGACGTAGCGTTCGTTTTGGACAAGTATTTGATGATTCAGAAAAATCGAACTATTCACCGTGAGAGTAACAAAATATGTCATTTATATAGCACTATAACTCAAGTAAAAATATCATTTCCTACTACGTGTTTAGTGTGGTAAAGTGAATAGATGCCTGAGGTAAAGTGAACCCAAAACGCGGACGTGTTCAGTATTATGTCATCACACCTTCATACTGTAAGGTTTGCGTTGGAATATTAGTTGCGTTTAGTTGGCTTTTATTTTGACGCCTCCCGGGGTGAGTCGGAAGCGGAATGACGCGGCTGCGCGGCTGGCCGTGCGGAGTCGACCTGAGGACCGGCGGTCGTGGGTCCAAATGCGACGCGCGTCGTGAGACGCGAGCCCGTTATGCGTGATCGTCGAGCGGGTTTTTTTTTTTTTTTTTTTTTTTTTACAGCGCTGTGTCACGACGGCCTCGGAACCGCGGAAGAGGTTTCCGGACCGGGGGCGGGGAACGCGGAAGTGAGCGAGGCGCCGGGCTGTCGTACGGTGGGTGCGATCGAGGCGCTCGACTCCTCCACTCCTCCGCTGTTTATTTCTGTTCGGTGGGTTCGGGTTGGAACTCGCTGGGGGCGTCGCGTTTTCACCAGGGTTGTAAGTTCTGGTCGCTGCCCGACATCGTCTGGAATGTTAAAATCGGATGGTTTTTGAGAGGTCACCGTTCACACGAGTCCAAATCTTACAAAGTCCATTTGTCTGCAACAGCATTTTCGAGCATATGTTGCATTGTGAATCAAGAGCCTCTCTTATCTTTTACTGTTTAGTGGGTGATTTAATTATTCCAAGATTGTTCTGAGGTCTTCAAAGACTGCATTTTGATAAGAGTTGGTGATGTTTTTTCGAATAGTAAGGTTTTTTTTATTTCTAGGGTAAAATCTCTATGAAAACCTATATTTAATTTAAAAAAAACTTTCAGATGTTTATCTGTGTCATTTCCTCAACTTTTTGTTTTGCTTGAATAGATTATAACATTCTTCTGTATTAAATAGATTCAAGTGATGAAGCATTGCATTTATTCCCCTCAGATGGATAACTGTCACCTCGGTGGAGGGCAAGAATAAGCTGGAGATCTGTTTGGAAGGATGCAACTTTCTGGTACAGCAAGGGTTTCTGGGACTTGCTTGGCTTCTGGCGGTTGCAGTACAGCCGATAGCTGGATGTTTCGCAGAAGACACAAAAGAGGTCCTTTGTCCCATGATTTATGGCTCTCTGGCCACAATAAAGGGAAGCAGCTCATCTAGCCATATCAGCATCGTATTCTGAACTGCGCAACCATGAACTTCTTTTCGGCCATCGTTAAATTCGAGAACCTCCACGAAGTGAGGAGGCTCTGCCATTGGGGTCCTGTCATTGCACTGACCGTCATTGCCGTCTGCTCGTCTGTGGCTATACTGGACTCCATTATCTGGTACTGGCCTTTGGACACCACGGGGGGGAGTGTCAACTTCATCATGCTCATCAACTGGACCGTTCTCATTCTCTACAATTATTTCAATGCCATGTATATGGGACCGGGCTACATCCCCCTGCAGTGGAAACCTGTAAGTTGGAGCAAAATGTTCTGTGTTTATAGGAGATGTTGTCATTGCAAATTCTATACCGTGTGTGTATATGTTTATAAGATGCAATATATATATATATATATATATATCATTTTGCATTGCCTTTTCTGTTTGCCACATGTAGGACAACCAGCAAGAGACAATGTATTTACAGTTCTGTCGAATTTGCCAAGGCTACAAAGCACCGCGCTCTCACCATTGCCGGAAGTGCAACAGGTAATAGGCCTATTAAAAGCACCTTCACCCACAATTAAGGCTTTACAATATGGCCATTCACAAGTTTAAAAACTATTAAAAAAAAAAAACCTCTGAAATATTATTTTTCAGATTTTATCAAATTTGTGTCCAGTTTGCATTGTTGCTAAGCACATTAATTCCGCAGCTCTCTGTTGCTAATGAAGCAGGATTATGTTGAGGTGTTGCTACTCCTACAGCACCTCTCGGGGAATCACATTGGCCCTCAATTATTATACAGATATCCAATCATTTCAATACCCAATTCCTGATTTACCAACTTTTGACGAAATCCACGCCAGCTTTCAGATCGCGCACCCACTTTCCTGTCAGTGCAGACCCACACAGCAGCAGAGGAAATCAAGCAGTCAGAGAATCAATCAAATCACAGTTTGTCTTAAATTATGTTAAACAGCCAGGATTGGATCAGGTGATGATTATTATGAGTTATATGTGATCAATGAGCTTTTTTTATTGACTTATCTAATTGTAAGTTTACAGACAGATTTTGTGTTATTATATATTTCACTCATGAATACCTTGGTTGTAATGAGGTCGAGTTTCACTTCTGAGAAATTCCTATTGTGCGTGTGTCTGCTCAAACGGTCAGAAACAGACTCCATGATGGTGGTATGAGGGCCCGACGTGCACAGGTGCAGCAGGTTTGGCATTTGCCAGTAAACACCAAGACTGGCAAATTCACCACTGGTGCCCTGTGCTGTTCACAGATGAAAGCAGGTTCACACTGAGCACATATAACCGACGAGTCTGGAGATGCCGTGGCGAACGTTCTGCTGCCTGCATCATCCTCCAGCATGACCGGTTTGGCAATGTGGGTCAGTAATGGTGTTGGGTGTACACAGCCCTCCATGTGCTCGCCAGAGGTAGCCTGACTGCCATTAGGTACGGAGATGAGATCCTCAGATCCCATGTGAGACCGTATGCTGGTGTGATTGGCCCTGGTTTCCTCTTAATGCAAGACAATGCTAAACCTCATGTGGCTGGAGTGTCAGCAGTTCCTGCAGGACGAAGGCATTGATGCTATGGACTGGCCCGCCCATTCCCCAGACCTGAATCCAACTGAGCACATCTGGGACATCATGTCTTGCTCCGTCCACCAACATCACGTTGCCCCACAGACTGTCCAGGACTTGGCGGATGCTTTAGTCCAGGTCTGGAGGAGATCCCTCAGGAGACCATCTGCCAACTCATCAGGAGCACGTCAGGACCAGAGAGCTGTCTAAGGGGACCCATGACAAGATGGTTCACCAGCACAAGACTAAGATGAACCAATCTACAATAGGCAAGCAGCTTGGTGAGAAGAGATCAACTGTTGGAACAATTATTAGAAAATAGAATCAGTGACAATCTCCCTTGACCTGAGGCTCCATGCAATATCTCACCTCATGGGGTACAAATGATCTTGAGAATGGTGAGGAAACAGCCTAGAACTACACAAAAGGAAATGGTCAATGACCTGAAGAGAGCTGGGACCACAGTATCACGGTGGTTCCACACCCACCGTGAAGGAATATTATGCTTTGGGGCTGCCTTACTGCAAAGGGGACAGGATGATGATCCATATTATGTATCATGAGATTTTAGGCAAAAAATCTCCTGCCATCAGAGCACTGAATATGAATCATGGATGGAACTTGGGAACATGACAAGGATACCAAACACACTACCCTGGCAACAACAAGGAGTTGCTACATAAAAAGCATTACAGGTTTCTTAGCCAGGCCTCAATCCAATAATCTGTGGCCAGTGACAACCCCCGAAACATCACAGCTCTTGAGAAGATCTGCATGGAAGAAAGGGACAAAACACGTCCAGACGTTGTAGGAAGGTCTTACAGGCAAATGGAGGCCACACACAATACCGAGCCTCATTTGGACTTTACATGAAAGCTGAATTTTTTAAGTGAAAGTGAAGTGATTGTCATTGTGAAACACTGCAGCACAGCACACAGGCCGCTTCCTTAACCGCTAGGCCACCACTGCCCAAAATTAGCTTTTTGAAACTGTGAAGATGTAGTAAAGAGAAGAACAATCAGATTATTAATTCTGAGTGTGACTCCAAATCCACACCTCCATGGGCATGAACAATTTGATTTCCATCGATAATTTTTGTGCGATTTTGTTGTCAGCACATTGAACTATGTAAAGAACAAACTATTTAATAAGAATATTTCATTCAGATCTTATTTTTGTGTTAAATTTTTTTTAACAGAGTACATTTATGACAATTATCAGCAATTTACTGTCAGTAGTGACAGGGACAGTCACCCTGGAGACACTCAGGGTTAAGTGTCTTGTTCTAGTTTATAGGTTAGTGTGTTATACTAGGCTACTACCACCCTCAAAAAAAAATTAGATATACAGTACAGGCCAAAAGTTTGTATACACCTTCTCATTCAATGTGTTTTCTTTATTTTCATGACCATTTACGTTGGTAGATTCTCTCTGAAGGCATCAAAACTGAATGAACATATGTGGAGTTATGTACTTAACAAAAAGTGGAGACCTGACCTCTACAGTCACCGGACCTGAACCCAATCCAGATGGTTTGGGGTGAGCTGGTCCGCAGAGTGAAGGCAAAGGGGCCAACAAGTGCTAAACACCTCTGGGAACTCCTTCAAAACCATTTGAGGTGACGACCTCTTGAACCTCATCGAGAGAATGCCAAGCAATAATCAGAGCAAAGGGCGGCTATTTTGAATAAACTAGAATATAAAACATGGTTTTAGTTATTTCACATTTTGTTGTTAAGTACATAACTCCACATGTTCATTCATAGTTTTGATGCCTTCAGTGAGAATCTACCAATGTAAATAGTCATAAAAATAAAGAAAACACATTGAATGAGAAGGTGTGTCCAAACCTTTGGCCTGTACTGTATATATACACGCACTCTTTCTTTCTGAGGTGTGTGATGAAGATGGATCATCACTGCCCCTGGATCAACAACTGCTGCGGCCACTTAAACCACGCCTACTTTACAAGCTTTCTCCTCCTGGCACCTTTGGGCTGCATTCACGCTGCGTTCATCTTCATCATGACTATGTACACTGAGCTGTACGACCGGGTCAGTCAACTCTGCCCTACTGTACTGCCTGTCCTCAAATACCCATCATGCTTTGGCTGTTTTGTTGTTATAATGAATGGTTATTTGTGCGTGTTGTTTCATGGATAGATCTCGTTTGGATGGAGTTCAGTGAAGATTGACATGAGCGCTGTGCGACGTGTGCATCATCCCATCATGCCCTTCAACGTAGCAGCTTTTGCAGCTACTCTTTTTGCCTTAGGATTAGCTTTGGGCACCACCATCGCTGTGGGCATGTTGTTCTTTATACAGGTACAACACAAACTGCGGAGTGTGTTTCACATGCCGTCTTACTGCTGTTTTCTTTACCTGTTTAACACTCTGGTCCGTTACTCAGATGAAAGTTATAACTCGCAACAAGACCTCAATAGAAGCCTGGATTGAAGAAAAGGTGAGCTCACCCCGGACAATGGCACAGAATATCATAATGCCAGTAGTGTGATCCTTCATGTTTGTCCACGCTTTAGGCCAAAGACAGAATTCAGTACTACCAAACCGGTGAGGAGTTCGTCTTCCCCTATGACCTGGGCGGTCGCTGGGAGAACTTCAAGCAGGTGTTCACCTGGTCAGGCACCCCAGAGGGAGATGGCATCGAGTGGCCCGTCAACGAGAAGTGCCACCAGTACACTTTAACAGTAAGCTGCTTACTTCATGCATGGATTTTCTTTTTCTCCTAATTTAACATTTAAAGCTGAACAATTCATAATCATAATTTCATGGATATTTTTCAATTCCAGATCGAGCAGTTAAAACAGAAAACTGACAAGCGAGTGAGGAGTGTAAGTACCCAAAGTCTTGTCCGCTTTACGTGGTCAGCCATGGCTGCGGTGCACACACTGTTGTTATAGCTGCCATGCCTGTTCCCTGCAGGTTCAGTATCGAGTGGTGGAGGACTATAACGGGGCATGCTGCCCCTTGGGCAAAGGGCTGAACACCTTCTTCAGGACGCCGTGCACAGAAGAGCCAAGAATCAAACTGACCAAAGGGGAGACCATCTTCGCCACACGGGGGACAAAGTGAGAAACTGAGGCTTCTGCCACAACACAGTATGAATACAATGAGAGTTACAATGAACAGTAATAAGTAATAAGGATTTCTTTTGAATAAATACAAAAATCTGTACACAGGAATAAATTGTGAAATTCCAATTTATGGAATTTAAGAATGAACTAGAAATGTAAATATAAAGTTTTTGTATTTTTAACATTTTTTCAGTAACCTAACTACTTTTCAGGGAAATCATGGTTTATGTTCTCAAGGCATTTCTGGTTTCCCATTGCCTTAATTTGTGATTGTACATAAAACTTTGATCCTGGGATGTCAAGTATAATAATATTTAAAATGTATAGCGATATACATACATATAGGGATGCATGTTATTACATGTGACTGAACGAGACAATATATCTTGTTTTATTCTGGCTTAAATGTAGAATTTCATTTCTTCCCTCAGAGCACTTTCAGAGTAGGGTGAAGGCTTCTTGCCTTGTAGGCATTAAATCGTATTCACTTTACTATTCATTCCTCCATCTGTAGGTGGTGGATGTATGGGGACAAAGTTTTGACTGAGGAGCAAATAAGAGGTATTTATCTGGTTCTCCTTGTTGGCATGACGCTGTCACGTCTTTCTTGTCCATCTATCAAACAACTTGTTTTATTTCTTTTTAAATTTGCTTTAGATGGAGTCCGCATAAGAGGATGGTTTCCACGCCGATGCGTGGAGAAGTGCCATTATGACAGTGCCAACAACTCTGCACCTGAGGAGAAGAAAGACTTGTGATCTGTACAAATGCAGTGAATCTGAGGGTGCATTCGGTCACAGCAGAGCACGTGCATGTGCTGATTGGTTCACGCAACATGTTGGAAGGCACCAGTTTACTTGAATACGTTTTTCTTTTGTCCTCTCTTTCCCCCTACTGTTGATGTCTGAATATGCAATATGCCTGCACCCCAGCTATAACGATTATTTTCTCATGCAACTTCTCTGTATTCTTTTATGTTATGTTATGTTATGTTATGTACATCATAAAAGACACTTTGTTTTATTTTTTTTTTTTTTTTTAGTAAAACAGCCACCGTTTATTGTTGGAAATAAACTGCCCCACTCTTGTGATGTCTTGTATTCTTTATTTATTGTTTATGTACAGATTTGCAATAATTTCCTTGCAAATTATGGATTTTTTTAAGCAATGGTTACAGTGACAAGGAATAAAATTATCATTCAGTCAAATATACAAAGCACCATGCTGTACTGTATGAAATACAGGCAGAAAGTTTGACCCAAAGTAATATTTGGGCAGAATTCTGGATTGGAATTGTCATCCAGGTCACTATGCCTTTTTGATCTCATTCAATATTGGCATAGAGTTTATTGATCTGGTCCTTGAAAAACTTAGTGAGGTCGGCCCTCTTGGCTTTCAGTGTTGGCGTGAGGAGACCGTTCTCTATGGTGAATTGCTCGGGATGGATGTAAATATCTTTTACCTAGATAAAAAAGAAGCAGATAAAATGAATGGTATCTATTACATATGTCTGGAACATATTATTATGATACTATCTACTACTATCAATATATATATATGGGTTACCTAGGAGTGTTATTAACATGAAATGCTGCTGTTTAATATAAACATACTCGCTTAACACAAGTTAAAGCACTGCAAATGAACAAAACTTTTGACCAAAACAAACAATCCACTCAGGTAGGTACAGTGGGGCAAAAAGTATTTGCCACCAACTGTGCAAATTTCCCCACTTAAAAAAAGTCTGTAATTTTCTTCATAGGTATACTTGAACTTTGAGAAACAGATTGTAAAAAAAAAAAAAGTCCTGGAAATCACATTTAAATGAATTTTTTTGTATGTGGTGCAGAAAATAAGTACAAACACCTACAAACAAGCAAGAATTCTGGCCCTCACAGACCGGTTACTTATTCTGTAAGAAGCTCTTCTATCCTTCACTCATTATTGCTCAGATAAGACCAAATTAGAGCTTGTATTTGTAGGGGACGAATGCTGAGTTGCATCCCAAGAACACCACACCCACTGTGAAGGAATATTATGCTTTGGGGCTGCTTTTCATCTGACGATGATCCATATTAAGTATCATGAGATTTTAGTCAAAAAATCTCCTGCCATCAGAGCACTGAATATGAATCATGGCTGGAACTTGGGAACATGACAAGGATGCCAAACACACTACCCTGGCAACAAAGGAGTTGCTACATAAGAAGCACTACAGGTTTCTTAGCCAGGCCTCTATCCAATAGTCTGTGGCCAGTGACAACCCCCGAAACATCACAGCTCTTGAGAAGATCTGCATGGAAGAAAGGGACAAAATACCCATTGTGTGCAACAGTGTGTACAAACCTGGTGAAGACCTACAGGAAACCTCTGTCATTGTCAACCAAAGTTACAAAGTATTAAGGCGTACTTGTGCTATTGAACTTTAAAAATCATAGAATGTAATTTGCCTGGATTTTTTTACATTTCCTGTTTCTCACAGTTGAAGTGTACCTATGAGGAAAATTACAGACCTCTCTCATCTTTTTAACTTTAGAACTTGCACAATGTCTGCCAAATACCTTTCTGCCCCACTGTATTCTATATAATTCAATATTATATTTTAAACATGATTTTATGTAGAACGTTGGATGTCAATTAAATGTACCTGTTCAAAAGACTTGAGCCCGCCCTGTCGGCCCAACTTGATCAGGTCTGATAGGATGGCTTGTTTGACTTGCTGAAGGGTTCAGGGAACAATTCAAGATGTAAGCACAAAAGTGTCGAAGATGGATTTAATATTCCTAAATATCTATCATAAGCTATAATAGACAATACTGTATGGAAACAACATTTATATTCATGACTTGCTGAATATACTGACAAAAATGAATCAACCTGATTCTTGCAGAGCTCATCAAATGACTGCCTGATCCCCATTTTCTGTCCAAAGCTGGGCAGCACTTCAGCGTCCGGTACCACAATACCCACAAGGGAAGACTGACAAGGAGTACAAAAAAGTAAAATCAGAAATTTCACAGCCCCTTTCACCATAAAAACATAAATGACAAATGTCTTATAGAATACAGGGAATCTTGAGTAATTGGTTACATCAACCAACCAATGTTTATTAAAATATGTCAAAATTAAACTAAAAGTTCATAGGTAAGCAACCCTATGAGGTCGTCACAGACACTATTACATAAAGAGGGACCTGCTGAGACTCAGGGGACAGTAATCCAGTAAGCAGCAATTTACTACGGGTAAATTACAATATTCAGGCTGTTCTGTATAATTTCACCCCCCCGTGGCAGTTGGCTGTGAATAAGAGGCATAAAAAGAGTGCAGCCTGTCATTGTGCAGTTCCCAACAACCCTGCAGTAAACAGTCCCTGAAAGCCTTAATAAATATTACAACAGCACCTGTGGCATGAAAAAAAAACCTCACATCATAGCCTATAAAATTCAATACATACTACAGCCATTAATCTTAGTTAAATCTTGTCTTGCTGAAAAACATCATGAATGTGTTTGAGACCATGACCTTTGGCCATGGCTTTATATTGGGAGAACAAATTTAGTATTTTATAGTGATGGGCTTAAAATCTAATCAATGTTACAGAGAATTTTTTTATGTACCTGAAGACTATCTCCATGCACAAAAACCTGAGACACTGGTGCACTCCGGACGTAAATGTTTTCAATCTTCTCTGGAGCAATGTACTCCCCTTGGGCCAACTTGAAGATGTTCTTCTTCCGATCGATAATCTTCAGAACGCCACTCTGCCATGAAATAAATAATTCACTAATTACTATAAATCCAGTTGAGTTTTTAATTAGGACAGGGCACTTAACTTAGAAATGTGCGCAGCTAGATTCGTACTCACACATACGGTTTTGTACGTGCATGTGTAAGCACACATGGGAAAGTGTGGGTGGGTGTGAAATCAGCTTAATGCTTAACGCAAGCTCAGACAAGTCCCTGATGGACATGCAACAATTCTGTGATTAAAAAGCTCTCTGGAGAAATTAAAAAAGGCAGAAAATTAATTAATCCTCACACAGTCTCTTAATACAAAGAGAAAAATAACACTGGGCCAATTCAGGTAAAATAATTAAAAAGTCAATTGTCCAGAAAGAACTAGAAAAATTAAGCAATTAGGAGCAGTCTTACTGGCAGCCATTTGCCAACGTCTCCTGTGTGCAGCCACCCATCCTTATCCAGAGCCTCTGCCGTCTTCTCTTTGTCTTTTAGGTAACCCAGGAAAACGTTTTTACCTTTGATGCAAACCTGAACACACAGCAGCACTCTTTTAATCATGTGATTATGTTTTACATTAGCTTTATCTGTGTAAAGTTTTAGTTTTTTTTTTTTACCTCCCCTTCACCATTGGAGGAAAAGTAATTCATCTCCTCCACATCAACCAGTTTTACCACATTGGTTGGAATGGGAGCACCCACGTGGCCTGAATGCATAAAGCGTGTATTATTATAGACCATCCAGCAGCTGGGTTGTTTATGGGAGAGCGTGAGACACAGCAGGCACCATACCAGAGGTCCAGTCCCCGGGTGTTCCGAAGGTGCAGGCTGCGGCACATTCTGTTTGACCGTAGGCCTCAAAGATCTGTGTTATGGCAGCCTCACATCAGTTACTCTGATTAGGGTTCGTGTGACCTGATTAATAATCACAGGATATATGTATATTGTGGTTCTTAAAGGAACCATTGGTGGGGTTTTGTTACCTGGCACCCGAGACAAGCTCTGAGAAAGGAGAGTACAGAGGGAGAGATGGGAGCTGCCCCTGTCACCATCACCCGAACCCGGCCCCCAAGAGATTCCTGTGAAATTAGGGCAACAGAATATAAATATGTTTATTTTTACAACATTTAAAGGGTTGTAGTAGCCTAGAAACATGACTACCAACCAGATGACCCACAAAGTCTAATGTACATAATCCACAAAAGGTGCCACCGAGGTGCCACTGAGCAAAGCACCATCCCAACACACTGCTCCCCGGGCGCCTGTCATGGCTGCCCACTGCTCACCAAGGTTGATGGTTAAAACCAGAAAACACATTTCGTTGTGTCACCATGTGTTGTGCTGCAGTGTTTCACAATGACAATCACTTCACTTTCATTTTCAAATGTATATGTGTTCCATTAACCAATATCCCTTTGTGACCTACAACCATGTAGGGGCAACATTGAGGGCTCTTCATATTTTATTCACACTTGTTTTAAAGAACAGCTAATGTCTGTTTTTCTGTCACTTTGTCAAGTGCTGGGGGCACCAGGGGTCAATTTGTGTCCGTACCTGCACTTTGTGGAAGATGAGCCTGTCCCATATGCTGTTATTTCGAATGATGCCTTGCTTTACTTCAGAGAACTTCCTCTCAATGGCAAAGTTTAACAGCCACTTCTTAAATGGCGTCTGCGCTCCACTTTGAACCTTGATACAATTGGAAAAAACGGGGGAATTGAACATGACATGACAGATTAAGTACTATTCCTGAGCCCCCTAAAGACACACCTCATACTTACAGATTACCCACGCATACTCACCTTATCATAAATGCGGTTCAGAAGACGTGGCACGACTGGGAAAACTGTGGGCTGAAGTGTTTTCATGTCATCTGGCAGCAGTTTGATATCACCTTGGAAAAATCCCACTCTGGCACCCGAACTGTACATCACTGACTGAGATGAAACAGATGCACTTACGATACACACTTTTCAAACAAGCCACCCGGTGTTGAAACGGAACATGAAACAATCTGAAATGTGTTTACCTGCACAATTCTTTCAAACATGTGAGCCAGTGGTAGAAATGAGATAGAAACATCTTGGGGAAGCGGTGCGAACGTGCTCTAGAGAAGGAATGAAGAATAATCACATTATCCATGGAGTCTTGAAAGGGTTAATCCACTCATAGTGTATTTCCACTCATAAGTGTAAATACATTATTTTACATTATTACACATTTACACATTATTCTTATACACTTTTTACATTTTCAACAAACCTCCAAGGTTTGTATTACTCCTGCTGCATCTGAAATCACGTTTTCATGGGTGAGCATGGCTCCCTTTGGATCTCCTGCAAACACAAACTCAAAGATAATGTAGTCATACACAAAATTACACATGCATTAATTAGTTTATTAAAAAATTATGCGCAATTGCCATAATGCACATCTCACATGATGCCATTCCTTTTTGAGAGATGAGGATACCTGTGGTTCCACTTGTGAAGCACACAATGCAAAGGTCTTGTGGCTTTGGTGGCTGAAGAAATAAAAACAATTGTCATGCCTCAATAAATAACATAAATGATGTACTTGATTCAGTAACTTGGTGAAGCAATAATTGCATTGAAATTGTATGCCTTTTGCATAATTATTAAAAGTGCCTTGGGAATTGATCCTGTTGCCTGTTTTTAATTTTAAATCTAACATTTAACATACACTACCAGTGAAAAGTCTGGATGCACCTACTGATTGATGGCTTTTGCATCTTTTTTACAGTATAGAACAAAACGGAAGACACAGGACTATGAAATAAAAACAAAAAGTGGCTCATCTCCACAACGGGGATAATTTTACAACACCCCTGAAGGTTCATGCACATATCCGCTGAAGCGGCTTTTGAGAATGACAATAACAAAGCATAATAGGCAAACCTACTTCACTTTCTCCTGATACAAAAAATATTAAATGTTTCTTGAATTGGATTCTATTTCCATTTATCTCCATAACCGCCACAGATAAGGTGCGTCCAACTGTTTAACTGGTAGTGTAAATACATTATGTTGTTTAGGTAACTGTTTATTTAAATGCAATAATTTATGTCTCTGAATCAAATAATATCTACCACTCACCACTGGCTTCTGGAGGTTATTTTTGCCTAATGCCTGTGGTGGAAAACAATGGTTAACAGGGATATCCGCAGATATCATATGATAAATATACAGAACTGATGTAACAGTTCATGCCTCCACTTCCTTCAGTGACAGGATTTCAACTCCACACTTAGAACCCCGCTCGACCAGGGATGCATCAAAAGCGTCCATGAGAATGATCCTTTTCAGCACCGGAGTCAGTTTTTTCTCACTGTTGGTAAGCAGGGTCTCAGCCTTTTCTTGCTTGTCACACAACACTGTAGTTATGTCAGCTGAAAGCAATAGAAGAAGAAAGTAATCATTAATATCATTTAAATGAATAATACTTGGTTCGCCAATGAGAGCTGGAAGAAGAGTTTAGCTGTTTCCTTTACAGAGTTTTTATTTATCATGGAAAGTAATATAGTTCACTAATATTGGCTTTGTAAAAGAATTTGATTAATGTATGCCAGTATTATCATCACTGTGCTTTTTAAATGGGAATAAACTTATATACTAAATAATAATGCTTTGTGCTCTTAGGAATTCTGGGGTGTGTAACTTCACCTCTGATCGTGCAAGTTTTAATGAGCCAAAAAAAAAAAGACTAGACTTAATTACCTCGATTTATAATGAACACCAGTGCCTCAGGACCAAGAGTGTCATACAGTGGAACAGCCACCATGGAATATGTGTAGCAGGCCAACTCTGAAATAATCCACTAGAGAAAAGATCAAAGAATTAAAAAAAGAAAGAAAACATTGATGAATTGGATGATTCCTTGTTAACGGTGTATCACCTCGGGCCGATTCTGGGCAAATATACCAATAAACTGATCCTGGTGGGGTTTCAGACCTTTCGTAAGTAATCCTGACCCCAAGTGTTCAGCCCGATCAGAAACCTGATGAACAGGAGAGTTAAGAATGAAGTAATGATTACAGTAGCACATTTACCAATAGAAAAAAAATATGTATTTTGTGTTCTTCTGGACACATCTATTGGCCAGTAAAAGCTACCTGTTTGTATTTTAACCATTGATATGGTCGTCCTTGCTTTCTGTAGCCAAGACACGGCCCATTTCCTACAGAAGAAGTAGAGTAAGAGCTTGTTAGATTTGCCTAGTGATGATTGTACATTGTGTAATGTGCAATATTGTATATCAATATGGTAATACATGGTTATATACAACATATTGGGCCTGTCACCTGAGACACGTAGTCCTCTTTGGAAGGCTTCATATAGAGTTTTAGCATCCTCATAATAATAGGCCATCAGGATACCATCTTTGAAAAGGGTGCTCCCTCTCGCACCATCCTAAATAAAGTGTTGCACGACTTTTGTCATAAAAAATATTTCAACATGAAATAATTACAGTTTTTTGGTTCAATAAATATATGAGCAGACATACCCTAATTCCCTGAGATTGCTGCTGTAGATCAGTTGGTGGCTGCAGCGGCTTTGGTCTGGTGTTGAGGTACAGAAGAGCAGCACCAAACATGCTAAACACAAAGACCAGTGCCGAAGTAGGCAGAGGAGAGAACAGCACATGGAGAAGGGCTTCCATCCTGGATTAGTGAAAAAAGAAAACATAATATACTTAGGATGTAACAAAATTATCTTGTCACGTCCGCATCGGCTCCACACCCCAAGACACGCCCCCTTGCCCTGAGTATTGGGATTGTGTCATGTATGGTCACAACTCTCTGGTAAGTCCTCATCCCGTAATGTGCACTTGGCCTTTTCCTCACATTTCCTCCCTAGGATCCTGTGGCATGGATAGGGATCCTCACCGTCTGTCAAGTGTGGCCTGTTATGTTTAATCGTCTCCCCCATTTACGCTCATGCAATCTAGTGATCATCAGAGCTGTTTTCCCCGATGTTACCCGAAGTGTTTCCTGTGTCTGGTGTCGTTCCCGACAGCCTGGTTTGTGTTTAATATATGTATATAGGTGGCAGTAGCCTAGTGGGTAAGACACTCTCCTGTGAACCAGGAGACCCAGGTTCAAATCCCACTTACTACCATTATGTCCCTGAGCAAGACACTAAACCTTAAGTTGCTCCAGGGGGGGACTGTCCCTGTAACTACTGATTTTAAGTCGCTCTGGATAATGGCGTCTGATAAATGCTGTAAATGTAAATGTATATGTTTGGACTCTGTTGTCCTGTTGTCAGGACCTGGTCATCTTGCACACAACCAAAACCAGCACGGAGTCTTTTTCAACGCAATTGCGTGGTGGATTGTTTGTACCTCTTCTGTGACCAGAAAAGGTTAATTTTTTTGTTGTAACCCTCAGTGTCCATCATCTCCCTCCACACCTCAGGTGTGACACATATAATTATTATTTTTTTATTTTATTGGCCTTTATTGATTGTGAGGACCAAATGTCCTCACAAAGACAAGACAGATTTTTAAGGTGAATTGGTCAGTATATGTTTATGCCAGCTGGTCACATAGGGGGCAGTATATGTACAGAAAGTTGGGCTGTCCATCCCTCTCATAATAAAACACCTACATACACTCTATGTAAAAAAGCTGATGTTTTCTTTTTAAATGTCCAGATTTATGTCGCAAATCTCCAGAACCTGTCACTGTACACCAATTCACAGATAAATCATTTTAAACTGGAAAATCCTGATGCCAGTTAAGTTGTATATTGTTTGTGCACAGTTTCCCGAAAGTGGTTTACTCCATAAACTGATTATGACACAACTGGAAGCCATTTTTTTTATATTGTTAATCTGATGACGACCAGTCCCCAGGGTCAGCTCAGGGTTGAGTGTCTTGCTCAGGGACACAATGGTAGTAAGTGGGGTTTGAACTTGTAGTCTTCTGGTTCATAGGCGAGTGTGTTACCTACTAGGCTACTACGCCCTAAAAAAGAAAAGACAAACACCACCATATAGAGGTCATTACACGTTTCATGCATTTTATTACCTATAGCAGCTCACTGAGACATAAAAGAAAATGCGGATGTGTTGGTGTGGATGTGGGTGTGTGAGCGTGTGTATACATGCACATCTGAGTCAGCAAGCAGACAAGCCAACCCATTCAGAGTGAATTCAAGGTCAAGTAAATAGTTTCTTAATAAAATTACAGTGTAGTGACCTGTGCAGATGTAAATATTTGAGTGCTGACCTTTAATGTCACTGTGACATTTATCATTCAAATCGTTCTTATTGCTCATATCTCCTTTTCTGTCATTTGTCAAAGGATACTACTTTCCAAAAGACAGAATTAAATAAAACAAATGACAATTTAATGTCAAAATTAAGTTGTTTTACTGTAAGGCTGCTGCATTTTACAGTTATATTTAAGCAAACAACATGAATGTTAAACCAACAATGCAAAATTTAGTGGTTTGACGGATCATGGCCTAGAACTGCTGTGAAAATGTGTGAATACAGATCCATGGATTTATTAATAGTAGTGACATTAAATGCCAAGTATTTTGCAGTGTGATTAGCCCCACACAGATTAATTAAAGCACTCTTGTCATGTACAACATGAACATTTTGAGTGCAGATGCACTGTAAATTTAAACCAATGACAGCTAGGAACACGCAGCTCTTACACATCAGAAACTCAACAAATCCCCTCCCCACACATATTCTACTTGTTTTTGGATTAAAATAATTTCTGAATCCCGTACACAGGTATTTTGAGGAAGCATAATATTGCTTCCATATAGATGCTTGTTTATAGTCCATTTAGAGGTACATAATTAAGGAATTACCTTGTGATTGTTAAGGGGTGTAGAATAGTCCACCGGGAAGCTCAGCACTGTCAAAAGCCCCAGAACAGCCCGCAAGTGTCACAGAAGAAGAGTGAAGAAGTCATCATCGAAGGTTTCATTAAAAAGGGCTTGAAGCCCACAGGTAACCTTTGAGCCATTGCTGCTATCTCTGCACTGATAATAAAAAAGAGACATAATCATGGTGCTGCCGTGTTACTATGAAACCGCCAGCATGCTCGGCACAATATTCTCTTGGCAGAACTTAAAGGGCATGCGATGTGATGCAAATGCACTGAGGTTTAAGATAAGGCGAGCTGGCCTTGAAGGATCATAAAAGTGTCAACACTGTCATGCTGGAAACAAATTCAAAGTCCCTCTCATGGAAAAAAGGATAGAATAGAATAAAATAAAATAGAATACACTAATAGTGTATGTATAATTGTGTATGTAGTGAAAATTATGCATATGGTAGAAATAGTGAAAAAACCTCCAAAATAGAATCCCCTCTGAAGTCTCCACTTTGCTCTCGGTAGTTCATGACTTGAAAGGTCAGAGCTTTTTTAGCAGCATGAGGGGAAACTGCATTGTATGGGTAGGTAATTACAATGTTATGGGCATTTGTATATTATGAACATTTATGTCATAATTCACAACTCTATAAGATTACAAAGTGCAAGCACAGTATGCTATTCCACTCTATTATATATAGTGAACATAGTAAACATTTATTATCATATTCATATGTTTTTAATGCATTAACTTAGAAAATAAATGTCTTTGATTCACAGTTGTTTTTATCACCTCAAGATTAGAGACTCCAAAGGTGATTTCTGCGTGTCGTAGTTCACTTTTCACAATCAGCTCATCAAAGAGCCGGGATTAAGACACTGCAGGTGAAGCAGGTAGGTCTGTGTATTAGCAGGGTCATGTTTTGTCATGCTCAGCTGCCAGAAAAATGTGCTAACAGCCCAAGGTGATGAGGGCAGGACGAGGAGGTGCTGCACGCTTGTTAGTGCATCTTCACCTGAACGGTAGCACAGCAGGAGATTGTTTTTGGGTCAGGGCCCATTAGACCATTAGTCTGTGATGTATGGCAGATTGCACTGTGCAAATCAAATTAATGCCATATGCACATTATACTGTACATTACATTGCTATTTTTTGTGGCAGATGTCTAGACCTGGCACACAGCTAGATTGCACATCTGTCACTGTGTACATTATACATTAGACGGGCAAACTGAACAGATAACTGGGATGGATAGCTTATCTAGCGTCCCTATACATTATCATAAAGGATAACATGTTTCTATTGCTGCTGATGTCCTGACAACAGCGAGGAAGCAATCAATTACTATTTACACTGCAAGGCTGGATGTTTCTGGTGTTCGGATGAGGAAAACATATTGTGTTGTCTGGTAATTACAGTGTTAACAAATTAATATACAGTACAGGCCAAAAGTTTGGATACACCTTCTCATTCAATGTGTTTTCTTTATTTTCATGACCATTTACATTGGTAGATTCTCACATGTGGAGTTATGTAGTTAACAAAAAGTGGAGACCTGACCTCCACAGTCACCAGACCTGAACCCAGTCCAGATGGTTTGGGGTGAGCTGGACCGCAGAGTGAAGGCAAAGGGGCCAACAAGTGCTAAACACCTCTGGGAACTCCTTCAAGACTGTTGGAAAAGCATTTCAGGTGACGACCTCTTGAAGGTCATTGAGAGAATGCCAAGAGTGTGCAAATCAGTAATCAGAGCAAAGGGCGGCTATTTTGAAGAAACTAGAATATAAAACATGTTTTCAGTTATTTCACCTTTTTTGTTAAGTACATAACTCCACATGTGTTCATTCATAGTTTTGATGCCTTCAGTGAGAATCTACCAACGTAAAAGAAAACACTTTGAATGAGAAGGTGTGTCCAAACTTTTGGCCTGTACAGTAGTATTCTTTATATTTTTATTTTAAATGGACAGTCGAATGCACATCAAGTCTAACTGCATGTGTCTTTGATACTAATGCATGTGATTGGAGTAACAACTGCAAAGAATACTCTGAGTTATTCATACTATGAGGCTGAGCAGATTCAGCTTTTGCAGGCAGTTAATTTCTCCAGGGAGGCACAAGGCAGTGTCATGGGGCCTTGCTATTTAAATGTCCCTCAGTATATAACAGCGGATGATCCTCATAATGATCCTGGACCGTGCAACAGAGACAAAGTCTTCTCCAGAGATGACTGACTGCGAAAGATGGAAAATAGGCCTGGTTTTTCTCACAACATTTACAATGACTTGCTCCAGTTCAACCGGACAACAGAGGATAACGGTTGGGTTTCAGGCCCCTCTGAACGCATCTTTTCCATTCAGCGCCCGTCGACTGGGCTCTGCCATACAGCTGGCCATCGACAAGGTGAACTCCAATCCATCCTTCACTGGCAACTTCACGCTGGACTTTGTGTTTGCGGACACCGATTGCAATGCAAAGATTTCTCTGGCGGCTGTCATAGAGCAGTACAAGAGAGAGAATATCTCTGCACTTTTTGGTCCACCATGTCCTGAGGAAGCTGAGGTATGTTTTTTAATTTTAACAAAAATTACATAAAAAACAACTATGTTTTCTAATATCATTATCAATATCATCAGGTTACAGGTCTTTTGGCATCAACCTGGAAAATCCCAATGTTTGGCTTCATCAGTCAGTCTTCCAAAATGGATAACTATGACATATATGACACCTACCTCAAAATAGTGCCCCCTCTCAAAAGAATAAACGAGGTTCTAGTTAAAACAGTGCAGTTTTTCGGGTGGACCCACGTTGCTCTGCTTGGAGGGGGATCCGATTCGAACACGTGGAACAACGTTGACGGCCTCTGGAAGTCCATTGAGAACGAATTCAGTAATAAGATGACTGTGACAGCTTCCATCAAGTTTGACAGCAGCAATTCTGAGCTGATTCGGAAAAACGTGAAACATGTCTCTGCAGTGGCAAGGGGTGAGTGCCTTTTTAATCAAACAATGCCAAGCACATTGATGTTACTGTTATGCTTTTGGATAAAAAAAATACATATTAGAAGAGCTCATAGTATGGTGAAAGAGTAACAATCAAAAATTTGGTTGATTAGCTAACTCTAACTGTTTTTTTTTTTTTCAGTGGTGGTAGTTATCTGTAGCACAGAGGACTCCATATCTCTGATGTTGGAGGCTGAAAGACAAGGCTTGATGAATGGAGAATATGTTTTTTTTATAGTCCAGCAGTTTGAGGTCAGTGGCACTGTGGTGAGTAACCTGCCAACAGGAAAAAGGAAGCAGGGGACCAGGTCAGAAACAGAAACGTGGTTTTGCTTGAATCGAGTTGGGAAATAGGCACACTGTTGAGTAACTGCTGTATAAAACCGGGTAAGAGAGAACTTTGCTCTCAGTCTTTGACATGTAGACCTGCGATTTTGTCCTGGATAATCTTTTTTCATGTCAGTGTCCCCACTGCTTTGCTTTTTCTACAAGATGTCAATTGTTACAAATCAAGGATTATTAAAGTTGTGGGTGAATATATAAATCAAAAAAAAATTTATGCCAAACTGGACCATTCAGACAATTTTCAGACCAGCAAGGAGATGAGCACCATGTTTAAAGCCAAGAATGAAGACCATCTGTTACATTTCCATTACATACCTCGCCTAATATGCAAATATAATGCACAAATTAACTTCAAGAACATCTGGAAAATTAGGTGAAAAATCTAATTGTGCAATTGGTTTGTAAACATGTACTGGAACTGATATATTAATCATGTGTTAATGTTAATGTAAAAAGATGTCATGACTTGGCTTAGAATTGATGCATTGGCCATGCACTGTGATTTTATATGATTTATATATTCAACCATGCTGTCATTTTCATTTTGAGCTAGACAGCCTCAAATAGACAAAAAACCCTGACTCTTAGTTGCTAAAGCTGACCAGTATTTGGTGACATATAAAAAGCACCACTAGAGGGTAAAAGATAAAAGTTCAACTGAGTCTGAGGTAAGTAGTCATAGCTTTGTGTGGTCTACAATAAATAGGAAATTTAAGAATCTTAAAGCCTCAGAAAATATATCTAAAATATATATAAAAATTATACTCATCACTAATGTTTACACTATGTGTACTGTATGTATTTATATATAACAAAATGTATACAGTATACGGTGTACGTACTAATAGCAATTTAATGAAGGTGTGATAAATATGTGAGATACATCCCATTTGTTTTTAAAACAGGACAACTTTGTAAAAGGTTTGACTGCCAGCTCAGACCGGACAGCACTGCAGGCCTTTAGCATGGTGTTTGTCATCGCTCAGAAATCCTATGAGGGATATGAGTATTATGATTTTTTTGAGAAAGTCTACACAAGACTGAAAGGTGCCCCCTTCTACAGCAACCTATCCTCAGAAAAAGAGGTACATTACCTGAACATTCAATACCATCATATGTCTTTTGCCACTCTGCACCAGCTCTTGTAATGATCCTGAACTCCCATTTCCTTTTTTTTTTCCAGGTTAGCCTGTACGCTGCCTACCTGCACGATGCAGTCTTGCTCTATGCCATGGGTGTGAAGGAGGTCATGAATGAAGGCATGGATCCCCGTGATGGGCAAAAAGTGTTAAAAAAACTCAGAGATAAGAGCAAACTCAAGTTTCAGGGTAAATAAAAATCCAAGCTTAATGCGATTAAGTGACAAAGGTCATTTATACACAGGTTTATTGATAACATGGTTACCTATGAATTGCAGGAGCCTCTGGTCTTGTCCACTTTGATGAGGAGGGTGAGAGGAACGTTGACTACTCGGTCTTTGACTTGCAGGAAGCCGCAGACATTGTTGCATTTGTGCCCGTGCTAAACTTTGACAGTCATACAAAGTTGATCAAGTAATGCAGCATTTATGTCTCTAACTAATCAAACTTTTTTTTTGCTGTTGTTGTTGTTCCATTCCATGATCACATGATGTTCTGTCATTGCAGAGCAACACCAAAGCTCATCTCTGTAGTTTGGCCTAAGGGAAGACCTCCTCTTGATAATCCACCGTGTGGCTTTAATAATGAGTTGTGTGAATGGCTGTCAAACGGTAAAGGGAGACACAAAATGTCTTTTTCATTTTTAACTGTTACCCTCTACATATTAAATGAGAATTGCAAGGTGATACCATTCATTTCTGTTTTCTCTTTCTCTTTTCATGCTGTGGTCCTCAATCAGATGTGACCATGGTTGTTCTGCTCGTTTTACTGCCACTGGTAGGCGTAGCATCTCTGATCTTCATCACACTCATCACAACCCAAAAATTACGCCTGCAGGGCAAGCTCAATGATTCCCGCTGGTGGCTCATTGACTACAGCGACATCAGCATCATCAAAGAAGCAAAGGTGAGTTTATTCAATCTTATCCTTAAATCTTATCCAACAAAATGAAAATTATGGCTGCTTTATGAAAACGATTCACCTTCTTTGTCAAACATTTTGTAGTGGCAGTGCATTGATTTCATATTATTGTGTAAAAGACAATAAACTGAACTGACTGTAAATATTTCAACGTTTAAGGGAACAAGAACTCTGTCGCTTAGTACGACAGTCAGCAAAAATGGCAGCGGAGGATCCCAAACCGTCGTCTCCAGCACCAGTTATGGCTTCAGGGACAACAAGGGGAAGGAAAACATTTACTGCACTCTAGGACTTTACCAGGTACTCAGACAAGCCTCGTGTATCTTAGCATCTTAGTACAATAAATACAACTTACATCTGCATTAAATGTGAATTTAATTCTCAAAATCAACATCATCAGGGGAACGAGGTGGCTCTAAAATACTTGAGCAACGAGATCAAGCCCGATATCATCAAACCGGCAATCATTGAAGAGTTTCGTGTGGTACGTCTTGACTTGATTTATGACTGTTGCCTAGTTCGTGTATTGTGGTCTGATCGCTCTTTTTCTTGAACTGTTTGGTAAGCTGAGGGAACTGAAGCATGAAAACCTGGTGCAGTTTTTCGGTGTTTGCATTGAACCACCAAATATCTGTTTGATTATACAGTACTGCAAAAGGGGAAGCTTAAAGGTATGATGTCTTCTTTTTTCCTCCCCCCATTGAATGAATAAATATAATGAAATTTGTAGATTACAATCTAAATTTTTTGTCTTACATGATTAGGATGTAATCAGGAATTCTGAACTTGAGCTGGATTCGATGTTTAAATTGTCGTTTGGCAATGACATTGTGAATGTGAGTAAAAATAATAATCTAATAATATCTCAAGGACCCTTTCGCTACATAGACATTGTAATATTTCCCCGCTTTCTTGCACTGTAAGGGAATGGATTATTTACACAAAAGCCACCTCAAGTCTCATGGCAATCTAAAGCTCAACACTTGTCTGGTGGACAGCAGACTACAGGTCAAACTCTCTGGCTTTGGCCTGTGGGAGTTTAAACATGGAACAAAGCATAAAATCTTAGCGGCTGGAGACCAGAAATACGAAGGTACTGCTAGTTAATGAAAGCGGCCTGTTACCAGTTCAGCTCAGAATGACCTGATGGCATTTCGCTCGCTTACTTGGGTGACCATTTTATTCCAGACATGTTCTGGACTGCCCCGGAGCTCCTAAGGGAACCTTTTGTACCTTTCAATGGCACGCAAAAGGGAGACGTCTACAGTTTTGCCATTGTCATGAGAGAACTTCTGTATAGTACAGAGGAAGGCCCATATCAAGGCTACAACTTAGAGCCCAAAGGTATTTCATCACTTCTCACTTAAACACCTAACCTGCCTCAGATGTGTTTTGTTACTATAGATATTAGTATATCTATTGTTGGGTGCAGTGGCGGCCTAGCTGGAAAGGAAGCAGACTCGCAACCGAAGGGTTGTGGGTTCAACTCCTGAACCGCCAGAGTGTCACTGAGGTCCTCTTGAGCAAGGTACCATCCCCACACACTGCTCTCCGGGTGCAGTGTCCTGTGCTGTGTATCACAATGACAGATCAATCACTTGCGCTTTCGTTCACTTTAATATTGTATCAGACATCATCAAGCAGCTGCGAACACCCCCAGTTGGAGAGCCCCTGAGACCCTTGTTGTCGGCTCAGATGTGTAACGAGGCCTTGGTGAACCTCCTGCAGGCCTGCTGGCATGAGAACCCAGACCAAAGACCTCCGTTTTCCTCCATCAGGAGAATGCTACGTGAAAGCAGTCCAGACAGGTCAAGATCTACACGTTTGCCCAAGCGAAATATAATGTTGAGTGTCATTTTGCATATTTTTAAATATCCCTCAATGTATTCCTGGCATTCTCACATTTATGGTAGTAAATCAAAGTAGATGATAAAACTGTATGCAGTCACATTCAGTGCATATTTATAATACATTTTAGGGAGTGAAGCCACTGATCTGAGAATAGATATGTGAATTTCTCATCTCACATCTATGTGTACTGAAACACATTGAGATGTCTGAGTGCCATTTTTACTTCAGAAGCACAGAAGCTTAGGTGTTATACTGGGGGGATGTTTAAAAATGCCACATCCAAAATGACACAAGTACAACATGCTGAACAAATTAGTACCATTCATGCAAACGTGATCTAAGCCATTTTTCATCCTCCTTTCTAGCCATTCAAACTTTCTGGACAACATGGTCAGCAAACTCGAGAAATATGCCAATCACTTAGAAGAGGTTGTGGAAGACAGAACCAATCAACTCACAGTAGAAAAGGCCAGAGCAGACAAGCTACTTGCCAGTATGTTACCAAGGTACTGAACTGTTTAATCCATACAAAAAAAGTCTACAGTCTTAAACGTGCATGCTAATTTAATTCCAATTCTATTCCCAGCCTTATTGCTGAACAGCTAATGGCAGGAAAATGTGTTGAACCCCAGAGCTACGAGGTTGTGACAATCTTCTTCTCTGATATCGTGGGCTTCACTGCCATGTGTTCCATCAGCTCAGCGCTGGAGGTGGTTACAGTGCTCAATGACCTTTACAGCCTGTTTGATGAAATTATTAAACTCTACGATGTCTACAAGGTACAGTATAGTACTATTCCATGCAAAATGTGCAGAATTAATTAAACTGTTTCTATCAGGAACTCGCTCGGTTGCATTAATAATGGAAATAAGATGATTTTCCTTTGTGTTAGGTGGAAACTATAGGGGATGCTTACATGGTGGCAAGTGGACTTCCAATCAGTAACGGAATTCGGCATGCTGAGGAGATCTCTACAATGGCCCTCCACTTCCTCTCTGCCATAAAGATGTTCAGAATCAGACACATGCCCAATGAGCAGCTGGCTTTGCGAATAGGGATCAATTCAGGTGTTCATTTTAATAGCATAAATCTAACTGGAATAAAAAAAATGTATCACATCATTGCAGAATGTGTTACTGTAAAATGTTCTTGTGTATATAGTTTTTCTTTAGTTGTATAATGTGACTAGACTTCACAGAGCAATCATTTGACAACCTAAAACTAAAATTTGAAACCAGTGATTTCAAACTCGATGCCTATTACATATTTCCAGGTCCTGTGGTGGCTGGTGTAGTTGGCACAACAATGCCAAGGTACTGTCTATTTGGAGATACAGTGAACACTGCTTCAAGAATGGAGAGTAACAGTCTGCGTAAGGCACAAATAGTTTGGCATGTTGTTATTGCGTGTTGTAGTACATGTACAAATTGCATGTAGTGGTATTATAAATGACAGTAATAATCAATTACAGTAGTGTTGTGCTTGTTTATCAGTTTTATCTTCATTACCCTTCATTTTAGGGTTGAGGTTAATAAAATTAGGTAGTGGTTGGCCCAGCGGGTAAGTACCGTCCCTTTCATGGCTGCTCACTAAGGGTGATGGTTAAATGCAGAGGACACGTTTTGTTGTGTCACCGTGCTGTGCTGCAGTGTTTCTCAATGACAATCACTTCACTTTCACTTATTCTGATGGGTTCATTTTATTGTAGCACTTAAGATTCATATCTCCCAGAGCACTGCTGATATTCTCATGAAGATCGGAACTTTTGAACTAGAAGAAAGAGGTGACATCGAGGTAAAGGTAAGGACCGCTGCTTTCAATCCAGTTAATTCCATTTATTTAGGCAAGGGTTAATGTGGTACTCAATGCCAGTTTTTTTTTTGAAAAGGGAAAGGGAACACAGAAGACCTTCTGGCTGATGAGTAAAGAGGGGTTTAAGATTCCGACTCCTGCTAAGGACTGTCCCATGAATTCATGTCCCAAACCAGCCAGTGGGGTAATGACTTTGTTGAATTAAACATCAGTGGGAATTCTAAATTTTACCTTTTTTTTTCTTTTTCCAAAACAGACATCAAGGTCTTCTGACAGCAAGGACAAAGCAAAGGCACAGAGGACACAGACTATGGGCAAAATGGCTGACATGTCCATGCTGAATGTTCCAAATGTTGAGGTTCCATAAGTCCCTGACGTTTCCAAACAAATAACATGAAATATGATGTACAACAGCTGTCTAACAGCTATGTAAAGAGCTGATGTCAAATTGTTCCAAAGGTTCAGTTTAAAATATATATATATAAACAAAATGTTATGTGATGTAGAAAAAAGTCAAATAGAAGATGAAGATAATATTTTATTACAGCCAAATACAGAAATATCAGTAGTCTTGACAGAAATGATTTCCAATTAAGTAAAAAATCAATTGATTAGGTGAACTTTTTACTACCAAAATTAAAGTTTGTGGATTACTACAAATGTTTTTTTTTTTTTTTTTTTTTTTTTTTTTGGGGGGGGGGGGGGGGGGGGAGAACCTTGGACTAATTAAATGAAATGAAATGGATTCATTTTGTGTCTTCATTAAAGTCCCTTCTAAAATATTGTATGTGTATGCACCTCATAGTGGCCAACACCTGACACAGAGTTCATGTGAGGATCTTTTTTTATTGTTGTTTTTTACAGGTTTGGTAAGACGTTACAAAGCTTACCAACACATTCACTAAGACCACACACAAGATACAGAGATGTAAACCTAGCAGGACAAAAAAGAAATGGAACCAGTTAGCGAACAAAGGTTAACATCCTGTAAGATGCAATTGACATTGCATGATCTATCTTTGACAAACACATAGCAGTTTCAATAAAAAATTCTGATGGACTTTCATGTTGTTACCTGAAAGGTGCCTGCAACTGGATGACTGTTGGCCTGTAACATGAATAAAAAAACATGAGGCTGTATGTGTTTGTGTGAGTGTATATATAGATATATATATATAGATATATATATAGAGAGAGAGAGACAGACAGTTAGATAGATAGATATAGACAGACAGACAGACGAATGTCATATTAAGCCATGAATGTAAAAAATGTCTCGTAAAAACCACTGGCAGAAGCACCTTTTAGCTGAAACTCCATGGTTAGAATGCCCCCAGTTGGCTCTGATTCGGAACGAACGCTCCTTGAAGTGCATGGTATCTTTTTGGGAAATGGGATGGGGAAATAAGAGAATATAGCATTTGGAATTGTACAGTTCACAGCCAATTGCATGGATGGATGGATGCCATTGCCCTGTAAACTGTAAACTGCCTGATAGTTAACGATATGTTACGTTAGACCATTTGACGTATTCTGCTATTTCGTTATTTGTTATTACTCATGCTTACCGGTTGGCAGTAGAGTTTCTCTCCATCACAAAGCTGAACATCACAGTGGAGCCACACCGTGGACACTTTCTCCAGACGTTGGAAGCGGAAGGAATTAAACTTGAATGTCGAGCGGCTGTCTTTAGCATTGTCAAATATGGTCACGGTGTTATCTGAAGAACAGCTGTTACAACAGAACCCCATTAGATGAATGCATAACCACAAAAGCCTGCAGTTTTGTATTTGGTTTACAATCATCATAACTGTTATTGATATCAAATAAGATTTTTAAAAATGTGAAAATAATTACATAACAGTTTAATTGAATAATTAAATTAATTACAAATGTAAAATATGTAAAAACTACATCGGTGTGAGTTGACAGCTGAGATCATTTATCAATTGCTGGTACAACTCCAGGACCTGTAACTTCCCCCGAGGCCCAGAACAAGGACATTACAGGCCAAGTACCTGTTGATAATTAGACTCCATCTCTTCCTGTCCGTTGAATAAGGAGAAGGAGTGGCCCAACAATTGCTTATCACAACTTTGAATCTTGACAAGAAACATTTAGGAGCAATGAGTAATATGGTCGAGATATTCAATGTTTCACAATAACTTCAAGTTATGGATGGTTATTGTACCTGTTACTCAGCCCTTTTGCTTCAATTCCAACAAAAACCTCTGAGCCTATCTCAGATGTGTCAATGACATACGGGGCATCTTTAGCATACAGGAACTTTGAGTTCTAGAAGGTAAAAATAAAGCGGTCAGTTGACTGTAATAATAAACTTTATTCTGACATCATATTTCAAACTGAACCAATATAGAGAGCTTAAAATATTCCATGATTCTATAAATTGGTTTGTTAACATTTTTGCACAGTATTTTGAAACCTGGGATTTAGCTTTGGTGTAAAGTAAAAATGGATCTTAGAAAATTTTTGAAAATTAACACATTAACTCTTGATCTGCCTCTGCCATTTCTGCAAATTCCACAAAAAAAAAATCTTCTGACAAATCTATTTTTTTTCCACGTCTCTTACTAAAAATGATAAAGAAAGTATTTATTGCTGGTCTCAACTAGTTTCTAAAGCCAGTTTAAACCTCAGACCTGGATATATGTTTATTTCCAAATTTTCATTTACTGGTTCCGTAATTTTTTTGTCATATTCCTCAGTGTGAACATCTTACAAATGATTCCAACACTTTGGATGGAAAAAAAAAGTAGCCATACTCACTGTGAACACGTTCATTGACAACTGAGACTTAAAAGAACCTACACTCCCGTTGTTGACATAAACTGTTGCAACTCTGGAAGAAGCAACGGGCACAGTAAAAACGCTGCAAGTCATTTGGTCAGAATGCACATGCGCCCCACATTCCACATGCCCCACCCTTGGGTTCCTCAAGGTCCGGCCTACCTTTGGCTGAAGACGGCATTGTTCACCAGATACGCCGCCCGGTATGTGCAGCTGAAGGTGTAATTCACCGGCTGGTTTCGTACGGTGAGCGAGGAATCGTTGGAGACTATGGAGTTGTAGAAGACATATTTTGGGTCTTTGCCGCCGATATACTAGACAATGTGAGAGAGGCTGGGTGAAAATTTGGGACAAATGTAGAATTTGCTCATATAACCCTTGGTAGAAAGTAGACTTAAATTCTTGGAGGTTTGTTAGCATTCGTGAAAGTATTCCAGTAAAGACAGTCAATCGGTGAAAATACACTCTAGTTAAATAGTCCCTTCACATTCTGTTGTTTAGGATGTTGTTAGCTTGGCCATTGCGATTTCACTTAATTATGATGTGAGAATGCGAACTGAAGTGCCAACAGTCTCGAGCAAGCATCAGGAAATGTCCAGCAGTTTTATTAGCAAAATGTTAATTATTCCTACGTACCGTTCAAAAGCTTAAGGTCATATAGAAATGTCCTGGTTTTTCATAAACCATGAAAATAAGATCAAATTGCACAGCCACTGTTAATGTTGTAAATGACAAAAACCACTCATTAAAGTGGTTTAAAAAATATGTACATGTTAGTAACTGAAGGGCTGTGGGTTCACTAATGGTGATGGGTTAAATGCAGAGGACACATGTGACAAAATGTGTCCTCTGCAAAAACACTTTCACTTTCAAAACTGTTGATTGATTAAAGAAGTGAAACAACTGGCCTAGTTGAGTATCTGGTGCATGAGAACATGTGGGTGGTAGTAGCCTAGTGGGTAACACACTCTCCTATGAACCAGAAGACCCAGGTTCAAACCCCACTTACTACCATTGTGTCCCTGAGCAAGACACTTAACCCTGAGTGTCTCCAGGGGGGGGACTGTCCCTGTAACTACTGGTTGTAAGTCGCTCTGGATAAGGGCGTCTGATAAATGCTGTATATGTAAATGGTGTTCTGACTAAATCACAATTTCACACCTGTTACTTATTAATTTTTCAAATAAAAACATTTTCAACAAAACCTGAATGTGTTCACTTTTCCACAAGCAGAATGATGTCAGGCTCTCTACTGGCTAAGGAAGCAGCACCTGCACTGGGACCTCACCTCGGACTGAGTGCCACAGTAAGAGTGGTTCTTGGGCGTCAGGTCAGGAATTGCAAAGCGGTAGTAGCCTGGACTATTCACCCCATTGTAGCATAAGCCTCCAAGGGAGAGCTGGCTAATCTCCCAGCCGTATGGGCACTCAGGTACGTGGGCAATGATTGTGTTGGGAAAGCATGACACCATAACATAATCTGGGAAAGAGACCAAATGAGATTTAAATGCTTTGTGAGGCAAAGAAAGCGTAATGAAATCACTATGATCCATGTGTCTGATTATCACTAAATATTAGCGGTTAACAGTAAAATTTAAGGGTAAAATACCAGCTTTCTGAGGAGTACATGTCCACGCCACAGGTAGAAATATCAGAAGAGCAACAAGGACACCCATTTCGTACTGTGGACATTTAAATGCATTTATATCTCACACAATATCTGTATGCATTCATATATGCATATCCTGTCTATAAACTAAATATATCAGCATATAGAAAAGTTGATTCTATCACTTAATGAAATCACACATATTAATTTGCCCACAGTATCTATGTAAACTTTTACAGCAGAGAATTAGAGACCAAAACGACTTTACCGGGATAGTGTCATGAAGGTAAGGTTTCCGTTAGAGGGTTCTCATCGCGTCAGCGGCCTACGGGCAATCGTGGTTGAAGCACGGCACATCGGCACAGTTCATTCACTTCAGGCCAAGGATGGATTTTATAGTTTTCTTCAGGAGGGGGGGTTGAACGCTACACCGGCCCACCTCCCCATATTCCCTGGTGTGGTGTGACTGGTTGGTGATACCCTCCACAGCACAAAAGCCCTCTGTGTGTGTCAGACACTGACTTGAAAATTGCCAGACTCTCACGGGCCCATGGCCATTCTCAAGAAGAGCAATTCATTCATCACATCCTCTGCTATCTGCTCCGTCCTGGATTTTGCTTGGTTGGCTTTACAGTCATGTCTATTATGTCATGGCAGATCAATGTCATGAGTAATCAATATAATTGGATGGCCACAAAAAGACATTGTGTACTTTGATAGAACCTTAAAGATCTACACATAAAACACTATCAAACCTTATAATAGGAGAACTTACAATTGGAAAAAAAAAACCTTTACAACTGAGAAAATGTGCCAGTGTATTTCTTAATGATGTAAATGAAGGATAGACAATTTTACTGTAAACAGGTTAAAATACATTAATTCCAAAAAGGTTCATTTTTTTGGATCACAGTACCTTGCATATTTGCCTAAAAGGATGAATGATCACTTACTTGGATGAATGATCCAACACATACTCTCCCTTTGTACAATCTCCATTGTAGTACAAATAAAAAATGATGCTGTCATATTTAAAAAATATTAATGATCACGGCATTAATAACATTAGTAGCCCGGAGAGCAAAGGCAGATGTGATCTACACCACGTCAAAAGTGTTGACATGGCAACTCTTTATTACTCTGTTTTCACATTTACAACCAAACTATTTGGCTAGCATGTAGATAACAAATTACTAAAATTTTAGTAATTAACATTTTAGGATCTTCAGTGCACAAAACCGAGTTCCTATGCTGAATGCTTGTTTTCGTTCATGATCATCTCATGAAGAACATGATGATGATGATAGTGTGCAGAGCAGCCATGAAGATATGGAACATACTTTGCTTTCTTCTTCCACAGTCTCCACGTTCTGCATAAAGTATCCACGACAAAAATGATGTTTATGTCCCAAAACAAAGCCATCAGGCTGCGGTTCTGCTGAGGCCTTACATAGGTTAAGGAAGCTACCCTGTAATCAGAATCCCAATCCTCCAAGGTGCCACTGAGGAGCCACTGAGCAAAGCACCGTCCCCACACACTGCTCCCCAGGCGCCGGTCATGGCTGCCCACAGCTCACCAAGGGTGAAGGTTGAAAGCAGAGGACACGTTTCATTGTGTCACCGTGTGCTGTGCTGCTATGACAATGACAATCACTTCACTTTCTTTCAGACAAATTTCAGAAAATTCTCATTTGACAAGTAATGGATTCACCATTCACTCAATCTGGACACAATTCTGGGGAGTAAACCAATGGAAACGACCCACGACAGGATTCAATAAAACGGGAGGCAAAGATCTAACGACGTGGAGGTATACCAGGCTTCTACTTTTCTCAGAGATTCAGTTTCCAAGCTTCCAAGTGGGTGGACAAAGTGAACTCCAGCAATTGTTTGCAGCCTTGAAACTGAGGCTTGTGTCCTTGAATGCCCTTTCAGGCGCTGAGCATAAATGATGAACAGCGAAGGGAGGTCACCGAGTTCGTCCAGACCCAATGCCGCTGAAGACATTTCATTGTAAAATAAACGCAATCCTACGTTTTAACACGGTTCTTTTTGCAATGCTGGAGGGTGGTCTATACGTCTCCCTTCAAGAACAGCTCATTGATCCAGAGGTTCCCACGCGGCTGTTAACAGGAAACTCAGTCTACTCTTAACATGCGGTCCTATCTACCCTACAGAGTGACGCATGCTAAGAAGTAGGACACATACCCATAGGAAAACAGAGCCACTGTACGGTAAACAACGGCCAGCTGAAGCTTTAATGCTTTTGCCTTGGATTCGTTCTCTAAAGCTAAAGACCCCCTATTTACTGGTCACCAGGGCTTTGCGGCTTTCTTTTAGAAGGTGGGGCCTTTTTTTTCCCCTGGCTCAACAATCAAAAAGAAAGCTCAGATGGACTAATTACATAACCCACAGTACACGTGATGTAAAACGATAGCAGGGAAGATAGCAGAGACACTGTTGTTGCCGCGATCGGGGTGCAGGAGCAGGCACTTAGGCCTTTATTAGCATTTTAATGGCGGCGTCCACTGGGATACATTAGAGAGGAATGCTTAGGAGAGAACCCCAGCAGATTCTAATCAGCCCTTAGGCCGCAAGCCTAGAGGCAGATAGTGTTACGGTACAACTGATGCCCATCTGTTTCCAGACAGATTCCATCGCATTACTTATGATGAATGCCATTAACCCCTATGTGTTGTGTTGCGTGGTGTGCGTGTGTATATGGAGTGTATGTGGAGGAGGGATACCCGTGTCACAGGTGAAACACAAAAATGATTTTGTTCAGAAAAATATGTTTGTTTACTGCAGATTACTTCCTTTTTTTTGTTGGGAATTTTTTTTATGAATAAAGCCAATAAAACATGAAGTGTAAAGAGAAATGGGAGTCCTAAAGTAATCCAAGATGACTGCAAGAAACTCCAAAGTTCATCATATAATATTCTCATCCGGTCCCTGGTTCGGTCTTGTCCCTTCAGTCATATTTTTCTTGCTCCAGTGCTTGCTCAAATAAGCTTAGAAATAAGAAAAAAAAAATATATATATATATCAGAGATTAACAAAATAAATAAGCATTTACTGAAGGTGGATGAAAAATAAAAAAAACTAACTAACTTTCATCCAACTTTATCTGTATATACTCAGAATACAGGAGAGAACTGTATCACCCAAGGGAAGAAATAATTGTATTTATTTTTTTAATGAACAATCTTCGCAGAGCCTTCATTCATTGCGGCTCTGTGCTACCTTATAAAGAATTAACAAATATGGCAGTCAACAAGAACACAGGACAAAAAAAAATTCAACGTGGTAAGAGTATGATCATAATTTTATTTAAAAGCAGACAAAAACAAAAACCCAGACAACTGTGCTGGTACAGTGCAGGTAACTAACAGATCCGTCAGTATATACATCAAGTAGATAATGCCCTACATCATCGGTTTCACATTAGGCTCAATCTAGCATTATTACTAAAGAGGCATAACCTAACATGCTCCACAAAACACTAATTACACACACACGCTCACACACGCACACTAGTGCAGTCCAAAGGCAACCTGATTTAAAGAACTCAGGAAGACTTTATCAGAGTGCTTCAGGTTTACATTCCTAAGATGACTCAAACTACATTTATGTAATTACATGTTATTTATACATGTTATAAGTTTTCAATTTGTTACATATTTTACTCACAGTAGTCAAACTTATGTAAAGTGTGCACATCATTCATTGCAGATTGACCAGCTTGGGCAGAATCAGTGATAGAATATTATGTTAGAAGGCCAACCCCCCGATGGACATTTCTCAGCTTGATCATTTTATAATAATGCAAAACTGTGCAGAGGGCCCAGTACAGTGAAGAATTAGTTTATTTCTATATATGGAAAATGTTAATGATTCAGTTCTGCTGGTGGTTTGGATACATTGGTATATTTTTGCTACAAAATCCTTGAAGCCTATTCACATTACCAATATAACTGGCAGCAGTGCAAAACGAATATGCAAAAATCAATTATTGCTTTTATTACTGATCTTTGTCACCACATCAGAATTGGGGATATTACTGTAGACTGGCCACAGTCACTTCTCATAATGTACACTGCACAGCACAGCAATGCATATAATTAGCAGCAAAGCTTTAATATAATTAATAAACGGCAAATCCAGATCATGAGCTTGGCATTTCTGTTAAACGTATATGTATATATTTAAATGTATATGTATGAATATATTCACTCATGTCACAGTATCAGTTTAAAATGCATACATTTTTAATTATGAAATGCCAGGTTGATCTAGTGTTAATAGTCCACCCTGAACATGAATGAGCAATTGGCTGCAATTCAAATTAATCCATTGTTTTTATCATGTCGCATTTTGGCAGAAGGCTAGATCTGGATTTTAGAGCAGCAACTGAGCACAGCCTATTTGAGAAATTTATAATGCTGCAGTTTGGCCACTAGGGGACGACAGATTACAGTTTCAAAAGGCCTAGACTGCTTCTGCAGGTTTTAAAATTTAAAGCATGTCTCCAATAAGAATTGCTTGCAAGTAAATTGTCTTCAACTAATTAGCTATTGTATCTGCCTAGCTTTAGGATTTTGTTGGCTCTGGAGCCCTAGGGGATCGCTGCAATCTTTCTCTAGCATTCAGTCGACTTAGTAACTAAAACACCAACCAGCACAGAGGCTCTATTACAGCTGAATCAGAGATCTGCTGGCAGTTGCTCTGATGTGCACTTGCATGCAATTCACACTCAGACAAACAACCTGCATGCATATAAAGCATATAATTCTTCATTTGACATAAGGTCACACGGTCCTAAAAAGGGAAGTGCTATTGCCTCTGTATTGAGAGATAATTACAGATGATTATCCCTTTAAAGCAGTTAACTAGCTAATACTACAAAACACTACATTTAAAAAAAAAAAAAGAAAGAAACATGAGGTAGACTAAACAAACTATCTGAAACAGTGAGTTAATAAAACAGGCACATGATCTCAATAGTTCAGCACAGGCTCTGATGAACTCATGGTTTGACTCTTTGACGTATTTTGAAAGATAAATTTAGCTTAAAGCTAAAAGGGAATTTTTAATTACATATATTATTACTATGGTTATTCAACGGCCAAAGCATCCCTTCAAAGATACCGACTAGTTCTACTCTATGTTGATTTCACATCACAGATAGCTCTTTAATCTGTGTTCAACAGCAACTTCCTTATACATTTTCAATTTGAAATCACAGTTCCTCTTTACATTTGCATGAAAATGAAACATTTACTAAAACCAGCACTACTCAGTCTTGTTCCTGAAGGAGGCCCAGCAGGGACACGTTCATTCTGACCCTACATTAAATCAGGATGAGACTGTCATTATTAGCTTAAAGGACACAACAGATTGAAGGTTGAAATGGAAATGTTCACAGCCAACAGTTCTGTCACAGAACAGTTCTGTCATAAACAGATATGAGCATCTGTTGATGAAAGAAAAACTGAAAAATGGGACATTTTCAGAATGTGCCATGATTGGATTCTGAAAATCAATGAAAAAGATTTGTTCTCAAACTCAAAATCTGAATCAGCAAGTGGTATGAAAGGCGTGTCGACTTGCCTGGGATTAAGGGGGAGAAATTACAGGATGAGGATGGGAACAGATTTTACTCAAACGGACATGAATTAAAATGAGCAATAAATCCAAAAGTGGGACTGGCATCAATGATGTATTCCCCCCCCCCCAAACAAAATTATACACTCACATATGTGATTATGGGAAGCGTGAACATGTCTCTAGGTTGCATATGGGTACATAAAAAAAAAATAATAATAATAACAGTTCATACTGAAGAGAAATAATAAAAAAAAAAAGGTCTGGAGACCTAATAAAAGTGAAAATGTAATTATTGGATTAAATGACACTTAGAATTCCAATTTATGGTTAATAAACACTTATTACTTCCAAGTGATGTTGTACCAGATACACACAATGGCCCAGATGAAACCATGACATTGGAGAGTCGCAGGATCAGGAGAGGGTCTTTAACCTCTACATTGCACACAGACCAATAATTTAATATGAGCTTTAAAAAGGACAAAAAAAAAGAAAGTATATGTTACAACAAACATACAATATACATGTGCATATTTTTGACAAGACTGAAACCAAACCAACTATTATTTCTACTTCTGGTAAACAGGCCTGGGTGAGTCTTATATGGAATATGAAAAATACAAAATGCTCTACAGTGACCTCAGTAAGAATTTGCACATTCACCTAAATATGGGCCATCTGACCTTTTCAGAATCGCTCTGGGCTGGTTGAAGTCTTGACGTAAACATGACAATGCCAAAACTCAAGTACATTAGAAAAAAAACGCTAATCAGCTTATCTACAAATGGAAACCAAGCGTTGCATTTTTTCAGCACAATTTCTGCAATGTCCTCTAACCATTTAATAAATATCTATTAGCACAATTAATATTGAGATTGTCCCCCTCCACATTATTCTCAGGAAGAGTCTTCCATGCGCCTGTTAAAAAAAAAAAGTTCAGTGCAAAAGTAATTACAGAAGTTGTTTCTGCTGGGCAAAGGTTTTCCCAATTTTCTGCGTTTTTCAGAGCACATTCAGTTAAATACACCAAGTAAACACGTCTTCATTTCACAGATCATCGTGATCTTTCCAGAATGCCCAAGCAGAGTAACAGACAACACAGTTCCACAGTCAGTCCAAAGGCTGACAGCCTTGATTATTGGTAAAACACACTTTTATATACACTCACCTGCGCGCCTCATGTCAAATTTACACTATAAAGCACCCCTCAAAAACCATACATCGACAACACAGGCAGTCGAACTTGGTCATGTGATAGTACCGAAACATTTGAAAGCGTACCGTGAGAGATTCAAACAAATGGATGGATTCATTTGAATGGTAACCCCTGTTTCACAGTCATACACAAGAGTCACAAAAAAGTCTTCAATGACGTTCATCTGGAAGGGTAGAGCTGGAGATAACAAAATTAATTAATAATTAAAAAAAAAAAAAAAGATAATAAACCCATTTTAGATCGTTGTAGGCCAGATAGAGAAATAAAAACTGGAACTGCAAACAATAAGGCTGGTGGTGAAGGGGGAGCTGTCTCCGGTTGCTGAGCTGCACGGACGTTGCTAGGACCTTACGGAGTGTAGAAGCCCCTTGAGGGAGAGGAGGACAAAGCTGAATGGCTCCATCTTTTTGTTCTTTTTATTTTAGCCTATCATTTGTAGTTTTGAAGGCACTTCCTGACAAAGTTTTCCATAGAGTAGCACCTCTGACAGCTAAAACGAAGCTGGTAAGAAAGCCCTTGAGCGAGTGGCCGAAGTGGGTGGTACCTGTCCGTGTGTACGCCTGTGTGTGACAGTGGTGCGAGGGGTCCTGTGTTGTGCTTATTCACAGCAGACCGAAGGCCAGGATGTACTGTAGGAGCTTTTTGCAGTTTGTCTGAGGTATGAAGGTGCTGCTGAGCTCCAGCAGGGTGACGCCATTCTCCCGCCTCTCCTTCAGCACCTGCCAGTCATGAATAGTAGGTAATAGAGATTAGTGTACAAGCAAGTTCCTTTTCATTTACTCACTGTTATGACCAGTGGGTAGAGCTGGGTGATATGGCCTAAAAATAATATTACAATATTTTTAAGCTGTATCACGATATTCAGCCACCGATTGTGCAAATTGTCACACATAAAAAGATAAGAGAGGTCTGTATTTTTCTACTGCAATTCAGGAAATCATTGTATGATTTTTAAAGAATTTATTTCTATGGTGCAGAAAATATTTTGACGTGATTAAGGAGAAACATAAATGCTGGTAATGAGACGATAACTTTAACAGTAAATATCATGTAATTTTATTATTATCATGTAATTATATTATTATATCATGGTTTCAAACAGATGACATCACTTCAGCAACAAACAATTGCAGAATTAATTTGATAGATACTTCTGATGGATGAGCAGATGGCTGGGAGAAAAAACATGGAACAAATCAGTGTCTTCAGAGTCTATAAGGTAACAATAATATAATAATAAGATAACCTTGTTTTAATTGTGAAATGGGTTTGCTAAAAGAAAAATGTTTTTGTCTGTTCTACTATGTACCTGTACTATATTAACTGACTAAAATAGAATGACATTAAAAAGAGAGATTAAAATACAATTTTCATTGATTAAAATGTCATCAATTTTTGTTGACTAAAACTAGACTAAAATAGCCAGACTCCAGCATACACAATGCCAAGACCAGAGCACTGTCTATGGACACCAGGGACAAGATTGTACAAAAAAATGCAAGCAGGTTGGTGAGAAGAGATCAACTCTTGGAGAAAATTGGATCTTCCTGGACCTGGGGCTCCATGTAAGATCTCACCTTGCGGGGTACAAATGATTTTGAGAATGGTGAGGGAACAGCTCAGAACTACATGACCTGAAGAGAGCTGGGACCACATTGACAAAGGTTACTATTAGTACTATTCGTGGATTTAAATCCTGCAGTGTTCAGAAGGTCCCCCTGCTTAAGCCAGCACATGTCCAGTTTGCAAGAGACCATCTGGATGATCCAGAGGAGGATTGGGAGAATGTCATCTGCTCTGATGAGACCAAAATAGAGCTTGTGTTCGGAGGGGAAAGAATGCTGAGTTGCATCCTAAGAACACCACACCCACTGTGAAGAATGGGAGTGGAAACGTTATGCTTTAGGGCTGCTTTTCTGTGTATTAAGGAAAGGATTTATCGTGTCTCGTGAGATTCTGAGCAAAAACCTAATTCCATCAGTGAGAGCATAGAATATGAAACATGGCTGGATCTTCCAGCATGACAATGATCCCAAACGCACCACCCGGGCTACTTAAAAAAGCATTAAAACGTTTCTGGAGTCTCCAGACCTCACTCCAATAGAGGATCTGTGGCCAGTGACAGCCCTGAATCTTCACAGCTCTTGAGAAATCTGCATGGAAGAAACGGGCCAAAATACCAGCTACAGTGTGTGCAAAACCTGGTGAAGACCTACAGGAAACGTTTGACCTCTGTCATTGCCAACCAAGGTTACATTACAAAGTTTTGAGGTGAACTTTTTGCTATTGACCAATATTTACCACCATACAAAAAAATGATTTAAAGTCATATGTTATTTCCTGGATATTTTTTTACATTCTATCACACAGTTTTAGTGTAATTATGATTAATATTACAGACCTCTCATCTTTTTAATTGGGTCAACTTGCACAATAAGTGGCTACCAAATACTTTTTTCCCCACTGGAAAAGGGTTCGTGACCATTTATCGTAGGTTGCGACATATCAGCAAAATATCAGAAATTGCTGGCAGTTCATATCTACTCCCAGATCTGTAGTAGCAATTTGCAAAGATATACAAAAAAAAAAGCCGCTCACCCCAAGCTCCTTAAATGTTTTCACCGTGTTCTTCACGAGGTAGTGTGTTGCGCTCTCTCCTGCAAAATGTGTCAATATAAGAGCGGTAAGGACAAACCAAGAGGCATTTGAAAAAGATGACCTTCGAATTGAAATGTCCAACTGACCATAGACAGCAACTCTCCTCTCGGTGCGGGTGAGCAGGTACTTGAAGAGCTGATACGTAAAGTCGGCCTCGGTCACCGGTGCAATGTGGCCATGGAGGAAGATGGCCGCCCCACTGTATGCCTCAACCACTGGGCCCAGCAACCGCTGCAAGAAGGTAAAGAATTCCTGGTGCTCCGCAGTCCCACTCACCTGCACCAAGAACAGTTTGGTCAATTGTTCCGTCATTATGCATATAAAGATTTGTGTAATTAATTCCAGATCCCATGACTGGACGTCTGAAGCAGCTCACCTTTAGGTAACGATCCCTCTGCTCTTCTCCAAAGTCACTGTCCTCATCCTCCTCATCACTCCTCCAGGAGAGTGGCTCTGGGAAAGGTTTGGGCCAAGATTCCTTAGTTGGGCTGGGGCTCAGCTCCTCCTGGTCCTCCTGACCACAGAACCAGTGAGACAAATTATGAACTCATGACATTTGCTGATTATTGAGTGCTTAATGAACACCATGCTCACCTCTGCTACTACCATAATGCCGTACTGGATTAGACGCGTCACAGCATCGTGGAAGACCTGGTAGATTGTCTGACAAGGCTGTGAACAGAAAAACAGATTTTTTCATAATCCAACAGATATATTTTTCTGCCAATAGATAAGATGCCCCGCATGGGCCATTTTCACTAATGTCACAAACTTGAAAAAGAATCCTTGAATGAATTAGTTGAAGGAATTTTAGTAGTGAAGTGAAAGCTTGATTCTGGAAAGGTAAATTGTATTATATCCAAATACCAAGCAAAAGTGCAGCAACTAACCATCGCAACGAGCACCTCGTTGGACAGGAGGTGAGCAAGGCCTGCAGCTCTGTGGATGAGCCTCTCCTGGCTGAGCAGGTTGCTGGAGCCATTCCTGTCCGACCCACATGGTTCTGGCGCCTGTTCCCTCAGTAAGGCTAGTGCACTGCATGCTGTACACCAATAACATCAGGTGTTATTTATAATATAGAAGTTATTAGACTGTATTTTACATTATTCCCCCATCAAGGTTATAAATGGTTGCCTAGGAAAACCCCAAGGAATGTGCCATTACCTATGATGGCGTCAGTGATGAAGACATGGAAGAGGCCATTGCTATAGAAGTTGAGCTCAAACAGTGCAGGCACGGTGCTGCGGGGGGTAATGATGAATTCTGTGTTACGGTTGGTGCTGGTCACATTCACACAGTTCCCCAGGAGGCTGAGGGCGTGCATCACCACATCCTCGGAGTTCCCAGAGAAGCCAAGGTCAAAGTCCCGAGACAGGATCTCCTCCTTCATGTTGAAAAAGTCCTCCACCAGCTTTGACAGGACAACACCCTGAGGAAGAATAAATAAATAAATAAATAAACAAACAAACAAACAAACAAACAAACAAACAAACAAACAAACAAACAAATAAACAAACAAACAAATATATATATATATATATATACATACACACACACACACACACAAAATAGTCTATTCTAAACTAAAAACTATTCAAATAGTCATAAAAAGTGGATGTATTAAATGGATGAATAAATAAATAAAAATATATAAACACAAGTAGAAAGTAGAGAAAATAAATAATGCTGGGCTTCACGGTCCTGGTTCCAGCCTCTCTAATAAACCCTTCCAACTGGCCTTATTGGGTTGTTAATCACAAGCTTTTTGATGTGTGGAGGAGCAGTTCAGGGAAATAGAACAGTGCCTGCTTGTTGTATAGGTAATAAAAGTATTTTAAATGTGTTGCTTTATATGGAGCAGGTGGAAGTTACCTCTCTGTGTCGGTACAGCAGGAGACAGGCCACAATGTGAGTGGACATTATTGCTGATGACTTGTTGGCGGCTGCAGACGAATAAAACAGGCAGGCAGTGAATGAAACTGAAACTTTGAAGTGTAAAGAAGAAGTAGATTTTGATCAGTGCAGACATGTACTGTGCTTGGGATGGACTCCCATAAACACTCTGGGAATCTACATTCCGCAAGTAACAGCAGCTGTGAATAAAATATGTATGAAAGGGAAGTAGTGATCCTGCATTTCCATCACACGATGATATCCTCTGACCTGAATCTCCTTTGAAATGAACACTGAGAGGACTGGTTAACATGCCCAGCGACTGCATTACTTTGTTTTTACTTCTTTGAACCTCCTGAGACCCTGCATCCTCATGTGGATACATTATGGGGCAGTGGTGGCCTAGTGGTTAAGGAAGCGGCCCCATAATCAGAAGGTTGCTGGTTCGAATCCCGATCTGCCAAGGTACCACTGAGGTGCCACTGAGCAAAGCACCGTCCCCACACACTGCTCCCCGGGCACTTGTCATGGCTGCCCACAGCTCACTCAGGGTGGGTTAAATGCAGAGGACAAATTTCACTGTGTGCACTGTGCTGCTGTGTATTACGTGTGACAATCAATTCACTTTCACTATATTTTGTCCTGTTCCATTTAAACCTTTTGACCTTTGCTTTGCCCTCTAGTTGTCAGAGATGCACGATACACAAAACAAAGAAAAAAAAGATGGCGGCAATGTCAGGTATAAGATATTATATCATGGCATAAGACCCACTTTCACCCATTTTAGTAATAGAATTGTTACACAGCTATGACTGCATTGTGTGAGTCCCAGTGTCATTATATAAGGAAGTTATTTTTTAAGAAAACTACAAATAGTTTTTGTTATACTAATATCAGAAAAAGAAGGGAAAGTAAAAATCCATTCCAAACAAAAACTCAGGGCTCGTTGTCCAAAGTAAACTCCACCTAGAGATACAGTTGTACTTCTTTGAAAAATGAAACATTATCATTTAGGATAACATTGCTCTGTAGGTCATGACTCATGCTGATGGCTATCAATTTTAGTCACCCTGTGACCTGCTGCTCTCTCAAAAGGGGGCTAAGGAAAAGCACGCAATCTTGTTAAGGGTAATGAACAGGTATCAGATGTCTTGTCAGCCCTAAAGAGGCCAGATGAAAAGTGGCCCAGTTGTGGACCGTGGTTGTACTTACTGAAAAGCACATGTTTGGCAAGGTTGGAAATAACCAGCCTCCGCCATGGCTCTTCTCTGGAGTTCAGGTTCTGCTCTTCGTCACCTTGGGGTGCTGGGTCTGGTCTGGTTTCAGAGCAAAAACAAAAAATATAAAATTCAGTAAATTTTGTTCTAAACCATCTGGCCCCCCCCCAAAAAAAAAAAATTTTAATCAGGAAACACACACTTCTGTATTAATTATTAGTGCTCTTTATAGAAGGATGTAATTAAAAAGCTGCAATATCACGGCCTGTCATCAGAATGAACCAAATGAATTATAAACAAGAATAGCAGACAACAGAATGGACCTTACTCTGCAGAAATGATTGTAGGGATAAGGATCTGCTCCAGAGTAAGAGGGGCAGGTAAGTGCCGACATCTCTGGGTATCGAGATACTCCTGGGGTAGAAGATGGGATAGGCAGCCATACTGTGAACTACTGAGGGCAGGTAGACAAAAAAAATGTTTAAGAATGCCGCATATGGCATTGTTCTGCACTCACCTTGAGGGAGAAGGGCTGGGTGAAGTCCACCCTCACACACCCATAATTCTTTCTGAGCATTCGGAAAACTCCACAGGCCACGCCCCACAAGCTTTCATTCTTCTTGGGTTTACCCTGAAAGGTAAACAAATCACAATAGCATAGCTGCTTTACTTATTGGGGCAGTGGAGGCACAGCGGAGCCATAATCGGAAGGTTGCTGGCTCGAATCCCGAGCCACCAAGGTGCCACTGATCAAAGCACAGTCCTCACACACTGCTCCCCAGGCGCCTTTCATGGCTGACCTCTGCCCACTAAGGGGTGGCGGGTTAAATGCAGAGGACACATTTCGTTGTGTCACCGTGTAAAGTGAAGTGTACTACTTTACTCTATCTGTCTGAGTATTTCACTGAATAATCAGAAATATAATTACAGTCTCAATGGAATTGCTAAATATTCAGAACATTTTGAGTTACCTTTTTATTTCTTTTTGTATCTATTTTACACGCAGTAAGATCTTTAGAAACTGCTCCATTTTAATGAGGCCACCTCTCTCAGACATCTCCCAGAATGGCTCCTGCACGGTACGTACCAGCTGTTCGCTGTTATAGTTGCCCTCGATGATGCGTTCGTACGAAATGCCAACCGGGACGATGAGGACATCCGGGATGTTGCTACAGCACAGGGTGTCCACGATGATGGACAGCAGTCCCGCCCGTGCCGGAGACGGCTTGCCACTGCGAGAGCGGGTGCCCTCCAGATAGATCTCCAGAAACTGCTGCTGTCTCAGCAGCTCTTCGGTGTACTGCAGACAAACGGCAAAGCATATCAAATACTGCCATGTCCTGGAAAACAGCAAAAATAACCAGTACTTGTCTGGTCCAATGCATGGGACAATTCCCTGACTTTCATGTTGAGTACTGTACTGCATCAAAATGACATAGAAACACTATACATTATATACACTGAACTAAGATGAGTACAATAAATAGAACTAAAACCGGTTAAAAGAATAATCAGTTCAATGCAGAATAAAGGTGCTCTAATGCAGATTGTTAAATAGAAAACTATGAAGATTATTTTTTTTCCCCCACCTACAAACATGAGACAAACAATTAGGCAGTTCACATACATACACATGTAGACATTTAAACATCTATTCATATTCAGATGATTGTTTATCTGATTTCTAGCTTTTCTGAGTGCATAAGCAGCACTCACTACCATTGTGTCCCTGAGCAAGACACTTAACCTTAAGTTGCTCCAGGGGGACTGTCCCTGTAACTACTGATTGTAAGTCGCTCTGGATGAGGGCGTCTGATAAATGCTGTAAATGTAAACTAAATGAGTTTGGATACACGCAACTTTTGGTGTGAAATGTGCTGCATTCCAAAAACGTTTTAAGAATTCCACTTCACTTGAAACTGAGAGAGCAGATTATTTTGCACAGAGCCATGCATCATCACAACAAGTCTAACAGCACGACAACGAGTTCAAAACCAATATACGGAGAATCCCATTTTCCTCAGAGCTTACCGCATGCAACAAAGAGCGGTACAAAACATCCTTCTTCCCATCGGACGTCTCGTCCAGCTTGCGTCGTATGAAGAAGCCTCCCAGTTTGCGGATCAGTGTGCTGAAACAACCAGAGGTGCTGCGTAAAGGATCTGTCTTGTGCACAATATATCACAGCCATATAAAATACATAACATGATCTTAAAAACGATGATCTTCTGGTCCTTAATCAGGATGAGTCAATAGTTTTGTGGAAACTATTTTTATCCCGCAGCCCGCTTTGATGTGTGTCCCATGGACTAATGCAGTTCAGCAGGGCAGTGGTGGCCTAGCGGGTAAAGAAACAGACCCGTAATCAGAAGCCCGAGTCCCCAGCCACCAAGGTGCCACCGAGCAAAGCACCGTCCCCACCCGCTGCTCCCCGGGCGCCTGTCATGCCTATTCACTCTCACTGGAGAATTGTTCCAAGCAGTGGGGTTTCCTTTGATGTCTGTGTGAGATTATTTAGTGTAAAGAAGGAACAGTATCTCCCACCTGAAAATGGGAATATTGAGGTTGTTGCCAGCAGCGATGTGCGGAGCCTTGATGTTGTGGCAGAACAGGATAAAGGTGATGAGCAGGTAGTCAATGTGAGACTTGTGCACCGGGAGAAACACCAAGGGCACGTTGTTCTGAAACGGGTAAAACAGGTAGAACTCACAATGCGTGCGCTCCCTCACTCGCTCGCTCGCTGCATAATCTAAATAGAACGTTCAAACTGAGATTCAAACGAAGACATGAGGCCAACCTCAGAGGCAGCTTTCTTCACCATCTCCAGTTGTCCTTTATGGATCTGAATGCTCCAGAAAAAGCTGTTGAAAAGCTTCAGCAGCACCCAGCCTGTTAACCTGAAAACATGAACTTTATTCATCCTAACCATGATTCTTTACCAATATTTATTAAGTGTCTAAGAAGAAGCGAAGAACTGTTCCTTAAATGTCAAGAATTAAAGTTTATCAGGCTACTGGTATTCATACTACCCTCTTGAATAATGAATCATGTAATCAGAAATACACAGTAACAGAAGTACATCCTGATTATAGAACATGTATGGAATTAAGAGCTGAGACACACCGACCTGATGAAGGCTGGTGAGATGCTGGCCACCATCTCCTGCAAGAAGCCTCTGGCCTTCTGACGGACCTTGCTAACAGCCCTCTGGTCCACTTCACCCCCCTGCCCACAAGAGCTGGCCTCTGTGGCCACGTCCACAATGGCAGTCTCCACCCTGGAGGACACACGTCAGGCAGTCAGAGCTCCTAATTTGTCCCCTCTTCCTCTGTGACCCCCTCCCCACCTCATACTTGCTGTTTTTAAGCACATTCTCCACCACGTTACGGGTGAACATGTCCTTGCGGACGTCCCGCTCCGTGACGAACAACACATAGCTGAGCCTACGAGCCAGCCAACCCCTGTGCCTGCAGAGAGAGAACGGAAACAAAAATAAAAAATCATAAATGCATCTAATAATAAACTAATAAGAATTACAATTGTATATTCGAAACTAATGGAAACTAGTAGCTGTGAACGTTAAAGCTAGTGTTTAGTCTGTCCATCCTGGGATGCTGTAGACACACTGTTGCACAACATGACTGCGTCTAAACTTATAAAATATGATTTTTAAAAACACAATTCGCAGTTACAGGTGATTTAACACGAGTGAAAAAAGTTAATATTTTCCCTTTCTGCTAACAGATCCTCCAATATCCTACACACTGCACCTTTAAGACACTTGATCCAAGACACCAGAGAGGTCTGACAGAGTCAATTATTCATACTTTGGGTTTCCACTGTTTCAAATAAAACCAGCACCAGCCAGCACTTTTCAATCGACGCCCTAAAACGCAAGGATCTGCCTAATAACGCCACCAAAATGAGGCCAAACACCCTCTGAATAGGAAAAAACACTGAATTACTTTTGGCATCCATTACGTTATCAATATCTCAAACAATTATATTGTTTCTATGAGCTAATAAGACTACTCCCAGTCAGAAAGTGTACATAAAAGTGATTTTAGGGTGTTGAGGTAAATGTGTTGGAGCTTGAGGGTTTGAAACGCACCTTGTGTGCGTTTCGTTGATGTAGATCACATTGCGGAGTCCAAGGGAAGGAATGCTGGTATTGAAAAGCTTTTCCTGAAATAATCGTTGGGATTAAAAAAAAAAAACTGTATATCTAATGTATCAGTATAGCAATAGATTAGTCATATTATAAATCATGCATGATTTGTAAAACGTTATTAATGAATAATAAAGGTGTTGGTTACAGTCTGAGCAGATGTTGAAAATCAGATTGAAATCAGTATGTTCATCTCTTCAGATGGTGATTGTTCACCTGACTCAGCGGCGTGCAGGAGTGGCAGCACCTTCCCACGAATGGCCTCTTCCTGCTCAGAAGGCCCTCCTTCCACGTGCTCACATAGTTCAGCGTGAATGGACTAGAGCTCGCATCCTGCACAGGGAGGACACATGCAAACGCCACTTATGACTAGGGAAAGTTTCCAGCAATGTGTTGACATGAAGTAGTTAAAACATGAAGTAGTTAAACTGGTGTTGATAACAATAAAACGTGACAGGCTAGCAGTGCAACACACTATAAAAGGCTCCTTAATGAGGCACTCGGAAAGGGCATTAATGGAGACCCATGAGATGAGCCCAGGATCAGCATGGCCCAGAGGGGAATATTTTTGATGCAGCACACCTCCTACGGATAGAAAATTATATAAACTTGTATTATTTCTGTAATCTTTGAATTTATCTGTATTTAAGATATTTACTATTGTATATTGTTCTTTTTATACAGTTGTGCTTGAGAGACTTTCACATAATTAGATTGCCATAACAATTACACTATAAAGGACTTTTTTTATGCAGATCCTTAAATGTTTTCTTTTTTGGCATTTGAAATAAAGAAAGAATATTGATAGCTTCTTAGCATTGATATTTAAAATAAATACACAAAAATGGGACTATTCTCTATGTGAGAGCACAAGTTACTTCATCCCCATTACTAGTTATAAGACATTTACAGCATTTATCAGAACTATCATAGCATTTATGATAAGAACTAGGAACGTGTGACATGTATGTAGTACTCGTTGTGCTGTACTATTAGGTAATTTAATATAAAGTTATGACAAAAGCCATACAACCAATACCAATATATGCGACTAAACTGACCAAGATGGTGTGATGCATGGGTCTAAAAGCTCCACCAGTGCTGTTAACATATGATACCCAGTACAAGAGTACTGTGTATCATATTACGTGCATAGTATGAATATTTTAATTAAGCCTGATACACTTTTCAATATAAAAATATATAAACTAAACTTATTACAATATTTTCATCGCAACAGGTAATCATGTTTCAAATGTCTGCAAAACCTTCAGTTTTTAAATACATTGAAATGATGTAGCACATTATCCAAGTACCCATCTTAAATAAGTGTAAATATTACAGAATTTTTTTCAGCATTTTGGTTTTTCCAGAAAATCGCCAAATGTTCATTTGCACCCTGAATTTGTGGTTAAAGTGACAAATCCAACAGTTATGCATTTGATTTTTATTAAGTCTGTTTTGTTAATAATATAAAACACTCTTATGGTCCCTAATGGAGAGGTGTTTACAACAGAGCCTAAATGCAATAAAAAGGTATTAAACGTACAGTAAGCTACGTACAGAATGCTTCATGATGCATGTTTGCATCTTTGCGCTCTTAACACTCAACCAGCAGTGAGCAGCAAGTTAAGTCACGCAGCAGAAGCAGGTCCACCGGAGGCACAAGTAGGTCAGTCGCCGTCTGCCATATGGTGACGAATAACAACAAGGCGCAAAGAAGCCGGCCAAACGCAGAATGCGTCGGGACACACAATCAGCCAGGGCTGGAAACAAAAGTTCAGTGAACCCTGCGAGCTCCGCCTAGATGCATTTCCTAGGCGTAGTGACCTGCACACTGATGAGATTAACAGGGTTAATAGCCTGTGCTGTTGTTATGGGGATATACTATAACTGCACTCGATACAGAAAAAAAACACAATGAAGTAGGATCATATTTAAAAAAAAAAATAAAAAATCAAATATCACAATTCTAAAAAGTAAAGATGAATTAGAATTCAGCTATGGTGTGTATATAGTTTGGACACACCTTCTATTTCAATGTGTTTTCTTTATTTTCATGACATTTTCATTGGTAGATTCTCACTGAAGGCATCAAAACTGTGAATGAAAACATGTGTAGCCCTATCAGCCCTATGATTGGTACATCATGCATCCTTCATAAGATAAGTCCTCCCTTATAAATATCGCGCGATATGTCGTATCGCGAGATATGGCCGCCAGGGGCCCCATTACACACAGTAACCACGCCGCATCCAGCGTCCCTGCGTCGCCGCCCCACGCAGAGGACTGCGCACCGCTCGCAAGCCAGCGGCTCGGAGCAATTTCACGTGCAGGTTCGGGAATGTTACCCACGCGTGTTGTTGCGGGCCGTGGGTTCTGGGAGAAGACAGGTGGGGGGAAAACATGAAACGCGATCTACGGCACAGAGACTGCAGGGGAGGGGGGGTTACAGAATCAGAACACTTTAACCTTTATCGTTTTCGTATCTTAAAGTGGGCAAGTATTAAAAACGATTAGCCGAATTATGTTTCCTGAAATTTCCAGAGAACAAGGAGCATTGCAGCCACACCGAATCTTTGCAAAATTAAACGATTCGGGGGGAAAATATATCAATATATAACCAGGCAAACCGAGCCGAGGAGAAACACAACCACGCTCCCTGACTGGAAAATGGCAACGGCCACCCGCCGCTGTAACGCCGGTTCCTGGGGAAACAAGGGCGCGTAAGACGACCGAACCGGGGGGCTGTGACCGGGCCCTACCTTAGACAGCTCCAGCTGCGCCGGCGCGCCGATACCGCGTTCCGCCTGCATGGGGGCTAACCGAAGCCGCTGGCTGCCGCACGTCTCGTCCTTGAATCCTGCGGTTCGCGGCGCCTGCTCCGCTCGCCACTGTCAAAACCGGCGTGAGGGGAGCGACGCTAAATCGTCGGCTTCCGGTTTGACGCGGCGCCGCGCTGCGTCAAAATAAAAGTCCCTCGGCTTGTCTCACATGGCGGGTGTGTGGTTCTGGTTTTAGTTTGGCTGTACAGACATTTACGTGTATTCTCAAAATTTGGTTAAAAATGCAAAAAACAACAACAATAATAATAATAACGATAAAATAGCGGGCAAGGAAGAAAACTTTAATTCAAGAAGGTTTCTACTGTCAAACAGGATGGGACACAATGGTCTGCAGCAGCGGTTCTTCTTGTTCGGTGAGATTTGTTATATGTTGGAGGTGTGTTGGTTTTACAGTGTCATTCTAATACAGTAGAATGACAGGCACACAAAAAAATATGGAAAAATAAAATACATTTGGAAAATGCGTTCATGCACATAATAAATAATCATAAATCCATTCCTTAATGATAGTTAATACATTTTTTTCTGTGCATAAGTTTCGAAAGTCAATATAAATATAAATATTCTCCATGAATATTCCACATTTCTTAATTAACACTGTTTTTTAGCATTTAAGCTTAGCTTCTCTTTTTTTATCATGAAACTGGTGTTATTCGGTGTTGATTCACACCCTCGATGTTGGTGTTTCAAACAACGTCAGGCTGTCTGTCAGACGTCTGGGGTGATAAGGGCGTCTCACCCATCCTTTCAGAGGGAGAGAGAGGTAGAGAAGGAGAGAGAGATGGGGGGAGGTAAAGAAGGAGGGGGAGAAGGAGGGAGAGTGAGAGATAGGTAGAGAAGGAGGGAGAGAGGGGGAAGAGAGAGAGAGAAGGAGGGAGAGAGAGAGAGGTAGAGAAGGAGAGAGAGATGGGGGGAGGTAAAGAAGGAGGGGGAGAAGGAGGGAGAGTGAGAGTGAGAGATAGGTATAGAAGGAGGGAGAGAGGGGGAAGAGAGAGAGAGAAGGAGGGAGAGAGAGAGAGGTAGAGAAGGAGAGAGAGATGGGGGGAGGTAAAGAAGGAGGGGGAGAAGGAGGGAGAGTGAGAGTGAGAGATAGGTATAGAAGGAGGGAGAGAGGGGGAAGAGAGAGAGAGAAGGAGGGAGAGAGAGAGAGAGAGGTAGAGAAGGAGGGTGAGAGGGGAGAGAGAGAGAGAGAGAGAGAGTGCCACCCAGCGTCTTGCTCCAGACTCCAGCTGCCCGGCGTCAGGAAAGAAGCGTCGTATTTCCTGGAAGATAAGAAAAAGGGGGAAAATGTCAGCCAGACCGGGCTACTACCGGCAAGAGTTGAATAAAACTGTGTGGGAGGTTCCCGAGCGGTACCAGAACCTGACGCCGGTCGGGTCCGGGGCGTACGGCTCGGTGTGGTGAGTAATAAAGGGAGGAGAAAAGGGGCGAGGCGGAGGAAGAAGCCAGTCCACCTTTTATTCGCGACGCTACAATGTCGCAGCCGTTCCGCATCTGGTGTCTTCTTGTCGGTTCCGCATCTGGTGTCTTCATGTCGGTTCCGCACCTGATGTGTTGTTGTCGGCGCCGGTATTTATTGGAATATATCATTACTCGGCGCGGCCACGACGTGCATCGTATTGTCTAAATGCACAATGCAACACAATGCGTTCTGTGCATCCTCTGTGCATCTTGTCTACTTCATTAATTTTACTGGAGGAAAGGAGGAAAGAAATACAGCAGTATGCCGGTTCTGTTCCTGTGTTTCTTATATTAGATGATGGCTCTTGACTGTAAAAAGTAGCTTTAAAAAATACACACACACATGCATGTAAGTATAGATATAAGTTGAAAGTTTTCTTTCAGTCTATCCATATAGACCTATGAATCATGTGGCATGTAGATTCTTTTGTTTTACGAATGGTCCATACCCCTATTAACATCTCAAAATTATGCTTCTGGCATCAGTAAAACCCAGTAGCTCCAACAATATTACTGTAGTTCACCAGTGTTGACCTTTAATCATCTCAGTTCCGGCAGAGAACAAGGTTCCCTGTGCCTGCTCGCTCCTTTATTACTTCCATATGTCTTTGTGTCCGAAGGTAACAAAGTTTCTACTCATAAACCCTTTACCTCTTTATTTACCTCCTTAACGCTGTAAAACGCAACACAGGATGATGTCGTGTTGTGATACGACTTGGCAAATTCATATATTGAGGAAATTAATTATTGGCAACTGATGCCAATGCGGACTTTAGCACGGTTCAGTGTGAGTCTGCGTCACAGTTTTTTTGCTTCCTTTGGAACGGCCCGGTGTGCATCCCAGATCCCTTGGTGGCACAATACAAGATTTGTTCTTTGTACAGCTGAAATCCAACAATGTCTCTTGGTAAGCTCCCATCAACGGGGGTCTGGAAGTAGCAGGCGAGTCAGCATGGCAAATGACAGGTCGTGCCACCATCTTGGTGCTGTGTGTGATTGTATTCATAGTTGGGGGTCCTAATGAACCGGAACTGATCACTTCATCGACGGTAACATGAAAGCACGTTGTAAGTCGCTCTGGATAAGGGCGTCTGCCAAATGCCTTAAATGTAAATGTGTGTGAGAATAGGCTAAAATGGGCTTTCAGACTGTGCGTGGGGGGGTGCAGGGCGCACAATATGCCCTGAGTGGGTGAGTTGAACAGCTATTGACAGATGAGAAGATGTAAGTGGGAGCTGTGCCATCGGAAGCTCAGGAAGAAAGCACTGTGGTCTGATATCAAATGTGCAAGTCAGAAGACACGATCACCTCATTTTATTTCCTGAAGCCGGATTAGAACTGGCTGAGGGGAAGATTTGTGCTGCTAAAATTCTGCATCTGTAATTGTCTTTTGGAGTTTTGAAGTGTGCAAGCATTAGAATAAATTCAGTGAGACTGATCACCGGCCTGAGATTATGAGGTGAAAAGTACCAAAGGTGCTGATACATCTCAGACATCCAGCGTGTCTTTTGGTACAGAAAGGTTGAGCTGGAAAAGGCTGCTCTTCCATCCTCACAGTCATGTGAAGTGTACATTTAATTAGGAAAGAAAATACAGTCAGAATTCAGTATCTGCCTCTGTACAAAACAACAAATTCAGCAAAAAAGGAGTCTATGTAGAACCGAGACCTTTACAGAAGAGGGAAAAAAAGTGGACCAAGCACCAAACCTTGTTGTACTTTGACCAGATTCCTGATCTGTCAGACAAATAATATTAAATCGAGCAATGCACTATGCTGGAAATACTAAGCTGGGGGAGGGCTTTTGGCATGGTTTGGTAATTTACTGCGTCAAATGCAGATTACAGATCCAGGAGGATTAAAACAGCCAACTGGGAGGCAATACTGGTAGAATGCAATGTTTCTGTGACAGTTGAGCCTGGTGTAGTGCTGTAATGAATACTCCTGGGCACACACCACTGGTTAAATGACAGTGGTCTGGTGGTCTTCGGGAAGGCTGGTCCTGCATGCCGTAAATGGATAAATAGAAATACAAGTGATTATGTAGACCATTCTTCAGTCTGGGATTTTCTCAGTGTGAATAATTCCTCTGTTGGGGACGATAGGACTTAGTAAGAATCAGGCTGATGCAAAGCATAGGCCTTGCAAAGGAGAAGGCAGACTCTCTTAGTGGCCCTTTTGTTTATGACCAGGGCCTAGGTGTTCATTTCTAAAAAAGTAGTAGATGTGGTAAGCATATGCATACATTTTACTCAACAGGGATGCCAGAAAAAGAGTTTCTGAATCCAAATTTGTTGATCTGAAGGGACAAGGCGTGAGGATGACATGCCATGTATGGAAGCTGGCTTCATCTGAGAATGTAAATGCAGCAGGGTAGCAAGCTGTTTAATGTCAGAGAAGATCTGGAGACTCTGAGTGGCACAAACCTTTTTTTAAACGTGCCATGGATACACTGAAAAATTTGAAGTTATCTGTCACACGTAATATTTTAGCATTGGCATAATATAAATAAACAGGTTTCATTGGTTTATTTACATTACAGCAATGCTCAAATATTAGGCGTGACAGATTACTTACATTTCAGAGCTTTCTCATTAAGGTAATTAAAAACTATTAGTTTGCTCTTTTAAAGTAAGCTGTTTAATTTATGCTTATGAATATATATATTTTTACTTTACTATAATGCTACTGACAGCACAGCAGGTAGCATTAATGCTAAAACATTAGGCAATGCTAATATCGTTTGTATCGCAATATCTGTGCAATATCTGTGCAATATCTGTGTTTGATTCATGTGAGGTGCTTTTGAGGAAATGCTACATGCTTTTTGTGTGTTTGTATTTCTCTACTTTAGCTCCGCATATGATGTACGGTTGTGTCAAAAAGTGGCGGTGAAGAAGCTTTCTCGGCCGTTCCAGTCTCTCATTCACAGTAGGCGCTCATATCGAGAACTCCGGCTACTGAAGCACATGAAGCATGAGAATGTGAGTGACGTTGAGATATTATGAGCGGCATGATACAGACGCGAGTTGAGTTCCAAACATTTGATGTGCCACAAGCCTCAATATTTGATCTGCATCGAAAGCGATAGCTACTTTGTACTGGTGTAGTGTATTTTAGGGTTTTTTTTTTTTGAAAATGCTTAGATCTCCATTCACTTCCATTGAATAAATGCAAGATGGTAGACATGGTAAATTGTTTAGCGCTGTTTCATTTTCTTAAGCAGATCCTATAGTTTATGCCAACCGGCATAACACTCCATCTAATTGGTCATGTCTCTCTCCAAATGCAGGTTATAGGACTTTTAGATGTTTTCACACCTGCAACATCCCTTGAGGACTTCAACGAAGTGTAAGTGTGCACGGAAGGGGTTGAAACTGATCTGAATGTTCTCCAGAGTGACGTCACTGTGGCACGTGTTTGTGAAACAGCTAGTTTTCGGCCTTGTGCAACTTGCATTGCTTTGTTTAGCTGTGGTTTCCAGTTCCGTTTCAGATGGTTCCTTTTTTTGTATTTAAGAGACATTACTTTGCATTTAACACTAACCTCCACTGTAATCCCTTTTTAGGTATCTTGTCACACACTTGATGGGCGCTGACCTGAACAATATTGTCAAGTTTCAGCGCCTCTCAGACGAGCACGTGCAGTTCCTCATCTATCAGTTGCTCCGTGGCCTCAAGGTTTTATTTATGTATTCATTCTGTGAAGTTCTTCATAGAGATTTACAATACAAAGCATTTTAAGTCCCGTAATGAACTCCTTTGTTATCTCACCATCCCCCTGTCTTGTTTCCCTTTTCCCTGTTTAGTACATCCATTCAGCAGGGCTGATTCACAGAGTGAGTAGTGATCCGGTTTCAGGTTTGTTTGTCATAGGTGGCAATGGTGGCCTAGCAGTTAAGGGGGCGGACTTGTGATCGGAAGGTCACAGGTTTGAATCCACCAATGGTCAAGGTGCCACTGAGGTGCCAGTGAGCAAAGCACCGTCCCCTGTCGTATCTGCCCACTGCTCACCAAGGGTAATGGTTAAAAGCAGAGGACACATTTCATTGAGTGCAAAGTGCTGTGTATCACAAATGACAAATAATTAGTTTCACTTCAATTTTAACATTTTTTTTGTGCTCAGTGATTTATTCTCTGACTTTTTTGTATGCTCTGTGCTATGTGGCGTTTTATGCCTACTTCCTCATTTCAGGGCCCTTTTTTTTCCTCCTAGGACCTAAAGCCGAGTAACGTAGCTGTGAACGAAGACTGTGAGCTGAGGGTAAGGCAGACAAAACATCCGGATCAATAGAAAATGTCTGGCTGGACTGTTTTCCAGTAACCACAACAGTAGGTGTGCCCATTAGATCTTGGACTTTGGATTGGCCAGGCAGACGGATGATGAAATGACAGGGTATGTGGCGACCCGCTGGTACAGGGCACCTGAGATCATGCTCAACTGGATGCACTACAACCAGACAGGTAAAACAACGTCAGAAACCATCTCCTTCTTTACTGCATATACTTGTGTATGCATGTAAATGTCAGTGGTCCAGTGAGCACATCCTGGCATGGTGAATATATCTGACCATGTGTTTCAGTGGATATCTGGTCAGTGGGGTGCATCATGGGAGAGCTGCTGAAAGGGAAGGTCCTGTTTCCTGGCAATGACTGTATCCTTTAGTACCAGATGGTACCAGATATCCAACAGTTTTCACCACCGCCTGGGTTAAACCATACACTCAATGCATCAGAGAGGAAATCTGTGCCTAGTTGCAATTTTTATCCAACACTGACCAGTTCACTGTGGAAAGGGCGGGTTTGCTCTTTGACACAGTATTACTGACAGACATTGACCAGTTGAAGAGGATCATGGAGGTGGTTGGCACCCCAACTCCAGAACTATTGAAGAAGATGTCATCTGAACATGTAAGTTGAAAAAAGACATGCAGTTAAACATTGTAGAATATGAATGGAGTAGAACAAATCACACCTACTAATTCTGGAAAGGATACAGAGGCTCTTGGTTTGTAAAAGGTTGGTAGTAGCCTTCTGGGTAACACACTCGCCTATGAAACAGAAGACCCAGGTTCAAATCCCGCTACCATTGTGTACATGAGCAAAGCACTTAACCCTGAGTGTCTCCAGGGGGACTGTCCCTGTAACTACTGATAACTGTAACTAAGTCACTCTGGATAAGGGTGTGCCTGATAAATGCTGTAAATGTAACATCCAACAACTGTGATGAAGTCAGTGTGGAGAGAATAACAGTCTATTCAAAGTCAAAACTGGACTTTGTTTCATTTATTTAGAAAAAAGGCTGCTGGTATGAGAACAAGGGGGTCCCACATGAAAAACATTCCATATCTGAGCCACACTGAGATCCTCATATAAGCGGCTTATGCAAAAAATTGCATAATCTTTATGCTTTTGTAAATGTGATTTAAAGGTTCCCTATGATGAAATTGTTTTGCTTTTAGATAGGTCTTAGCGGTCCCCTAATCACACATTGTCTCTGGAGGGACAAAGCATGAGAAGCGGGAGGTAACCTTTCCTCTTATGACGACATAATGGGACAAATTCCAGATCCAACCGTCTGAGCTGCCGCTCTCTGAACAGTGAAGCAGAATGGCCAAAGCACTCTTTACACCTATCGCCATTTCAGGCCACTGCCGGGAACTTATTAAAATTTCCTTTTTTTTTACAGGCACAAAAATATATCCAGTCTTTGCCCTATATGCCTCAACAAGATTTAGAGAAAATGTTTGCAGGAGCCAATCCGCTGGGTATGGAATATGGTGTCATCGTTAGTTGTTTACTAATTGCAGTGTATCTACTGTATGTATAAGAGCAAGTCATTGTGTGACATCACTCATGCTCTCATGATCTAGCTGTGGACCTGTTGAAGCGGATGCTTGTGCTGGACTGCGACGGTCGAATCACAGCCAGCGAGGCCCTCTCTCACCCATACTTTTCCCAGTATCATGACCCAGAGGATGAACCCGGGGCACCACCTTATGACCAGACTCCTGAGAGTAAGGACTGCACTCTTGAGGAATGGAAGGGTGAGAACTGGCTTGATGTGATATCAGCATAGCACCATCACAAGCCGTTTAGAGCCATTTTTCTTATTTAATTTATTTAGGCATTGACATTAAAAAGACACAAAGGGATTTTTTTTTGTTGCTACCTTAACATTTAAATGCACATAATATTTGTCTCACAGAGCTGGTTTTTCAAGAGGTGAACAGCTTCAAGGCACAAGGCAGCAAATCGAACAGCCTTCAGGTGGAGCAGTGAAAGCCTTCAGCTCAGCCCCCTGAACTGCATCAAATGATCTAAAGATGAACTCTGACAGTCAGGGGATGGGGCTGAGCCTACAAGAGACTGGAAGCCACTCAAGATCCCTTTTGAGGGCAATCGGTTCCTTAGGCATGATGCCCAGCTGTGTGTGTGTGTGTGTGTGTGTGTGTGTGTGTATTGTGTCTTTCTCACTGCCCGTTCTTATTATCGAGTGGGGGGTGGGGTATAGGTGTGTGTTCATATTTGAAGCACAGTGTTGAGGATACATGAACAACATCATTTCAGGGAGCATGTTTTCTTATGCATGTGTGTTATCAGCTCGAGTGTTTTCTACTCTTTCAAGTGAAGGCAGATGGCTTGTAACACCCATTGTGTTTTAAAGGGGACCAGTTACATGGGTGGCATTTCAAACCCACTGTCAGGCTTGCTTGTTACACAGGGTTGCATTGTAGCAAATGTGCGCTCTGTTCTTCCAATGCAAAGTTGCCCCACAGTGGATGTGTACAAAAATGTACACACATGATCTTGGGATGGCCCAATTAAAAATCTTCCCTGGGGTTCTGTGGCTGAGTGCATTCACATTTCTTCAACCTGACTTAAATCCCAAATAATCAAGTAAGATACATCCTGGGCAAAGAGCCCATGCCGTGTTTTGTCAGCCTGGATAAAACAGACTTGTGACTTCATAAGATGCTCAAAATAAACTTGCTAAGTAAACCTGGTCTAGTGTTTTACATTCTTAACACCCAACACTGTTTACTGTTAAAGTATATTTTAAGTGGACAACCATTTTAGATTCGACATTCATATCACAAATCATCTCTATTAGCTGCAATGTCATAGGCCAAGTAAGTGAACACACACAAGGAATGTAAATGTAAAAAACTATGTATAGTCAGAGCATAAATGTAAAAAAACATGGTATAATACATGATGTACATAACTAAAAGTAATTCAATTAATTAGCCTTGAATAACGGATGACAGTTAATTGTTAATCCTTTATCTTTAATTTATGGGATGGTTAGAACATAGATATTCATTTTATTTATTATTTGCATGTTGCGCAAGGAAATGTGGGGCCTGTTCAGTGCAAGCGTTGTAACAAGGCCTAGACATAAACACTAGATGTGGCGTTGGGAGCGAATGGGTCAACAGAGCCGCCATCTTGGGAGGGGCTGGCGCTCCTTTTAAATGAATGAGCGTCTATCAGGGCCAAGATGAATACAGAATTAAAGAACCACAAACCAGCAAATTTGAGAAGCGATTTTTATGGTCTTGGTTTGTTTCAAATGTCAGTCATGTATTTATGACCGAGCCGTAAATAACTTGATAGACAACATCAAAAACATCAAAATCATGTTCAAAATGCAATATGCATATAGGTATTTTTTCATTCAAAATAAACGTAATCTACACTCCTACTACATGTAGAACTATGCAAATAATATACAGAACATTGCCAAGTGGCTGAAAGACCCTGGCAGTCTTCGCAATAAGCCTTGTAGCATTTTACCATTCATACATTTATTTACGCATTTATCCTAAGCAACAGGCATTTATATGGATTTGTAGAGCTCTAGACAACGGACTGTACACAATATTTTTTTCAGACAAGGAAAATACTTTGTTTTTTAGATTTTATATGAAAGATGAACATCCATTTACCTGCTTATTTTGAAAAAAAAAAAAAACTATAGACAGGGCAGGTCCATACATAGAGGCATTGTTTTTTATAGATTTGTCAATAATATTTGACAATATACACAGGTGTCGGAATTACAGCCGTTCGTCATTACAGCCGTACCCGCCGCAAAAGTCCCGTATCTTCGCTCGTACCGTTAGAGAATAGCGGCTGAACGAACTTGAAACCCCTTCCAACTACGGCGGCGGTGTTGACGCCGGCTGGGTGGCTGAATACGACATCTAGCGTATAATATCAACGAGACGGTCCTATCCAACGCGACATCTAGTGTACATGAATATGAGAAACGCGGCGCGAGTGCACCACGAACATGCCCCTACTCAGGTCAGCTAGAGGGCGCATGCGCAGTGGACGCGCAATAGACGAGTAGACAGGCGGCATGGCGTCCTCCATACAGCGCGTAGCGTTGGTTGGAAGGCAACTCTTAAAGAAGAAATTATTCAAAGCGTCGACGTTCGCCCAGGTGAGCAGCGGTTGTTTTCGTAAACCGCAATTTTGTACAGGTAGTGCAGTCATAACGTGGAAAACGTGTCGCTGGAATATTGTACGTAGTGTGACGTCAGAGCTAGCTAGCAAACAAGCTGCTGTTAATCGTTGGTGGTTTTGCTTGGCTTGTTTCTTTGCTTTTGCTGCGGCGATCAGTCTGGTGTCTGGACGAAACGACACCGGAGCGCACAGGCTGCCAACAAGGTGGTGTTAAACGTCCCCGAAACTAAAGTAACCGGCCTACAGAATGGGCTTCGTGTGGCGTCCGAGGATTCCGGTTTACCGACATGTACTGTACGTACGTGCGAACGGTCAACTTCTCGCTTAAGTTTCCAACTCAACACACCATTGACTCTAAACGACCGTTCTATACGTTTTTTCTAGGTCGGTCTGTGGATCGACGCGGGAAGCCGCTACGAGAACGAGAGGAACAACGGGACTGCCCATTTTCTGGAGCACATGGCATTCAAAGCAAGGCCGATATTGCATATAATGCCACTTTTAATGTGTGCGCGCTTCATAGTTTCTGTCTTCCAGCGATTTTCTCACGTTGAAATGCCACCGATCTTTTGCACAGGGCACAAGAAAGCGTTCACAGCTGGACCTTGAGCTTGAAATAGAGAACATGGGTGCGCACCTAAATGCATACACTTCACGGGAGCAGACGGTGTATTACGCCAAGGCTTTCTCTAAAGACCTGCCCAGGGGTATCTATACATTAATGTATACATTTTTATTGGCCGAGCGCTGTGTGTGTGTGTGTGTATGTGCTGACAGCGTGTCACTCCTGCAGCTGTGGAGATCCTCGCGGACATCATTCAGAACAGCACCCTGGGCGAGGCGGAGATCGAGCGAGAGAGAGGGGTCATCCTGAGGGAAATGCAAGAGGTGGAGACCAACCTGCAGGAAGTGGTTTTTGACTATTTGCACGCCACCGCTTACCAGAACACGGCACTCGGCAGAACCATCCTCGGGCCGACAGAGAACATTAAGTATGTAGATGCATGACCGTCCCGTATTATGGCCACATAAAGTCTCGTTTAACGTGTAGACTTTGTCCTTTGGGGTCCATAGGACCAGTAATATTTATATAGATCTCCATTTTTTTTCCTCTCCTGCATTTAGAACCATTAATAGGGGAGATCTTGTGGAGTACATCACTACTCACTACAAGGGGCCGAGAATTGTTCTGGCTGCTGCTGGTGGTAAGAAATTTTTTTGAAATATTCTATCTGAAGAGGTCAGTTCTTCCTGCATTGTGTTCTTTTGAGAAACATCAGATTCCTCTGAAAACTAGGGGTGTCACACAATGAGCTGATTGACTTGGCAAAGTACCACTTTGGGAAGCTGCCGGCCACATACAGAGGAGAAGCTCCGGCTTTGCCACCGTGTAAATTCACTGGCAGTGAGGTAACCCTTCACCCAATGGCTCGCTCGCCTTTTGCTGTATTCAGCAGTATTTTCAGCTGGTGTACCATGGAACGGTATTGTGCCATTATTTTCAGATGTGTGTTAGGGATGATAAAATGCCACTGGCACACATTGCCATAGCGGTGGAAGCCGTGGGTTGGTCTCACCCTGACACCATCCCTCTCATGGTGGCCAACACGCTCATCGGGAACTGGGACCGCTCCTTTGGAGGTGGTGTGGTAAGTAAGAATTCTTTGGTACTACTTTGAGCGTGAAAAAAACCTACTGAAGCTGCGTTTTGTCTCATCACCTCGAACCAGAACCTCTCCAGCAAACTGGCCCAGGTGGCCTGTCAAGGGAACCTGTGCCACAGCTTCCAGTCTTTCAACACGTGCTACACAGATACAGGCCTGTGGGGGCTCTATATGGTGTGTGAACCAGGCACAGTGAAGGAAATGATGGACTTCACTCAGATGGAGTGGTGAGGGGACTGGTAGCCGGTGAAGACCAGGAGAATTTTTAAATTAGTCACATTCTTTAAAATGATATGGCACTGTAATTATCCAAATAGGATGACCGTATTTTAGCAGCAACACATAAAATGCTGGTCACGTTTCTCGCAGGCGCTCACTCTGCACCTCAGTGACTGAAACTGAAGTGGCTCGAGCCAAGAACTTGCTGAAGACCAACATGCTCCTTCATCTGGATGGTAAGAAGCAGATCCCATTGGAAGGGGAGGCATTTATATCCTGAGACGAGCAGCCTCGGTAACGGCACATTTCTGCAGGTTCCACCCCCATCTGCGAGGACATCGGCAGGCAGATGCTGTGCTACAGTCGCAGAATGCCACTTCATGAACTCGAGGCCAGGATTGATGTAAGTGCTTAAGAATCGATCAATTATCATTTTTTCCCCCTATTTTTCTTAATTGAACTGAAATATTCATAAGTGATTGTTTAGACCATTTGACCAGTGTTTCCTTAGATTTTTGTGATAAGCGAAGTCATTAGTAATATCGTCTAGGAACCAGTCAGAAAATTGCTAATTTTTATACATATAAATTATTCTGAAATACATTAATTAAAAATCTGATTAGTTTTTGTCCTTTTGTTTTTAGGCCATAGATGCTAATACCATCAAGGAAGTATGTACAAAATACATCTACGACAAGTCACCAGCAATTGCAGCTGTTGGTAAGTATCGTTTCCTCCTGATGATGTAAAGAGCGGTACCAGAAATACTACACACAGAATCCAGACACTTAACTTGAGTAGGCTCATATCTGAACTGACTGGCAGGAATTGTTTAAATGTATTATTTTTTTTTAGGAAATAAGAATGATTCCTGGGAGAACAGTTTGCTGTGAGATCTGTGTGTTCAGAGTTTTGTATTGGTGTCTTCCTGCAGGACCAATCGAACAGCTTCCTGACTACAACCGTATCCGAAGTGGCATGTACTGGCTGAGGAACTGAGTGGAAGTAGCTCAAAGAAGGCTGTTATGTATTGTTTTCATGTAAATTTTATTATAAAACACAAATAACCTTAGAAGAACATGTATTTCGTGGATTAACGCGTGTTCCTTTGCATGGGTCATTTTTTACTCTTGGCAGCAACATGTTCCTGGGCAGCTTTTTTGGCTTTCACCATTTCCACCAGTTCCTGTAGGACAGTTCAAAGTGTAAGCTTAGGCATATCAGGAACAGTCAATAATAAACTTCCATATTCAGATCACCCTGGGTGAGCAGTGGGCAGCCATGAAAGGCGCCGACGAGCAGTGTGTGGGGACGGTGCTTTGCTCAGTGGCACATTGGCGGCTCGAACCTTCTGCCGCTTCCTTAACCTCCAGGCCACCACTGACCCGTGTGTGTGTGTGTATATATATATATATATATATATGATTCTAAGCTGTTTGCTGAATGAAGGAGGGCGGGAGGTTTTGGCACTCCTAATGGATGAACTGGATAATTCACTGAAGGTAAAAATAATATATTCCTGGTCCATTGGGCCAGTAGTTACAGACATGCAGAGTAAGTGCTATTTACAGTTTACAAAGCCTGCTGTTAAATATGGAAGCATCTCTGAACCAATGGCAATAAGCACATGGTGTATGACGCAGAACTCGCCTTATATCTCTTCATGCAGTCTTTCTTGGTTCGTCCAGGCACGGCCGCAGCTATCTTCTCCCACCTTTCGGCTGTGCTGACAGGGTAGGTCTTCAGTGCCTGCTCCAGAAGTTTCTGCTCCTCTGTAGTCCACGGTGCCGTGTTTGATTCAGCATTTGAGCCTGGGAGGAAATGGAGAGGTTATACCAGATCGACTACAATGCTGAACGACTGCAGGTTGCCTCACGATTGAAAATTAAAAGACTCACCCTCAAACCTCTCTGAAGGCGCAGCATTGTCTAAAGTGGGCGGAACTGCCACATGCTCCTTTTTGAATTTCTCAAAGGCCTTTTTGTTAATTTCGTCTTTCTGGTGAGGATCTGCAAAGAGTTCAAGGTGTTTGTCACTTCAGCCATACACCATATAAACAGTGAAATGAGGCAATAACACAAACTCAAGAGGAACATGGAACTTCACAGCCAGGACATAATATATTGCGAAACGGTGGAAATATATAGCTGCACAATGATTTATTTGTACATAACAGCAGGCGCAGACAGGGCGACAACACACAAAGCGCATCTGCTTATACTGTGCAGAAAAAAAAAACGGTGATGTATCAATATTAAACCAGTGAAAGGATGCCTGACGCCCTTGTTCATCGTGAAACCACATACCGAGTTTCTGTAAGTTCTTAGCTTTGTTGATCACATCTTTAGCGGTCCTGGTGACACCACTGGTGGAGTGCAAATTCATGTAGTTGGCAATGACTTCCCATCTAGACAAGAAGAGGAGGAGACACATGATTTATCCAGTAACAACGCTGGAGGCTGGTTGAGAGTAAAATGGTGCTGATGGGACTGAAGTCACCTGGCGTTGGTGCCGGCAGGGAACAGGTTGACCGCTTTGATGAGGAGCTGCAGTTCCTCCTCATTCCAGCCTTTGTTTGCTCCACCACCGCCCCCACTGGCCTGGTCGGCACCCCGCGCTGCCTGCTGGGCCTGTACCTCCGCCTCCCGCTCCTTCTGCAGCTGGGTGTTCACCTCCTGCACCTGTACAGCAGCCACATGATCAGGGTGGGGCCGAAAATGAGGTCCAGCAGAGGTCTCATGATATGACATTTTGCTTCTATATAATTTACGGCATTTATCAGAGCGACTTACAACCAGTAGTTACAGGGACAGTCCCCCCCCTGGAGCAACTTAGGGTTAAGTATCTTGCTCAGGGACACAATGGTAGTAAGTGGGATTTGAACCTGGGTCTTCTGGTTCATAGGAGAGTGTGTTACCCACTAGGCTACTACCACCCACATATCGGTCTTACGATGTGTGTAGCTTTAAATGGTAATGAGGAGGAGATAATAACAATTATAAAATCACATCACATATAGTCCTTGATAGAATGATGAATTTCAAGGGAGAAGGAACGTTTCGGAGGCCCCACTGGTGCAGGTGTACTAACCTGCTTCTCAAGAACTGCTTTGCTGTCTTCCTTACTCCCTGCTGCCAAAACCTCATTTAGGGACTGTAGACTGAAAAGGGGAGGAGCACTGTGTTAGTTTAATACAAGTGAGCGTGTGGTCACAGTGCGTATTTAGTGTTTTAATACCTCGTCAGCTCCAAGCGGTCACACAACTTCTCAACCTCCTCCATCATTTTAACACTTTCAGCTTCGTTGTCTACAAAGTAATTCCAGTTCTGGGAAATGGAGAAATATGGAAATACAACATGTTATATATGACATAAATAGTAAAAACTCTCTTCAAAAGGGAAATAAACAAAAACAATCATTCGATTGGTTTTAACCTTGCACGTTGTCCTGAGTTTCTGTCGCTCTTTTTTAATTGCTTTCTTCTGCATGTCCTTCTCCTTCTTGGCCAACTGGGCGGCCTGCTTGGCCTCTTCATCTTCCTTCGCCTTGGCAAGACGCGCTGCCTCCAGCTCTGCATGTCGTGCCTACAGAACACAACCAATTCAGGCATTTTTTCCTACATATACATGTGCCTATCATTTATACACCCAGTGGAGTTTGAAACGGACCCGGTCCTTTTCCTCCTGCTCTTTCTTCTTGGCCTCGGCTTTGGCCTTTTTCTCAGACTCTTTCCTTGCTTTCTCCTCTTCCTTGAATTTCTTTATTCTTGGATCACAGCCGTATGCAGTATCTGCAGAAGACGGAGCAGGATGGTGTCAAGACGTTCACCAGAGGTTTCTAACAAGAAACGAGTTTCACCCTGACCGACCTGTTTCTCACATTCTCTCAATTGTGCTGGTCAAGCTCTTTTGATAAGACCATTATACCTATTAAATCAGCAGGCATATATTTTACTGTTATAAACAATATACAAGGGCCTTACCCACTAGTGTACGTATTCTGTTCATCTCCTCCTTCTTTCTCTGAGCTCTGGATGCTCGGTTTTGTTTTTCAATCCACCTTCTCTCATCACGGCTACCATTTATAAAAAAAAAAAAAAAAAAAAAAAAAGAGCATCTTTAGCATCTCATCTGAAGTCTTAGACAATTTTCAAAAAGTATTGTTTTATTTGAAAATTAAAAATACCATTCAGCTTTTTCTTTTTCCTCTTCATCCAGATATGAAAATTCTCTCCATGAATCAAAATTATACCTAAAAAAAAAAAAAAAAAAAAGATAAACAAATGTCTGTTTCAAAGCCTGATATTAAAGTGAATGATTAAGTACCTGTAGATATAATTACCAAAAAGAATAGAAGTTATCCACTTCCTCAAAAGTGGAATCCATGCTTCCAAATTTTGCGACATGTTTCTTTATGGACCATCTGTCCATAAAGTCAAAGGAAACAGAATGTCAGTGTCATTTGTCACTGTATGGCTCTGTAATAAAAAAAAAATAAAGCCACACGCTGTTCCCCCCCACCTGGCATTCCTTTGAAACACGGGGCCAAAAGCATCAAAGAAGTTCTCTTTGCCTTCTGCCTTCGAGGGAACTGCGTTATCAAAAGTTGGGTCCACGCTGTCAAACGCTCGCCGCTTCACGGGGTCCGACAGGATTTCCATTGCTGTAAGATTTACATAAAACAACGTCAGAAGTGATCGTCCACATAACTCACTTCAAATCACCAGGTCCTGTGTGTGTGTATATATACACACATACACACTTTACCTTTAGTTATACAAGTGAAGTAGTCATTGTCTCCTTCAACTATTTGCTCCCCAGCAGCTTTCCTTTTGTCTGGGTGATGTTTCAGCACCATTGCTTTATCTGTTAAGATATATTTCATTGTCATTTTTTTGTGATTCAAATTGGACACACTTTCATATTGGTGATAGTGATGATCATCATCTATTGCAGAATCACGTGAAGGACAGCACAAATCACTTACGGGCTGCTTTGATCTGTTTCTGTGTAGCTTTGTACCTCATATGGGCCAATCCCAGGACTGCGTAGTGATCTTGATTCTAAAAGAAAGAACCATTCAGAACGGATCCGCACTCTCCAGAGAACACTGGCAACGCTGTGGGAATATTTACACAGACATAATCCCACCTTCCAGTCTTTGGGGTCCAGAGTCTTCAGCATTGGAAACTCCTCAAGCTGCAGTTCATCATCCTCTGACTCTTCGGACAGCTCCTCCTCCTCCTCCAGCTCTTGAAAGGATGCGGACACATTTCGAGTCCTTCTCTTTAGGAACGCCTCAAACCAACGCCCCACTGGTTCTATCTGGATCTGTACAGATGCTGGAGGAGGATGATACAATAGCATTACACTGTATAGGATCATTAAAATTATGTGATAATTAAACTAAGAAATATATACAGATGAGAGGGGGATTTTGGTCATTCCGTTTTTTTCCCCCAAAGCAACACTAGACTGGATTGCTGTTATTACCAAATCGGGTTTACTAAAAATAACAGTAGCCATGTATGATATATACATAACGTGTGGAAAAAATGAAAATTGTAATGGTTGTACAGCCATATTCCACTTTGATCCAGATTAATCTTGAGAATGAACTAGGTGATCTGATTTCAGTATTAAATCCAATCTGATGATAAGCTTCATGCCCGACAGAGACACTTATTCCAAGTCAGCAAACAGGAATGCAAATGAAAAAAACTGTAATAAAATATACATTATGTACCGGCCTCTGGAAAAGTTCATTTTATTTTCTAGGCCTGATACACCTTTCCAGGCTTTCTAAACGTGTTCATTAAAAAAAGTAAAACGAACGCAATGTTCACACTAGCTTCTTCTGATAACAACTGAACTGCACCCCACGCAGATGCTCCAACACCGACCGAACACTCCAACCTCACGCCACCCCGGGCTGCCATTCCTGTCAGGATCCGCGCTCACCAGCGACGGTGTTGTGGACGGCGGTGTCCCGCCCCTCCGGTGCTCCCTTCAGCATCTTCGCCGATGCCGACTCGCTGGCGTCCGTCACTTCGCCCGACGCTCCACTTACGCCGCGGATCTCAGAGGCGCTGGCGGCTGAACGGCGTCGCCGGTATTTTCCGACTACACCACATGGGCCTACGTGCAGCGCCCAGCGCCTGCGTCACGTTATTACGGTCCCGTCCGCGCACAGCTACTGCGCACAAAGGTTCCGCCGAGCAAAAACAACAATTAACTAGATTTACGTGTCCCGTGTTTTAAAAGTAAGCCGATAAAAACTAATTATGTCATATTTGAATTTAATGTCGTAGAAAGCGACGTCTACTGCGCGCAGAGATGTGCCACTTCACCGATTCCGTCCTTCAAAACGTTCCGACGTGAACGTCCGGCGGCGTAGGTGCGGAAAAGCTGCTGTGTAATACTAGCGGGGACGCTTCAGACGGCGGCCGAGGACGGATCGACCATGCCGGACTATCTAGGAACCGAGCAGCGCAAACTGAAGGAGGAGGACAAGGAGGATAAACCTATCAGAGGTATAGACCTCTGGATTAAATTCTTCCAAATCTAACCGTGCGACCGAACACGAGTCACTGGCGGAGCGATAATATGCTAGTTCAGCGTCTGCTTTCGGGGTTGTGTGTGTTTGTTAATTGTCGGAATAATTGTGCGTTGTGAAGAAACGTTTATCATAAGGTCTTTTGAGAACGAATTGTTGCGTGAGTAACTGACCTTGTCATTAGAGCCAGCTGGCTGATGCTAACTAGCTTAGCGGAGCGTCCATGTCGACTCGTTTTAAAAAGGAATTAAATTCGGATATCGACGCGAGGGAATCACTTGCGATGTCTTTGGACCCAGTGTGTCGGTACTAGCTTGAGGGAGATGGTATGCCATCGAGGTGTAGGATACGAAGAAGCGCTTCTGTTCTTACTGTTGATGCACGTTTGGCCAATTACGGATCTGACAACATGGGAAGATAATTTAGGAAAATTGTCATTTGTGCGTGTATGACACCAAATGCTTGTACTAACTGTCCTTTTTATCGTCTGTTCCAGCTTTGGATGAAGGAGACATTGCACTTTTGAAAACATATGTACGTATTGCACTGCTAATTGCGTGGATATGCGTGTTTCTTTTGCGTGTGAACGCTCATTGTTTGTGCTCAGGGCCAGAGCACCTATTCAAGACAAATAAAGCAAGTGGAGGATGACATCCAACAGCTGCTCAAGAAGATCAACGAACTCACAGGTCTGCCTTGTTACTGTGAAGATTGCACAATATGATTTGACTTGAGGGGTCTGTGTGCCATTAATTACATGCAGTCAGTGGAGGAACTTTGGGCCTCTTCCTCTGCAGGTATTAAGGAGTCGGACACCGGCCTGGCGCCACCTGCCCTCTGGGATCTGGCTGCCGACAAGCAGACCCTGCAGAGTGAGCAGCCCCTGCAGGTGGCCAGGTGAGATGGATCTGCAGTGGCGTGAATGTTAAAGGTCTCGATCGAATAGACAGGATCACTGAGGCCAAGGCTTGAATTACAGATGCACCAAAATCATCAACGCGGATTCTGAGGACCCAAAGTACATCATCAATGTGAAACAGTTTGCCAAGTTTGTTGTGGACTTGAGTGACCAGGTGGCTCCCACAGATATTGAAGAAGGGATGAGAGTTGGGTAAGAAATATCTCAGATTATCCCTCATTCATTGTGTTATTTTGTTTATAATTTAGTGTTACTTCTCCCCTATAGTGTTGACCGAAACAAGTATCAGATCCACATTCCCCTTCCCCCTAAAATTGATCCAACTGTCACTATGATGCAGGTATGATATGCTTTGTATTAGTCACACCCGTATGTCCGACGTTCAAATACTTTGGGGGAATAACAGTTCCACGTATTCCTGCAGGTGGAGGAGAAGCCTGATGTGACGTACAGTGATGTCGGGGGGTGTAAGGAGCAGATTGAGAAGCTGAGGGAGGTGGTAGAGACTCCTCTGCTGCACGTGAGTTCCTCCGGTTCCACTTTCATGATTGGGACGGCACTGGCTACACGTGTCTCCATTATTCTCGCTGTGCTTGTGTTGAATCTGTAGCCGGAGCGCTTTGTCAACCTGGGCATTGAGCCCCCCAAAGGTGTCCTCCTGTTTGGCCCACCAGGCACGGGAAAGACCCTGTGTGCTCGAGCCGTGGCCAACCGCACCGATGCCTGCTTCATCAGGGTCATTGGATCAGAGCTGGTGCAGAAGTATGTGGGAGAGGTAGGTTACCAAACTTCAGTCACTTAAAATCCATAAACCACTAGGACAGATGGGTGTGTGTGTGTGTGTGTGTGTGTGTGTGTGATTCTCACCAGTTTGCCCATTGTCTCTTTTCTGCAGGGTGCTAGAATGGTGCGAGAGCTGTTTGAGATGGCGAGGACTAAGAAAGCCTGTCTCATCTTCTTTGATGAAATTGATGCCATTGGCGGTACGCTGTCCTACTCTGTTTCATATAGCAACTTGCTACATAACTGTGCATGTTTATTCATGAGTGAAACATAAATGCAAGCATGCCTAACTTAATTCTGCTCATGTCTTTCAGGGGCCCGGTTTGATGATGGTGCTGGAGGGGATAATGAGGTCCAGAGGACCATGTTGGAGCTCATTAATCAACTGGATGGTTTTGACCCAAGAGGGAATATTAAAGTTCTAATGGCCACCAACAGACCAGACACACTGGACCCAGCTCTGATGAGGCCTGGCCGACTGGACAGGAAGATCGAGTTCAGCCTACCTGACCTGGAGGTGAGTCTCAACAGTTTTTTGCATCAGGGGCACAAAAAAAAAAAAAAAAAAAAGGAGGCTTGAAATTGTAATTCCCTCCCACAGGGCCGTACACACATCTTCAAGATTCATGCTCGCTCCATGAGTGTGGAGAGAGATATTCGTTTTGAGCTGCTGGCTCGCCTCTGCCCTAACAGCACAGGTAAAGTTTTCCTCTTATGTTTGATCGTAACAATAAATCTAAATGGTGAAGCAGCGTTGCTCTTATTTGTTATGCTAAGACAGTCAATTACTATTAAATACTGTGCTCAGTATTTAATAGCAAGTATGTTTAAAATATCGAAAATGTTTAAAAGTGATGGTGATTGTCACATGATGTAGCACAGCACCCAGTGCAGTGAAATGTGTCCTCTGCTTTTAACCATTACCCTTGGTGAGCAGTGGGCAGCCATGAAAGGCGCCAAGGGAGCAGTGTGTGGGGACGGTGCTTTTCTCAGGGGGACCTGCTTCCTTAACCACAAGGCCACCAGGGCCCCGCTGCATATTGTAATAAATTTAATTACCTTTAACTTATTTTTAACACTTTACATATGCATTAAAATGCCAATTTCATTGATATGAGTAGACAGTTTACAACATGGAATTTTCAGATGAACCACTTTTAATTGTGGGAATGGCAGTAAACAAACATTGTGCTTCACAAACATATACATAGAAGTGAAAGGTGACAAAGGGGAACTGAAATCTCAAATCCGTGCAAATGAACAGACTGTCAGTGCATACGTATACCCTGCTGGTAATAGAGCACATTTTACAGCAGAAGCACACTGGTATCAATGCTGTTAGTACATCCACAAGATGGCAGTAGAGAGAGGTTGAGACCCACTGGACTGTGTTTGTTTCAGGTGCTGAGATCCGCAGTGTCTGCACAGAGGCAGGCATGTTTGCAATCAGGGCCCGTCGGAAAGTCGCCACGGAGAAAGATTTCTTGGAGGCCGTGAACAAGGTCATCAAGTCCTACGCCAAGTTCAGTGCTACTCCACGCTACATGACCTACAACTGAAGGCTTCCTGTTTTCTGTCACCTTGTCTTTTTCCTCGCTCTTGATTGTCTTGATTTCAGTAAAACAATAAAACTCAAGTAATCACAAAAGGACCATTGATTATTCAGAACAAACCAATCTGCTAAGGCACTAGTGGCAAAACACACTGTGAGAAGGAATACAAGAGCAAGCAGCTTTCTACATTCGTTTACAGAACAGCCTTACATGAAAAATGTATTTTTATTACCAAAAAGGCATCTTGCTACAAAAGAATATCTTCCTTTTTTTAAAAGAAACTTTGGTTGATTGAAGGTCATGGTCTGACTCAGAGTACAACGTGTTTACACCGACAACGCGCACTGGCCTCCATTTACGCTGTCTGACCGTTTTCTTGCTGCCTTTAGTTTGCACTTAGCTGACCAGACGTAATGTGGGATGACAACAGGACAGCCCGCGTGAAGATTTGTGATCAGTAGGGGACTGCTGGCACCGTACGATTTAGTGCTACTTTTAACGTGGGAGAGTCCCCCACCTCCTCCATAGTCAACAGCAGCTGAGCTATACATACGTTCTCCTCCACCGAGGAGCAAACTTCATGTATGTGCTGGAAGAACATCACCATTGTACAGAGTAGTGGACAGGAGCCAAGTCAACATTCTTTTCGCTGTACCACTGGTCACGGTGTCACAACTGTAAATACTCAGGTATGGTCATGTTGAAGGAGGGTGGGGGAGGTGTAGGGCAACCGTTTTTTGTCGCCCTGTCAGATTAGTCCATGTACGTGTAGGCGTTGCCGTGAGCAACAACCAGGCACAGAAACCGCAACAGCGACGCAAAGTCGCATTCTCCAGCGCGTCGTCTTCTTTTTCGGGGCTTAATTCCTCGGGACGCGCAGGAGGGGACTCAGGAAACCATTTCATTACTGGCAAAGAGCACGTGAAACCTTTTGAAATGGCCAACTGAACATCCTGTAGTGCATTAGACTTGGCGTCAGTGGAATATATAAATAACAGCAGTATATCTTTTATATATATATATATATAAATTTATATTCTCCTTTTCCATAATAAATAAATAAAAGATGTGGAGAGTCCGCAACGCCAGCAACAGAAACGTTAGCAGATGTCACTACAACAGCCAGTAACTAATAGTTGACTTCATTGTTAACTAATAGTTCATTATAATATATATATATGTATATTTTAATGTATAATTTAATTAAAATAACAAAAAGAAGCTCAGCTAACTGGGCAATTTAAGATAGAAGTTGCCCAGTTAGAGATAAGGTAAAGTGAATTCATATTGGACAGTCCTGACATTTGGCTTGAATTATCTAGCCACACTGAGAAACATGTTTTGTAGAGCGCCCCCCCCAGGGCTTAAATAAATACTAGATTGTTGTATAGTTCCACATGTTATGATCCCTCTATGAGAACGTCTTCAGCCAGGAGGGGAACTGAAGGACTGCCGAGTCTAAAACAACCTCCTATCTGCGTCTTCATTGCGTCACGTGACAGAATCAGCTCACTCATCAGACCACCGTGGAGCTGGGCCGGGGTCTCCGGTGCTGACAGTGCAGCACGGCGTCGTGCACGGTGGGGAACACGATGTCGGGCGTCACGGGGCCACTGAAAAACAGCAGGGTCCTGAGCTCGTCCAGCAGCGTCCCTGCAGAGGTGGACGGAGGTCGCCGTCAAGTCACAGGTTATTACCACTCGTGGCGACAACGAAAATAAATGCGTGAGCGGGACTTACTGCTGCAGCCTGCTATAAACACATGGACATCCACAGCTGCATATTCTTTTATAACCTGCAGAGGGCGGGAAAATTTTTTTAAAATTTCAAGTAAGTAATAAAGTTTGAAAGTGTGAAATGGAGCGGCATGGTTACAGGAAATGACAAATGCGTTGGGTGTTACTGTCCGAATTCCTCTTTTATGTCGGCCGTTGAGAGTGAGATGTTAGGTAATGACAGAGACAAAGGGCAGAGGAACACAGTTCTAAAAAAACAACAATGCCACCAACAAACAAGCCCGTGTCCCTTTCACCATGCCAGACCTTAGCTGCTGCTGCTGACCTACGTGACCATGGGCTGCACACCGGAACATTAATTGTTCCATATTACTAATGTCGCCTGGACGCTGGACAAGTTTCCACCAGACGGCTGATGAACAACTGAACAGGATGTGGTCGGCTACTGGAATTTAAGACCTATTTCCCGTTGACCCCTTCGGAAAAACCAGGGGCTAAATATGGCGCGTGTTATCAGCAGTAATTGTGCAGATGATGAACGTGTGCGGCCAGGTAGGGTTTCCTTCTCATGAAGGCGTGGCAGCTTACGGATTTTATGGCTTTGGCTCCCACTGAGTCAATGAAGTTGACTGGGGTGAAGTCCAGGATGATGGAGTGGACCGCGCAGAGCGTTCGCAGGAAGTGAGTCTCCTCCGAGTCCGACTCCGTCTGGCTCTCAGTCACCTGTCCGTTTCCCTGCACGTCCAATAGGACCTGAGACCCGCCCACCAGCTCATGAGCCATGCCCTTCTCCATGCTCTGGGGAACAGAGGGAGAACGGCCATTAACGCGCACACAAAAGCTCAAACGACACCTGAGCCCGCGACGGAGAGACAATGCGACCTGTTTGGGGTATTGTGCTTGGGGGAAATTACGTCTCAAGTGAAACAGATCAGATATGCTTTCGAGGCAGTGCACCAACCAGTCTGACGACAGTGTGCTTCTTCTCCAGTTTGCGTCGCCTCTTTTCCTGCTTCTGCGATTTTCTTTTCTGGAAATGCTGAGCAGCCAGCAGCACCGTAGGGTCCACCCCCGTCTGTAATGAGGAAATAGTGTAACGCTGACGATTAATAGGAGCCATCTCTGCCTGACTGAGTGAACTTTGGGAGAGCAAACATGGCCCCACGATGTTTGCTGTGCCAGACTGCATGCAGTTGGTACACAGACAGAAAAAAAAAAAAAAAAATCAGGACATTCTGTCCATAGTTGAGATTTTGCTCTGCCCTGCCGTCACATTACATAAGGTTTATATCCAATGGGGCAAAAAAGTCAGGAACCAGAATCGTTGTGAAGAATTACAAAATGCGCGATCAGAAACCCCTAAATTGCAGTTTATTTGAAAGTTTTTCAATCTTAATTAATGGTTAAACTACTCTTCTAGTTCACGAACAAAGTTGCTAATGTGCACAGTCATTAAAGCAAAATGTTCACTCAAATGAAATACCATTTATGACTAGTGTTAAATATAGAACATCGTAACGTACCTTTTGTTTTAGGGTGTTTATGTACAGATCGCTGTTAGCAAAATAGATGGAGGCGTTTAAGTGAAATATTTTGATCCCTGTGCATTCGATGGACTGTTGAGAAAAAAATAATTGTTATAATTACACATTTTTCTATGTTAAAAATGGTATGAGGGGAAAAAAAAAAAAAAAAAAAAAAAGGTACTGACTTCTTGATATTCATCCACATCGCAGTACATTCCAGTGTTAGGAATGTGTCCCAGTATCATGCTTTTGGGGCTGCGATTGAAAACACATGCCGCGTTAAAATCCATGCCCCGAACATGAATATTCTTCAGCTGAACATTATGATATATCATATGATAAAGAATATGCCCACTTCTAAACATTCACGCAGTGACTTCGGAAAGACCTCAAAATCAATTCTTGTATATATTAAACTAATCAATAATGATAAATAATTGTATCTTTTGTCCCCCCCAAGAGCTACATTGACCGTTGTGTTCTTTAACCTCATCTTTTCTGGCAGGGCACAGCAGCGTTGGTGCCAAAATATCTTGGCTTTGGAAGCTGTTCATTATGTCCTCGGCCTTGACCAGAGACCCTGTCAGTGTCCCTGCTGAAGAAAAACACCACTGGTCTACTGGGAGATGCCTTGATGAGCTTTTTCATTGTCCAGTCACAGGCACAGACGTCCTGTTGTGCTCTTAATTTCCTGTAGCTCTTAATCGGGATGTTTTCACTGTATTTCCACTGTATAATTCTACTAAGGTCTGACAAGAATTAAATGACCTTTTTAGCCTCATCCAGTCTTTTGAAGTAAAAAAGAAAAAAAAAAGCATTTAAATATTTATTAATTAAATACATTGGCCCTCTGAACCTTTAAAGTAAATTTGTAAATGATAGCGTTATCTCATTTAAACACCAACAGCATCTCTATAACAGAACCAGTTTCTTTTTTCCTCCTGCACAAATGACAAAAAGGGGTTCTCACTAAATCACTGCATTAATGTGTTCTTGCAATGGACCCACTTAATGTAGTACTACCCATTTGTACTGCCGACACAAAAATCCTGTCCCACAACTCCCTTCAATTTGGGTAAATTCAATTAGATGCGCTATTTCTGAGAACTCCTCGCACATTTCGGCATGGGTTCCTAGCAACGCCTAGAGTTGCATTTTATTCCAACCCAGCACATGGGCTTGACTGTATTGTTCAATCTGGTTTTGCATACTGTACCTATAAGATAAAATTGTCTAACTTAACATGTCGCTGTGTCAAGAACTTGCTAAAAAGTATAAAAGAACCAGTGAGGAAATTTGTACCTCTGTGTCCTGTAGATAACGGTCACAATGGCAAATCCAATGGACACCAGCAACCCGTAATCAAGACCCAATAGAACGGATGACACAAAGGCCACCAACCAGATTGCCTGACAAGACAGAAAGCCACCAACAGCATTACTCCACGCATCAGTCATGCATTTGCATATCCTGCTTGCCCAAAAAATACATACACACACACAAAAACACTAACCAACTCCAGCTTGCTGGTCTTCCATAAGAGTGGAATGTCTCGCATCTGTTTAAACATGCCCACCAGGTTGACCATGATAATTGCAGCCAACACCGTCTGAAAGGGCAGGAGCAGCAAGAGCAAGTGGTAAGAGCAAGGCAGTCCCACAACACATTTACATTTACAGCAGAAAAAGAACAGGCCAGTTCGAACCAACCTGCGGAAGTGGCTGGAAGATAAAGCCGATGGCAACCACCACTAGCAGGACAACCAAAGATGCCAAAAAACCTGCAATCTATTTGGAAAAAAGGAAGTCTTAACAAAAGTACAATCACCTTGTCATATCACTATGACTAAGTGGCAGTAATCGTTCCACTAATGAGCTTATTACCATGTAGATAGCTAGTCCGAGAAGATATTATTCTTTTGCAGGGAAGGAGTAATGTTTATATAGCAGCAATTACTTTTTCCCCCTGCTTCCACATGCATTAAAATAATAATGATGACAAATGCACCTTTATACCGATATCAATGCCTTCTCTAAGGACCCAAAGACTATGGCTGTCTCACCTGCGTCTTGCCCCCAGTGCTCTCCTGCACCAGGCTACGGGACATCGAGCATGTGACAGCGAAGGTATGGAAGAAAGAGCCAATGAAGTTGCACAGGCCGAGTGCAATCAGCTCCTATAACCGACAAAACATTTAGACAGTTTTAATAAGAGGCAGTCAACCCCTTATATTTAACAGATGCTGTCGTTTTAAGGGTTAAACACCACGTAAGAGAAATACAAATTACAGTTACAAGGGAATTTTAGACCAGTCGTATTATTATTATTATTAGTCTTATTCATCTCTTCTTGTGACTTAAAACAGGGGCAGAAGCCCCAGAACATCAAACCTGTATATCAGGTTTAAAAAAAAAAAAAAAAAAAAAAAAAAAAAAAGGCAAAAAGCCAAAGTAAATGAACTAACTTTTACTGAACATATTCAAATAATTAATAATAAAAAAAAAAAAAAAAAAAACAGCATTCTATGCTTCTGCAATTAAAGAAACCCTCCCCTGGGCAGCAATTCTTCCTCTTGAATGAATAAGACTGCTGTGTGAAAACTGTGGAACGTTGATGGTGTTGAATGGTGTTAAGAACAGGATTTTATTAACCTAGGTAAATATTTTAAGCTCTGTGGTATGAAGTTTGTTTCTTTACGACTTACTTGGTTCCCATCCACACTGTAACCATATTTAAGAGCAAAGATCTTTGCCAGAGAGATGTCCATAGAGAAGCCAACAATCGCTATGGCGATGGAATCAGTCACCAAGTTGGGCAACACAGAAAAGTCCGGGGCAGCGGGGAGTAGCAACCTGAAAACAAACCAAAGAAATTTTAAATAAAGAAATGTGAACAAGAACGATTTCATTTTGCCAGAACAATATTTTTGAATGATTTAAATTTCAACTAATGTGCCAAACGCAACAGGACTGAACTGTGCCAAACCAACCAAACCTACCCTGAAGGGATAGTCCCAACGATATCCACTTGGTAGTTTTCAAACAGGCTCATCCCATAGGATACACCCGTGGAAACAATAACCTAAGGAGAGGAGGGGGAAGAGGAGAAAAAAAAAAAAAAGACAGCATGATTGCCTCTGTGGTGTGTGACTCAAAGCCTCATGGGAAGAAGCAGCGGAGTGTTTTTTCTGATGTAACTTTACCACAATGATCTCTCCAGGAATGGGCAGTGGCAGCTTTGCTTTGAAACGCTCGTTGACGTCCTTGACCCCGTACAGGAACACGATGCAAGTCAATCCCAAGATGAGAGCAGTGATATTGGTGCTGGTGATGTCCTTCAGGACGGCTATAAGGCTCTGGCGAAGGAGACAAATAAAATGTTCATTTTCGGTCTTGTTAAGGAGCATGAGGGGACACAAGCATGGTGTGCACTCACATACACCACAGACAGGGGTCCACTGAAGCGCCTGGTCTTCACACAGAACAAGTACTTGAGCTGAGAGACGAAGACGTGCACCGAGGCCGCGGTGGTGAAGCCTCGCACCAGAGGCTCTGTTAGGTAGATGGCCACAAAGCCAAACCTCAGGAGACCCAGCAGCAGCTAAAGGCAGACAACAGTCAGTCAGTGAAGTACTAGGTGCAATTTAACTTGGGAAATGCACTGAAAGTGAAAAGAAAAAGAAGTGTCTGATATATAGAAATAAAATATGACTTATCTATTATGTCTGAATCAATTTATATGACAAAAACAAGACAGACAACAAATGGCCATGTAGTGATGACACGGCAACTTAGAATTTAAACACCAGCCTACTGAGGTCACATCTTAAGCAATCCAGACTTACTTCACAACCTCAACCTGTTACAAACACCTATTACAAAATCACACGGAGACACGCAGGCACGTAGCAGCAAAAGCTGATGTTTTCATGGAAGAAGCACCTCCCACATCGCTTAGGTGCGCTGCAACATGGGAACTGGCTTCCACTGCTGACAAGATGAGCTGCACCGTTGCCAGGATACATACTGTTAAAATGTCAACTATGCTGTTTTGTTCAGAACCTGGCTGATAGAATAAGGTCTCCTTGTAAATAAATGGGTGGTGGTGGCCAGGGTCAAACTCAACCCATCCAAGTCACCCAACACAATTCATAGTAATACTGATTCAATGTATATATTCACATATATATATATATATATTCAAGGGACAAGGACACTGTCATAGTAAATATGCTGAACATGTTTACTATAGAACCCAATAGCAGAGTCTTTGGTTGCTTACAAAACCTCCATTTTAGGTACAGGAAATGGTTTTCGTTGAGTCTGTGAAGAAGGTTTAGCAGATGAAATCTCAGCTACCTGGTTGATTCCAACTAGTGAAGTGAGGGCTACAGCCAGATGGACCCTCCTGGCATCACGAGCCTCAGTGTCTATGAGCGAAGGGACAGACGAGTTGGTCCCATTGGCCTGCAGCATGAACATGGAGTCAGGAGCTTCCCTCACCACCACACCTCCGATCATCAAGCTGATCACCGCAAAGGTGCCTGCAGGTGCCCAGGATGACAGCAGGTTGTTTACAGGTGAGTCAAACACCTACTCATTTACACAGACAAAATTATTCAAAAAGTGTGTGTGTGTATATATATGACATTTTACTAAGGAAAAGATAGATATATAGATACTACTGGAAAACAATAGCGGCATATAGCAACCCCTCTATGCATTCCTTGTGCAGTAAGTGAAGGAGAGATTAATACTGTTTACAGTGTCTAGCATGACTTACTAGTGCACCCACTGCGCAAGCTGATAACGCACTATTAGTGTGATAAGATACTCTCATACAGTAGCACTATCGCTCCAGAGCAAACAGCTACAGGCAACAGGCCGGACAGGTCTTTCGCCATACAGTACAGAAGAACGAACGTAGCACCATGCCCGTAAGACACACCATGGGGTATCATTAAGTGTTTGTTTTTGCACTTGGCGTTTGAAGAGATTCCTGCAGGATTTGAGTCATGGTCGAGTCCAGGGCACATCGTGTTTGTTGTGACACCACAGACAAAGAGGAATGAGGGGTCAGGCCAAACATGGCATACCTGTTTCCTAATATACTGGGTGCCGGCATGTGACCAGATATTCCCTTCTCATCTGTGGTGTTCCTCTGGGTGACTGAAACAACACCGATCTCCTCTGACCAGTTCGTTTCCAAACAGGGATTTTTGATGACTGAATATATTTTTTCCTTTTGACCTTTTTCTGAGGGTGAGAAGCAGCATGAGCTGAAATCAGAGACGTGCATCTCCGAGAATGCACTGGGGAAAATGGGGCCTCTCCAAACTGTATCAAACGTCCTCTTGCCTACCTGCTGTATGGACCACCGATGCAGCAATTGGATTGCACTAATTTCACAGGCGTATTGAACTCAGTTCTCGTGGAGTAAGATTTACTACTGAAGACACTCTTAGCAGCCAGTGGGCACACTTGGCTCAGATGCTGGAAAAGTATCTGCCCCAGATGGAGTGTGTCCATAGATAAGGTTTCACAATTCTGTGTATGTGTGCCACTCTCAAAAACTTGTTATGTGTATACATGCATGTGTGTGTGTATGTATTTCCCCCATGCCGAGACTGGTTTTGTCCATGTGACTGTATCCCACGTGTGTGAGTGTGGGAAATAATGTGCTCACCTATGGAGACATGTTTGGAGGTTCCAAAAAAAGTGTAGAGCACTACTGGGTAGAATGAGGCGTACAGGCCGTACACCGGAGGTACTGCTGCTAGCATGGCGTACGCCAGACCTTCGTATTAAAGAGATGAGTAAGAGAGGAGATGGAGAACAATTTTACGGTCCACAAAGAACAACAACATTACAGGATGGTGTGAAATGTAATAAACATTATGCTCTTGTACAGACCTTGTGGCAGCTGCATGACCCCGGTGCTGAGGCCAGAAACTATATCCCCAAACAGGTACTCCTTGATGGGGTATGACGGGAGCCATGTTAGGATGGGCAGAAAGCTTAGAGCAGCAGACTTTATTTTCTCAGAAGAACATCTGGGAAACAGTCAAATGTAAAGGTTACAATTTTAATAAACTGAATAATGAATTTTAGAAGAGTTGAGGTTTACTGTGTCCAGAAATTTATCTAGTCATCTTTCCCTAGTATAGAAAAAAGCACATGAATCCTCCCCCTAGCTCTTCTTCTTCTTCTGAGCAAAATATGAGCTCTAGTTGGGGTGGAATGGGTGTGAGACTGCCCTGCTAAATACTTCACTCTGATTGGCTGGTATCAGGTGTGTGTTTGCATGTAAGAGGTGGAAAGCCTCTGTAACCCTGACCCTGAAGTCACCGTGGTTGAGATAAAAGCGACCACACCATGAAGTTTAGTAAGAGACCCGGATGTGGTTAAAAACACTGGAAATCAGGGCCATTACAGTCAGTGGGAGTATAACCAGGAGCAGATCATTATACTGTTGATGATGGCCAGTTGGTGCTTGGAATGAAACACATACAGGAAGCTTCAAAAGAATGCGGATGATCCTGAAAGAACTATCAAGAGATGGTGACTCAGCAGAATCCCCACTCTAAAATTCTTTTACTATCGGAATATCAAGGCAAAAAAAGAGAAAGAAATAGAAAGAACCAGCTCCAGCAGCTTTGAAACATTTAAGATGATGAACCCTGGAGCCACCACCACCTTTAATAGTTTGCTGCTTTGGATAAACATGTCCTAAACCTCAATAAATAATAAACGGAAATAAGCTAATGTTCTATTCTGATTTGCTTAGTAAATGAGGTTGAGCAAAGAACAAATTTATTGACCACATCATATTGCATGCTCTGAGACGGAGTCATTGTACTCTGGCGAAGAACTTCAACTTTACGAGGAGCACATGCTGTGCTTCACAGGATATGCATTTCATATAAAAATTTCTGCACTGTCGAGGGATGCAACAAATTAAACTTTAATGAAAAGGACAAACTGAAGAATCGCTCTTCACGAAGGAGGTAGAGGGGGTGAGGCGGGGTCATGTGATCTTCAGGTTCAAAATTTACTGTGACGAGGTTAACTCATGTTATCACATACGTTATCACAAGACAGCATCACCACTGGAACCCAACATGAACAGTTAAACAGTGACCCAGAGGCCCCAAGTTAATGTTAATTCATGAGATGCTACAAGTTCATTACAGTCCCACCAAAAGTAAACTAAATAACAACACACTTAGAAATCATGTATACAAGTAGTATATTATCATGTATATTATACAGCAGAACACTCTTAATAGTAATAACACTTTAGAATCTTAATTCTGTGAATTTACTCTCAATAAGCGACAAGTGGTTTCCACGGGTTACCAACATTATACACTGCAGCTAATGTAATAAAACCTCGACTAGATTCAAATGCTTTAAGAGCTGTGGTGCCAGCAAATAACACTTAACTCAGAGTTACAACACCAGTTTCTTTTTATTTTAACTCACCGTATTTTCGACTTCAATCTCTGCCTGACCGTCCGGGGTGTCCGTACACGGCGGTGCAGGAGATCAGCGTGGAGGTAGGCTTCGTTGTAAACGGGACGCTCCACATGGTACGTCGGAGTGCGTGACGCATCTTCGCTCGTTACATGTTCCATACCAACTCCCCAGAGCTGTGCATTTCAGGGGCAGAAGACATGGACCAGGTGGGTGCGGTTCTCCTTCGTCTTTTCGCTCTACTCTGCCCCCTTCCTGTACTGATAAAGTAAAAACGAAATCAGGTCTGGCACACTGAGGAACAAAGCCTCTGATTGAACTGATCTGACGGAATTCATTTGATAAGACTTTGATGCGCGATTGAAGCCTGTGTGGAATTAATGCATACATGCAGTAACCTAGGAATCTTCAGGACGCTCCTCCATGATCTTCTATTCTTGCAGCTGCAAGAAAGAGACAAACTGTTCATTACTTCAGCTCAAAGGTGAGGTAAGCTCTGTAGCATAACAATATAATTTTGCAATATAATGCTAAATTATCTGGCAAAGCCAATTAATGGATCTGTGACGAGAGCAGATAAAAAGATTTTTAGGCTCACAGTATTAATGTGGATGAGTAAAAGAAAGTGTCACCCTGTGTTTTTTTTATTATCTTGTCTCTGGCCAGGCTGGGGTGGTGACCTTTGGGAAGGGACAGATCGGGGCTGTCAGAAAGTGTGACACGCTCCCTCAGAAGAGTTTTTAATGTACTCTAATGATCTGGTAGTAACTGGCTTCCCGTAATAGGCTTAAAATGCGCTGAATATTTGGCAGCGACTGCAGTTCTGGGACCCACAGCGGAGCATGTTAACAGAATTTAAAACGCACACGCACACGCACACGGGTCACGGCGACCACGCGCAATGACCGTGACAGGAAGTGAAACGGATTCAAAATGTGTGCAATTACACACGGGAATATGAAAAATCAAGCACCACGCGAGCTGCAACAGAGCAATATTCCGAACTGCCGTGGACCGGAGGAGTGGACCGACTATCCCGTTCACTATTAGGTCAAATTAAAAACAATTCAGTAAAATTGCAATTAGATGCTATGGTGACATTCTGCTGTAAACTGAAGGGCAGAACGTACAGTGGCTACCTGGCACCATCAGACCGAGAGACGCTTACAGAAGTTAGCGACACGCAGATGTTAAATGACACGCAAAATTGTTCCCTACCTGCCGCAAAATGTGGCCGTGATGTCAGACCGAGGCGCGACCGTAATGAATCAATTCAGCCGCTCATCAAGTCGCCCGGTTACTGTTTAACGACAGCGTGCCCTTCCCCAGCTACCGACGACTGCTCCGCGTTCTCCCGTTGAAGCTCACTTAAGGGGAACGTCGGTGTCTGCGTCACGGCGCCGAAGGCATTGTGGGAAATGTATTCCGTAGAGCTGTTTGAATACGCGGAGGCTCTGTTTTCTGTTCTGGACATATAGTACAGGCCAAAGGTTTGGACCATTTACGTTGGTAGATTCTCACTGAAGGCATCAAAACTATGAATGAACACATGTGGAGTTATGTACTTAACAAAAAATGTGAAATAACTAAAAACGTGTTTTATATTCTAGTTTCTTGAAAATAGCCGCCCTTTGCTCTGATTACTGCTTTGCACACTCTTGGCATTCTCTCGATGAGGTTCAAGAGGTCGTCACCTGAAATGGTTTTGAAGGAGTTCCCAGAGGTGTTTAGCACTTGTTGGCCCCTTTGCCTTCACTCTGCGGTCCAACTCACCCCAAACCATCTGGATTGGGTTCAGGTCCGGTGACTGTGGAGGCCAGGTCTCCACTTTTTGTTAAGTACATAACTCCACATGAGTTCATTCATAGTTTTGATGCCTTCAGTGAGAATCTACCAACGTAAATGGTCATGAAAATAAAGAAAACACATTGAATGAGAAGGTGTGTCCAAACTTTTGGCCTGTACTGTATATTAATCAATACATCATCACAAATTTGTAAATTTACATTGTTTGCTCACTTCTAAGCACCCATATAAGTTTTAGAAATTTTACAGTGTTGTATAACACGAACGAGGTGGAACGAAGTAGAGTCCCAAAACAACAGGATACGGGGAAAGAACATTTAAAAAAAGTGCTGCTCTTCTTTGCAAACTGCTTATTGTTCTACTTAATCAGCAAAACTTCATAAACATATTTCCTAAATTTCCTGACATGGTGTGGCATGGTAGAGTTTTTCTTTTCAATTTGATTTTACCTGATTTGATGCAATAACAGACAGTCTACCATATTCTATGTAAGCTTCTTCAGATACATTAGTTCTTTTTTAAAAAGTCTCTTATATTTCATAACAATGTAATTAATGTTTCACCCACTCACACACTATTTTAACCACTTAGTCCTGTTACTCAGGACTTTGGAAGGGAACACACCTATTGTCAATTTAGAGTCGCCAGTCCACCTAGTCTACATGGCATTATATGGTGAGAGGAAGCTGGAGAAAACCTACACCAACACAGACAGAACATCAAAACTCCACACACAGAAGGTTGGATTTTAACTCACAACCTTGTAGGTGTGAAGCCACGTTGCTGACTGCCACTAGGTGGTTTCATCTGACAATGAGCCATCCTCCATCGCCCACTGAACATCGACGGATCTTGTGTGGAGATTATCAAGAACACAAAGGTCCTTGGTGCTCATGTTAAAGAAGAACCTCACCATCAGCGCAATAACCAAGAAAGCCCAGCAGCGTCTTTACCTTCGATAGAGGGACTATGGACAGCATTCAGCTGCATCACTGTCTGGTTTATTGTCGCACTTTATTTCAGCATGTAACTTGGTTTGAATGTTACATGTAGCACCAAGATCAAGTTCTTCATTGCGTCCAAGGAGCAATAAAGAAATATATTGGACTCCATTAAAATGTAAAATTTTCAGGATGGACCGAGACTAAGCCAACGGTATGACAAATCTAGCAAAACTGAGAGTACTGGTGGGATTTTAGGTCTTTTTCTGTGTAGGACTTTTACTTTGAAACCCCGCGGTTGGTCAGCATGTCAGTAGTTGTGGTTCGCTGAGGACATGTGTCAACCCTGAAGTTCACTTGCAACTTCTGTTCTGAATCCACATGCAAATTTTGTGACTCGGGTGACTCGGATTTGTACTTTTTTTCTATTTTTTTTTGCCTGATGCTTCGTTTGCTTGTTGTAAAGGGGACACAAACAGGAAAGTCGTTCCGAACGGACTCTTTTTTTTTCCAAGAATGACACAGTAGTCTTCTCCAGACATGCATATTTCAGCTGGCGGAATAACGCGACGTTTTTTCCGTCCTGCTTTTATCCACCTCGGTCCCGTGTACGTGTCACCCGCAGCCAGGCCCGCCAGGTGACTCGTTCCCTTCAGCTTCAACCTTCTCCTGCTTTTACATCTTCACATTAAGACATGTTTGCCCACTTGCCCATGTTTGCTTTGTTGAGTTTAACAATATTTTGTTCCCTAGAACAGAGAAAACTGTTCTACATGTGCAAATTAATGGCATATTTATGCGTCACGTGGTTTTTGACAGGGGCAGATTGTTTTTCCCATTTGAAAGTGAAAGTGAAGTGATCGTCATTGTGAGACACTGCAGCACAGCACACGGTGTCACGGTGAAATGTGTCCTCTGCTTTTAACCATCACCCTTGGTGAGCAGTGGGCAGCCATGACAGGCGCCCGGGGAGCAGCGTGTGGGGACGGTGCTCTGCTCAATGGCACCTCGGTGAATTCGAACCGGCAACCTTCTGATTACGGGGCCGCTTCCAGTATCTTTCTTTATGTTACTACATTTCAAATCTTCTATTAATTTATGGCGTTTTGCACTGGTGGGGGGTATGCAGGACCTCAGTGCCCAAGTTGTACCAAGTATGATTGTGTAATGACAATAAAGTCTTTAAACTTTCAAATTCGACAGTCGACAGTTTGGATTATCTTACATAAACAAATAATACTACCCATATATTGGCTTAAATTATACAAATAAAGCTTGTCTATTACACTGCCGCATTTATCGGTCCTTGGCGCCCCCTGCAGGCGTCGCGGCGACGTACAGCCAATAATATCGCAAACCGCGGCGGGGCTTTAATGGCGCCGAGAGGAGCCGATTCGGCAGGCGGCGCCACCGACTGACTTCACCCGCCGACCTCACCTGGCCGCGGCCGCGACGGCCGCAGAGGAAACCCGACCGATGGACGCGGGGGCCGTGCGACGCGAGTCGGCGCCGCGTTATTAGCGAGCTGCGCGGGGCGCGCCGGAACATACCCCAGCCGTGCAGGTATTTTTAATAAACACACCGATTATTTAAGCGGTTTTACATTTACCGACGGGGCTTGGAAATTGGGGTTTTTTTTGTCGTCGTGGTTGCGCTGTGGTAACTGCACGGACCGCGACGCTTTACGAAGGAAAAGAACCGTCGGACTCTCACCAGAATCATCCTCTGGCCGACGAGCGCGGTGTAAACGCCACGATGTTAGCACCAGGCTGCCGTGGTTCGCTTTTTTATGTTAAATGCGGCCATAAATGGACATTCCAAACTTCAACTGGACAAGTTAATACCTTGTTGCCCCGTAAACGCAGAAACAGGGGCCGCAGATACTCTTCACGCAGTCTGTGCAGTGACCAAAGTTTCAACGTACGGCTAATGAAAGTAAAGTGATTGTAAATGTGAAACACTGCAGCGCAGCGCAGCACACGATGACACAACGAAACGTGTCCTCTGCATTTAACCATCACCCTTGGTGAGCAGTGGGCAGCCGTGACGGGCGCCCGGGGAGCAGTGTGTGGGGACGGAATTCGAACCGGCAACCTTCTGATTACCGCTAGGCCCCTAATCTATTTCCGAGTAAATCAGAATACGTGCATTTGGTTGGGTCTGTTTTCTTCTCCGCGGATAGACGTGCAGATATGAAATCTGAGATGAACACAGTGCTTATTTTGACCCCTGTGTTGCAGAGTCCCTGTCCAGCACATGGACGAGAACCGGCGCGTGAAACAGCCAGGCGACATGGCTGTGGTGAGACCGAAGGAGGGCTCCTCCTCTTCTGAAGACCCTGCGAGAAGTTCCCTGCGCTCATCCCAGTCCTCGCGGAAGAGCTTCCGCCTGGATTATCGGCACGAGGAGGACGTCACCAAGTCCAGGAAGGACGCTCACGGGCGATTCGTCAACCCGTGGCCCACGTGGATGTTCCCCTCCTACCCCACCATCCTCAGGCTCTTTTTGATGGAGAAGAACAACAGCAACATCCCAAGTTCGAAGGAGGTAGCTCTCCCTCCGTCTCCCGAGCACAGATGTACATCACCGTGGTGGACGTCCGTAACTGATTTAATTTGCGACTGAGGTTGTAAGAGGTCTCCTTGGTGCCGTCTCATTGTTGACACTTCATTTACAGTATTTACCAGACGCCCTTATCCAGAGCGACTTACAATCAGTAGTTACAGGGACAGTCCCCCCCTGGAGCAACTTAGGGTTAAGTGTCTTGCTCAGGGACACAATGGTAGTAAGTGGGGTTTGAACCTGGGTCTTCTGGTTCATAGGGGAGTGTGTTACCCACTAGGCTACTACCACCCCTTCAGTAAAATGACCGTCCACAGACTGTCCTTTGCTCTAGTTAACAGTCTTGGTGTATATTTAGCCGGCTGGGTCTCGCTTAGCACTGTTGAGGTGACGGAAATGGATGTGCGCTGCGTCACGAGTGTCTGCTTTCGCGGCCTCGCTCGCTTGTCCTTTGTCCTGGTTGGACCCGTTTCGCTAGATACTGTTCTTATCAGAATTCATTTCCTGGTAACTGGAATGGGCCGTAGCACGCAGTGGTTTGGTTGGGAATTACTGCGCAACAAGATTCTTACAAGATTGCAGATCTGCGCTAACTGTGCAAACCCATCACCACCGTTTTCATCTTTGGTCATCTTTCATTTCTAAGCAAAGTCATGTTTGTTGTCCATGAGGTAAATGTTAGTCGTACAACCCCCCACCCCCAGTGATTTGCTACGATGATATAACTGTTTTTGCCATATAGGGGTGTTTAGAAAATATCAATACCTCAATATATTGGGATATTTTATGTGGTGATATTGTATTGATACTGGGAAATCAAATGTCGATATTATTGTATACAAATTTAGTCCACCAGGTGCTGCTGTCGAGCATTTCCTTTAGTGAGGTCAGCAGAGGTGAGAATCCACGTGCTACTACCACCTCCACTCCTGTAGATGGCGATGTAGAGCTCGGTACTTCGAATTCCTGCCTGGCATGTCAGGCAAAGGGAAATCGCAAAACACGACAGGCCGATCACAGCATCTATATAGAAGTATAACTGAGTGAGGTCACCAGAGGTGAGAATCAGCGTGCAACTGCAACCTCCACTCCTGTAGATGGCGCTGTGTATCTCGTATACGAGCTCGTATATCAGCACTGTTTTTACGTTTTCAGAGAATTGTAGGATATCGCAATATGTACAGTATCACAATATACAGTGATATAATCGTATTGTGAGATCCCCCCGATATTCTTATTATGTGTGATGTGCTTACATTGTCAATGTTACTGATTTGCTTTTTCTCGTTCTAGGTCCTTGACAAGGAGCTTCCGGTTCTGGAGCCCTTCTTTGTGCAGAGTCCTCAAAAGGTTGGCGAAGTAGTCAGCGGCCTGCGAGTGACCTGGCTGGGCCACGCTACCGTGTTGGTGGAGATGGATGGGCTGGTGGTGCTGACCGACCCCATCTTCAGCCAGAGAGCTTCCCCGCTCCAGTTCATGGGACCCAAGCGTTTCCGTGGCCCGCCCTGTACGGTGGCCCAGCTGCCCCGCGTGGACGCCGTGCTCATCAGCCACACGCACTACGACCACTTGGACCTGAACACGGTGACGAGTCTGAACGAGCGCTTTGGCGGCGACCTGCGGTGGTTTGTGCCGCTGGGACTGCTTGACTGGATGCAGAGGTGCGGCTGCGAAAACGTCATCGAGTTGGACTGGTGGGAGGAAAACTGTGTTCCTGGCCATGACGAGGTCACGTTTGTGTTCACCCCGGCTCAGCACTGGTGCAAGCGGACGCCGGTGGATGATAACAAAACGCTGTGGGGCAGCTGGACTGTCCTGGGACCCTGCAACCGCTTCTTCTTTGCAGGAGATACGGGATACTGCTCCTCTTTTCAGGAGATTGGGAAGCGCTTTGGCCCCTTCGACCTGGCGGCCATCCCCATCGGCGCTTACCTCCCCAGGTAATGTTCCAGCATGCTGCCTGCATCCAACCCTCTCTCCCTACATGCATATATACTCAATAAATATTGAGTGTTATTTAACTGCACACTAATAATTGGGGGTGATAGATCGCTGTCTCGATATTTTCAATCATGATATTTGACATGGTGATACTGTATGGCTACAGGGACATTAAATATCGATATACTAATTTAGTCCAAAATTCAGCTCTGAATTATGGTGCTTTGCTGATTTATTAATGTAATGTGATCAACACAGACTGTACACAGCATCTTGTATTTCAGCTTATTTTTTTTTTTTTTACATTTTCATTGTAATATGTACAGTATCACAAAATATTGTGATGTATTTGTATCGTTAACTGTTTATCGTTCGTTGTACGTGTCATTTCGCGAGATCCTTGCCTATACACACCCCTAGTAATAATACAAGACATGTTCAGCTGGTCCGACATCTCTCTCATAAATTAATTTAGCTGTGTTCCTGGACTATGACCTATCTTACGTTTTATCTGCATTTAGACGTACGTACACACACACACACACACACACGTCACACAGTACCCTGTGAAGCCCAGAGATGGGGCAAAAAATAAAAAGTCAACTGACTGAAATATTGAGAACCAAAGCAAGTTGCTGTTTTATTTCCATTATGTTTACTGCCAGTTGGAAAATGTGTGATATTAGTTCTATGTTTTTAAAATGGTTGTTAACAGCCCTAATGTGTGTGTGTGTGTGTGTGTGTGTGTGTGTGTGAAATCATTTATATTGTTGTAGTACAAGATTTTGAGATGTTTGCTTGTTTTTCTTAGAGCCATGATGAAATCACAGCACGTAGACCCTGAGGAGGCGGTGAAAATCCACATTGATGTTCAAGCCAAAAATTCCCTCGCAATTCACTGGGGGACCTTTGCTTTAGCTTATGAGGTATGGATTCTATACAGATTTTGAAAAGGCTTACATTTTCGAGATTTTTTATAAAATTCTTCCATACAGTATGTCAGTAGCGATCAGAACTGTACGGTGAAGTTGGAGAGCAGGGAGCCGAGTGATGCCCTGCTGTCCTTAAATTGGCCCCGTTTTAACACGTCGGCCGGATGGTTTTTGCTCCCACCGAGGGAATCCCGAATGTGCGTTAGTCTAAAGGCCTTTGTGGCCGCTGGATTTGTTTTCTGCTCGGCCACAGAGAAACACAAAGCTGGAATTGTTTGGTGAACCCAGTGGCGATGATGCTGGAAAGCTTTGTTCCAGGAGTTCTGGACTTTTTCTTTTTTTTTTCCACAAAAACCAATGACCTGTATTCAAACGGACTGTTTAACTTGGCTCAGTAATGTTATCCAGACCCGCATGCCTGGTTGTAACCTCGGCTCTCATTGTAGAAATACTTCAGGGGATTAAAGTTGAGTTTAAGATGCAGGCAAATAGCTGCTGCGGCCTTGACTTCCTTACTCGAAATGTAGAGCGTGGACGTGACATTTAAAGCGGAGTTAGGAAAATGTTTGGATTGCTCTTGGATTTATTAAAGACTCAGAGAGGCTTCAGTGGATCATATTTAAGTGATAATAATAACTAAGGATTATTTTAGCAGCAGCGCAAGTGCGCTGTCTTGATTGAGCAAATGGCTGAAACGGTCAAGGCCATTGTTGGAAAAATAATGTTCCAACGCCCATTAGATTTGTAGTTTGGATGAGCGCTTGACAACGTCTTGCTTTACTGCGCAACACTGAGGTTGTGCAAAATGCTTCGTAGGTGTTAATAAGCACTTTGTCTTCCGCCCACTACAGAGTTGCATTTCTGAAATGGCATGTTTCTACACTGGCTTACGCAACGCTCCAGAATTGCAGATATGAATCCATGAAGATATAAAAATGCGTATACGCCGTCACGTTATACAAGATCTGCGTTTTTGTAGTTGCGTCTATGTTTATGCGGTCCAGGAATTTGGCAAGCATTAAAATAGATATTTACTGCATTTATCAGACGCCCTTATCCAGAGCGACTTACAATCAGTAGTTACAGGGACAGTCCCCCCCTGGAGACACTCAGGGTTAAGTGTCTTGCTCAGGGACACAATGGTAGTAAGTGGGGTTTGAACCTTATGAACTTCTGGTTTATAGGCGAGTGTGTTACCCACTAGGCTACTACCTCCCAACATGGCAAGTTTCTGCTTGCCCACATTTTGAGCAGTTTGTGCAACACGAAAGCCATGCAGTTCATAAAGTTTTATAAAGCTTGACTGGAATCTTATTCTTTTTCCCACCTCAGTATTATCTAGAGCCTCCAGTTAAACTCAGGGAAGCCATGGAGAAGCACAGGCGCGACCCAGAGCACTTCTTCATTCTGAACCATGGAGAATCCAGAGAGCTGAAGTCAGAAGAGGTGTTTGACTGACTGCCCCAAAACTTGAGTGCCCCTTTAATCCAGTCTGGATAAGCTGCTTAAGGTCTAGGGCGTGGCTTGTAATTCCAGCCCAAGGCAAGCACATCACAGCTAAATTAAAGTCTGCACAAGAAAATTGCCATGTTCCACTTTTTGTTTAGGCCTGAAAATTGCTGTCCAGATTGGGAGAACACCTCAGTGTCTGTTGTTATATGGTATCTTACAGTGTGTAACATCTGATGTCTTTACGGAAAACCATTTGCAATATGTTTTTTTTTTTTTTTTTTTTTTTTCTCTTTTCTCCAAATGCTGTATTTATGCTGCCTGCACTTATTGTCGATCTCATGTGTACACAAGATCATTAACTTTTCTTATTTTGCATATTTAATTTCAGATCTATGGTGATGGTACAATCCTAGCATTTAATTTTTCAAGAAAAACATTTTTAATTTACATTTTTTCCTTAAATGTAACACTCAGACATATAATTACACATTGGTTAAAAAAAATGTTTTTGATTTACTGAATGACATACTGTATTTATGGAGTTGAAATTAGGCACTGTAGCCTTTTCGGGAGTAGTTTGTACAAATCCATTTGCCCTGTTGCCTTACTTTTAAATGGCTGTACACTTGCACTGCGGTACATGATATGAATGTGAAACTCACATGCTGAAGTGAATGCTGCGGTTGGATCCTTTCCTTTTCTTAAGAACTTCATTTAACTCCAAGCAGCATGACAAATGTTTTTATTTCTGGGTGTGTGTAATTAAAACCTGAAAATTTTTGTCTGGAGACATCACCCCTTAATGTACACCATTTTTCAATAATCTAGCCTAATGTTATTCCTTATCATTCGTTTGCTTTGAGTAAAGTCACCTGATAAATAAATGTAATGTAACTTTCTTACTGATGTGCTGGATAGTTTTCAAGCATTAAGTCTCCAGATATATATAAAAGTGACCCCTTTCCTGATGCTAGTCGAACCATTTTGCCAACCGTACCGACATTTGTCCACGGTCACAGTCACTTTAAGACAGAAATCACAAAATGATGAGAAAGTACTGATATGTTATTGCACACCAGTAATATAATAAGCTGATAATATTAGACTATTCACAATATATTAGGGATGTTGTGAGAGACTGTGGATGTCATACATACGGGATTTATTTAAGACATTTTGGGATAGGGAGGCAATTTTTCCATGTAGTGCTCTCATTGTGTACTGCTGTGCCTTTTATTGGGGCCAATACTCCAATATAGACAATAAGAGACAACCTTTCTCAATGTGGCATCAATTTCAACATTCTGTGGGTATAAAAAGCTGCTATTGTCAGTAAGTAATTCCAAGCTCATCATTCAAAGAGTCAATGTCACTTAACGGACGAGCAGCGTCACCTGGCCATGGCGCACCTTCGGGTCAGTGGCAGGCAGTCAGATGTTGTGTGTGAACTTGGTGTGTCTCAAAGTGTCATCAGCAGACTTGCATAAAGACACAGAACTACTGGCAGAGTTCATGACGGACCCAGGAGTGGAGCCCCACCAGTGACAGACCGCAATGATGACCAGGACCTAAGGACCTGTGCACTCAGACGTCTTATGAAACTGCCACACAGCTTCAGGCCCGTTTATGAGATGCGAGGGTACCAGGGTTTCCAAAAAAACATTCGTAACTGACTCCACCGCTTTGGCTTGAATGGCGGGCGACCGTTGCAGGTGACTCCACTGACACCAATGCGCCGCTGTGAACAATTGTAGTGGGCACAAGTCATGTGACCTGGACAATGCAGCAGTGGTCTACAGTCCTGTTCACTGATGAGTGTCGTGTCAGCGTTACTGGAGAAGGCGAGGTGAGGGATATGCTGAGGTCAACATGGTCCCAAGGGTTTGCTTTGGTGGAGGAGGTGCAACAGTCTGGGCAGGCATCACCAGTCAGCGCAAAACAGATTTATTCTATTGTACATGGCCCAGTCACTGCACATTCTTACCTCAAAGACATCATAGAACCCATCCCCCCAATTCTGCCAGCACACCCCCAACTTTCTGTTCATGGATGATAATGCCACACCACCTTGTGGCAGAATTGTCACAGCTCGACCTGGAATGCCTCAGAGCAAATAGGTAAAGCATTCAGGTAATTAACAATATCCCTAACTTATTGTGAGTAGTGCATTTCAAGATTTCATTAAGAAGAAAATTGTGGCACAAACATAAATGCATCCAATAAAAATATAAAAAAACCTAACATATTTGCATTTCCAACACAATGCCACAGAACTGTGATCAGCATGTGATGACACAAATGTAAAAACATAAAATATATAACAGCCTTATGATTCGCTATATATTCATATGTGCTTGTCAACAGTATGATGAAAATATAGTGGAAATTACACTGAAAATTGTGGAACATGCCTTTAAATATAGAGGGGGGAAAAAGTGACACAAACAAACTATAGGAAATTCAATTTATTTGCAATATTTTTTAATAACATCATTCCTCAGATAAAAATGCAATGTTACAGGAATATACATCAGAGAGTACTTTTAAAACTTGCTTTCAAGGACCATACAGTCTAAATAGAGGTTTTCCTTTTGTATTTACTGGTAGCGTGCGTTATAAGCATGACAGACTCTGTCACAAAAGACAGACTTACAGGTACAGATACAAACTGTACATGACTTATTTACAAATTCAACTTTTTTTTTCCTTTCACTTTTTTTTTTTTTTGGAAAATAGTAGTAGAAAAAGTGATTGAATATTTAGATTTACTTATTGTATTCTTTCCCTTTTTAAAATCTAAATGAAAGAATGAAACAAGCTCTTTAAAAAGAAACTCAATTTAAAAGTTGCGAGGGAATGGACAGGTGTCTCTGAAGGTCATGCAACAGCATCTTTCTGAGTAGAATGAGGACCGGTACAGGGTCAATGGGAGCCCCCCAAAAAAACTTGAGCGATCCTTCCGGGCCGAGTTGGTGACTGGGTGTGTTAAATTTTGATGTTGTCTCCGAAGCTACCAGAAGCACAGATACATCCTAATTCACTATAATTTTATAACCTCACTCTTATTCAGTACTACATTGCCCTGTCTTAGAGCAACTAACATTACATAAAGTAAAAAGGCTCAGAAAGGTGCTTTGCCTAGATAACAATTTATATACAAACTATTCCGTGGGGCGGGGAACCGAAATGAAGGCTGTGTGGAAAAATGCATATGGATTGCATCAGTGTGGAATCAAATGGACGACAGGACAAGGATCACGACAGAACCCCACATACCACCACAACCGCCATCGTCACCACAAAATCCATCAAATCTCGGACTTAAAGGTAAACCGCTGTTGTTTTCCGCTTCACAGTCAATTCAGGAAAGCCTTTGGACATGCCTCCGACATGCAACGAAGGGAACCGACTTCTTTTCACATCTTGTGTCGCTGTGCTACTACTAGTTACGCTGTCAATGGTCCTCAGTCCATCGTGGAGACCAGCGTATACATGCTGACATGGTCTGAATTCAGGAAACGTGAATTTGTCCAAGTGCAACTCAAATTAAATATTTTTTTTTTTTACGGGCTTTGTCACTAGATGTGGAAACAGATTTTGAGAACCTGAACCAGACCAGACAACCAGTCTCACTGAAAGGTGGTTTGGCTAATTGCTGTGATTGATTCACTTCCATGATTAACACAAAGGTCAAGGTCAAACCAATATTATATTATCACAGAGCATCCCATTACGTCTCCTATAAATAATAGAGAATTTAGAGAAATGAAACAGAAGTTTTGCTGCTGCATCGCCCCAAATATCTAATTTTTACTCAATTTGGGGTCACCAATTACTAATGATTCACCACGAACTTAGTCATAAATATATGCTTACGTTGGTCTTTCTTGCTATGAAATTAAAAATGGTTAGTGTGCAAATATTCCTGCAAATGCTCGTTATTGCATCACTAGCGTTAGGATTCAACAATGTAATGACGATGGCGATCGCAAGGAATGATTGAAGTATTTTTAACAATTCTAACATAACAGTCACCCAAAGAAGACGTCACGGGGTGGATCTCTTGACTGATGCTACACTACAGCATCAACGCTGGGATGCGTTGGTGGCAGTAATGATTAGCTTTGTGACCTTACGTTTTACCAAAAGCACACAGCGAATGGAGATGGAGCATGCTTACATTCCATCAAAACATGCACAGCCCCCTTTCAGCCAAATCCGGACAGTCTGTCCTTCTACTGTCTCATCGCCATGAACAGAAATCCCAAGAAAAGAAGGAAACATTCATTTGGAAAATAATAAACACGCACAAAACAAAATTGTATGAATTATGGTAGTCGATTATGGGAGTTTATAAGGCAAAGTCTGTTCCATATCTGTTCAGCATCTAAATGTTTTCCATACATACAAATATGGTGTTCACTGAAACATTATTATAATCTACATTTAAATTATTTTACATTACCTTCTTTCATGGAACCAAATTATCAACATTATCATAGTCACAAGAAAATAGATTCAACATTTGTCTTGTCATGGTAAATTGACAGAAAAACAGCCAATAAAAAAAAACATACATAAAGCAAACATCTCAAGTTTCTTTCCTTTCTGTTTAATACTCATTTGAATACTATAACAAATGAAATTTTCGTTACATCATGTTCTTCTCTGAGGAAAAAAAGGCTACATTTTTTGTGTAATCACACACGACATTTAGTTGAAATGGCAACGCCATACACTTTTCTTTTGGTGACAGGTTATGTTTGTAAGGTGTTATTGAATATTGAATCCTATGTCCTAACATATGTAAATCTCTTTAAAACTTAAGGCCACTCTACATACTTCGCACACAAAAGTGTAGCAAAAATAATGTCTCAGGTTGTTACACAACTGCGTCTCAACTGCGTCAAGACTTTTTTAAACCTTCTAACCTTTAACACAAGCTAGGGCACAACTCTTGGGCATAGAGTAGGTTAACAATGCATGTTCAAATGAGTCTGACAAATACATGTCCTGATGGGATTGAAATGCATTAAGATTGATTTTTTCCTGATTGTTTTAAAAGTTGAAAAAAGTGTTATGTACATTAACCAAAACGTTAATGCAGTATTTTCCCATAATACGTATGATGTATGTTGAAACATGATTTTTGTGTTCGGAGTATGTAGTGGCTATTGGCCAAAAAAATCCAACAGAGCTTCACGAGGATGTTCTCCCTCACAGCGTCAAAACGTCTGGAGACTGGAGGAACTGTGGCTGAGCAGAGTGAGATGAACAAAATTCTAAGACAAAGGCAGAATATGGTTGGGTGTTGTGAGGTCTCTGCTCCTCTGTATAAAATCTCTGGTGTGGTGTTAAAACACTTTGATTTTACAAATATCTCTTCTTGCAATTTAGCCTTTCCAGTAAAGCAAATATCCAACAGTGGTCAACGATCAAAGAACAAACATCAAAAATCATTTCTTTTGCTGTTCCTTTAGAATATAATTTCAATTCCTACCTATACAATTTTACTACGTACATTCTCACACAATAGTCTGTGATGTGGAGTATACCCCTGACCTTATATATAATTATATATTCTATTTGATTATACCTTTATATATTTTATTTAAAAAAATACAATCCTTAACTAGTGATGAAATGTATATTATTACATCACTGTGGGCAAATAAACTGCAGTAACTTTGGGGTTTATAGTTTCCAAGGCCCGTGTCCATGTGCAAACCTCAATATTCACACCCATCTTTGTTTACATCGACCTTAAATGAAAATTCATCCCTTATGTAACCCAAACTGGGTCCTTCACACGATCTTAAGATTGTCAGTGTTATCAAAGTTAGATCCATGTGATTTACTGGGGCTCTTTAAAATGTAAAACTTATAAGATTGTACAATGTAATGTAACACATTAAAATACTTCTGAACACCTTTATAAATCAGCACAGAGTGAGTAAGGGGCCTTTGTGGTTTTGGTTTGATTTTTGGGAGCTGGACGACTCCGGGAAAGCCACCCTTTGAACTGTATGAACACAAGATATGCAAAATCAGTATTCACCAACACATATCCCTTCCAAGCAGCTGCAGCACTGATGCATCTCACTTGCTATTTACAACACTAATAAAAAAATAAAACAGCTATCACTGCATTATCATTTATGATCATTCCTTCCACGTTACAAAAGAAAGAAACATCACTACTTGGCACACCAGAGGCCTAAAATGAATCCCATGCAAAAATGTACAGAAAGTAAAACAGCTAGTGGTTGAAGAGTAAAGAGCGATGGCGCAACTGATAAATGTGTATAAATTCTGAATGTACCTGAATTCAAGTATTACAGGTTTCCTCAATTTAAAGATCTGCAACATAATAAAGAATAATTCTGAATATATTATCTCTTAATAATTTGACTGTTTAATAATTTGTACAGCTATAGTTCTTTATGATTCGTGTATACAGTCATAGTTGTTATTGCATTGTTTTTGCATATCTTGTGGAATGCAGTCACGCACTCACTGTCTGCACACATGGCACTTTGTACGAACACACTGGTTTTTTAACATGCTCTCCTCGTGGAGCACCAACAGCATGCTGGGTATGCACGTGGTCGCGCACTTCACTGGGACGTATGGCACGTCGCGTTTGGATGGATGCAACCGGAAGTGGTTCAGCCCAGTTCGTCCCAATCCATTCTACAAGATCCCAGTCAGCCAGTACATGTTTTATTTCATCCCAGCCACAGCATTGGCAGTCCATAGTTAATATATGGGCCAAGTGTTGGGGTCAAATACAGATCAGAAAACTGGACTGGTCAGGAACCACTGGCTCAACAGAAACGAAGGTCTGAAAGTGGCTACATGATTCAAAGTTCACAAGCTTTGTATAGTTTTTTTTTTTTCCTTTTTCCACTATAATGCAAACATTCATGAGCTTTAATCAATGTGGAGACCTTGATGCATGGACACCCACAATTCATGAACACTGGACCCTAGAAAGACACTGAAACGCCGTTTTAATTATGATTTTTCTGAGAACAGAAAGATATTCAGACAATGTACTAACCAACATGTGTGATGTATTCTGGACCAAAAGGAAAACCAGATGGTAAGTTCATGTAGCATCGACTGACAATAAAACATTAAAAATAGAACCTCTATGTATTTACGCTTTATCATTTGCACTGTACAGATGACTATTAAAAGGTCAGTCCTTGCCACACTGTCATGATCACATTACAATATAGTTGGTATTAAAACACTTGAACACCATATTTGCATAATAGATCAATAATTCTTTCTGAGGCCGTGTTTGTGTTGGATTGTATGAAGTATGCATGCATATAGTGCCCGGCAAAGCAACGAGACACCCAACATAAAACTATAATTATGATAGAAATATAATATCTTTTTGTAGGAATTATGTATTTAGCCCTGTGAACTACACAGAAAAGTGTTACTCGGATGAAGAGCTACCCCAGTGTCCCTGAATAACTTTTTAACTAATAGTCCTCCCCCTTATCCCAGAATGCACCATTTCCATTTAGCCATTTCATGATGGAATCCCAAAGGCAGGACCTTCATCAAGATGTGCGTGAAGCTACTTTAGATGCACCTCAACATGAGGCCGCATGGAGTAATATCGTGAAAACAACGTCTGAATGCTTTTGGGTTAACATCAAAGAACCACCCACTAAAGTGGCCATCACAATATCAGAAATAATAGTTTAAATAAAAATCTCAGTAGTTCACTATTTTGAACGACAATCAAAATATGAGAGCAGCAATTCGAACACTAAGCCCTGGAAGCATGCCTGTCGGTGGTACCTGCGTTGAGACGGTGTCGCATCACACATGAAATCGCACTTCTGCTACCTCAATTAACCTTCAGGCCGCTTTTTTTTTTTTTTTTTTTCTGTCTTCCCCCACTCCGTCAGCATCTCGTGTATGATTCTCCCTCTCGGAATATACTTTGTCTCAGGGAGAAATAAATAAATAAATAAAGTACAGTCTGAAGAAGGTGCATACTGATAGATACTTCCACATAAATACAAACTCGATGTCCTGCTGCCACAGGTTAGATACTCGTCTCCCAAATCACCATAGCAAACAAACACTATTAAAAATGAATAAAAGATCACAAAAACAAACAAAAAAAAAAAGGGTACGGTCAGCACCAGCTTTGTGCAAAGTAAGGATAAATAACAGAACGTAAAAGCTGGCCAGTTAAAATAAAATACATCAGAATTTGGATTCATAATTGAGTGCCTGTACTTGTTTGAAGCCCCTTCACCGTCTCTACATTTTTTTCACTTTGAGAAAGATGCTGGGGAGGGGGAGAAAGAGAGCTCTTCATCATCCTCGTCGTTCTTCACTTCTTCTCTGCTCTCACCCAGCACCTGTATACAGGCTGAGCTAAAGATGGAAGAAAAAAAAGAAGCGGATTCTGAAAACCGGAGAGCAAAGGGGAGAAAGGGGTGTTGAAAAATGTTCGAGGTATATGGCAGGTGTTTTTTCTTCCCTGACTCAGGATCAGCCAAAATGGACTCTTCTCCTACCGACACCAACCAGGAAGCGGTAGTGAAGGTCGGGCGGCAGGATGTGAGAGTGGGAGCGTCGGAGGCGGGGAGAGAGGAAGGGAGGTGTGAGAATAATCTTTGACTCCAGTCCCTAACTGCTGGCACATTAGTGTCTTTGTAACTATCTCCTCTCTCAAACACTCCTCAGGTTGCTAGAAAAAAAAGTATAATAATAATAATAATAATAATAATAATAGTAAATCAAGAAAACGGTGCCCGGCAGAAGGTCCAGTGACGAACGTGTCCTTCCCTGGGTAGCTGCTTCCTCCTTCTAATGTAGCTTGGCCGGGTTGGGGGTGGTGGAAGGTTCACTGCATTCGGTGGCCCACGTGGCCGAGCACAGAAGCACGCGGAGGAAGAGGAAGGAAAACAAGAGGCCGAGGGAGCTTCCTATGCTTCCGCGGCATCTTCTTGGCCTGCGCACCGACCAGCGCAAACTCAGATGCCCCCTCCCCCCCGCCTGCAAAGGCGGACTGTTCCCTTCACTTCAGCCCCTGGCGACCGCTACCGCTGAACAAACCCAAGAAACGAAGCGTCGAGGAACTCCTTCCATCCGCTCAGTTCCATCCTACACTTCTTTGATCCTTTCAAGGGTGTAAGAACTGTGAGGCACTTTTGAAACACACCCATAGAATTTCACACACCCGCACACACACACACACACACACACTCATTCATGTGCATTTACAAGAAAAAAAAAAACATGAACTTATTATCAGCATAGTAATCCTAAAATAAATATGTTTGTAAAACTAACAGTTCGTACTATTGGCCGCCAGTGTTGGGTCCCATCTATCAAAAACAGGGCGAGTGAGAGAGAGAAAGGGGCGGGACAGTGAGCGACCTCCGAGCTGCTGCTGTCCCTACAAACTGGTGACGCACTCCATGTCGTCGTCTTCCAGCATCGCGCTATTCTGCGTACCCCCCTCTGCTCTGCAGACCCCCAGGCCCGCATCCTCAAGGTCCTCCAGGCTCCCCCCCAGCAGCTCCTGCCTCTCCCCAGCCCCACACCCGTCCATGGGACCCTCTGCCAGGCCGGGCTCTTGGGTGACGGGGTCTCTGCAGTGCATGAAAGGTAAAAGGTTGCCGTTTGGGCTAGGCTGGGTGTTGCCATTGAGGATGTTGTCTGCTGCGTTCTCCATCTCCTCGATGGTCATGTCGCAGGCGTCCGCCAGCTCATGCTTGGTCACCTCGATGAAAGAGGGATCCCGTGCATAGCGACCCAGTCCCTCTGATATCAACACCTGGGCAGAACACAGAAAAACACAATAACTGCCAATAAGAGGTTTTCAATATTGATCATTAATTAAGGCTGTTGGCATTAATTTTTTTTTTCATTGTACCATTCCATTCTTTTACCTTTTTTTTTGCTTAACAAAACGTGTTATTTGCCACTTAATTACCCATGATGGCTACAGTCAAAAATGGAATGAAGCTAAACAAATAGGGTTAATTAAATGAGCACCAGTCACACAGTGGAAGGTCAAAAACTATGAAATGGGAATACAAAAAAAAAAACTATATTAAACTACTAACTATTAAAAAAAACGACCACGATCAGATGATCATGGAATAACTGTGACGGGCCTAAATTCCAGCATGAAACACGTTGATGTTGACTGTGCAAACATTGGTTAATAATGTAAATAATATAGAAATGTGGTAACTATCAATAATGAAACTAAACAACAAAAAACTGGTCTACTGAATTAAACCAGCCATTAAAAATAGGTGACAAGAAAAAAATGATGGACTATTTCAGCCACATGTTTGGTGGCACATTGCTCATGCTTTTCTAAACAAGGTGTGGCCAAATGCATTGTCAGCTTTTTGCTATTTTAAGGCACCAAAAGAATACAGCGCTTCTGAACAACAAACTGATCTAAAGTCAGTGGCACACTGTTAAGGGAGGTCTAAATGATATTTTTTGTGCACTTTCTGCTTCCCACTTTGCACAACAACTATACAAAATGTTCTCAGCAGAAATATGAACACTGACAATGCATTAATGACTTTTTAACCAACGATACGGATTGCACACAATCATTAGTCTTACCGCCTCCACCAAGCTGCCTGCGCTACCATGGGATAAAGAGCTGGGCTCTTTGCCTAGCACCATGGGCACGGTAAGTGACACAGGCCGCGGGGGCCGCTGCCTCGGTGCCGTGTTGTTGCCATTGCTGTCGTTGTACCAAGGGCCGCAGTTGACGGACGGGAGGCTGGTGTTGAGCTTCTCGTATGAACTGGGACCATCCAGACGCAGAGTGGGCACAGGCTGACAGGATGGGTCCGCGCCTTTGGTGCCAGGACTAGCGGGCGGCGTAGAGCAGAGGCGCGTGAAGAGCGTTGGCGAGTGGCTCCGCCGCAGCAGGGGGCTCAGGCCTGCCACTGCCAGTGCCTTTATATATATTTGCATTTGTCCAGGAAAGAGAGACAGTGAATGAATGTTTGTTTGGGGGAGCAATATGCAAATGATTCATGAACATTTGCTTCCTTCACATACAAATACAAATGCTTCTTTCAAATAGTTCTGCAGTTTTGTTTAGCTAGCCGGCTACTTGATCGGGTCACATGATCAGAAACATTTTTTTCCTGTATTGTATGAACTGATAATTAATAATAACATTTTGCCCTATAATCACAAATATGCCCTAACTATTGTAAAATTATTTCAAGTGAATTAGTACATGTATTAGTTGAAATGTTTGTTCACCTGATGGTGGACCAGGTGAAGGGGTAGTGCTGTCTTTTGGGAGATATCTGCTCGCGTGTGCCTCCTCAAACATTCTAGATGGAAGGAAGACCGTCGACCTGCATTGCAGAGGACATGAGGCTGTAATGAGCGCTCTGAGCACGTCAGTACTTCACAGTCCACATTTTGCTGTGTATGTTGACGTCCTACCAAGAGCAGTAGGGCATAGGAAGGCTCGTCTGGGAGACTGCCAGGGTCTCCGTTCCTCCACCTCGTCCCCCTCGTCCATGGGGGCCAGCTGTTTGCTCTCCTCATCCTGATATGCCAGCCTAACACAGAATCACAGGTACGATTGGATCGGGACCAAACATGACTGATTACTGAATATTTGCATATTTAACATTCCTCCATGAATGTTGCACATTCAAATATGCAAAATACAGTACATTTCCGAAGAAAGCATTCTCTGGTCTCCATGGTACTCTTGCTCATCCACAAGCATTTCGTCATACGGCTCATCAATGGATGCATCTTCTCTACGGATGATTGGCAGTCGGCTGTCACTGGAGTCTGAGCTGTACAAACATAGGCAGGCAAATGCACCAGTTCAGAATTGTATCTGCCACAACCCTTCATCAATGAGCCACTAATCAGCCATAACATTAAATCCTAAACCTTTAATGTCCTAAATGTGTATCAAGACATTAGCAGCACACCCTGTAAGCTACCAGGTAAGGCCTACATGAATAAGTTTTTCTTTTCATTAATCCTACAGAGGAATTGAGGTTGATGGCAAAACAACTTCCTGCTCCTGTGAGTCATGATCTTAAAACCATTCATGAACAGCTGTGTGCAGTGTAGGACGGTGCATTATCAGGGCTTCGAACTGATAATGCACTGATCTTGCAGTTTACTTTTCATTAAATAAAGCACTTATAAAATGTACCATCCATGGGAACAAAGATTGGCTCAAAGCAATGGGCAGTCTAGATCAGAATGATTAAATAGATTTTCAGTGTTAGAAATCGGTGGTATGGCATGACAATGTGTGTGAAGACAGTCAGATGTGTGTCACTGCCGACAAGGAAAACCCTTACCATGAATGGGGTCTGCCAAAAAATTCGGTAGTAGGTATACATAAAAACAACATCTACATGAATGTAGGATCGTGCAGAACACTAAATCATGCCAAGTCAACTTCTTCCCTCATTTTATGGTCTAGTACTAATTCTCATGTGAAATTTCTAGTTGTGAACATGGATTAGAATGAGTCCCTTATACATGTCATGACCAGGGTCAGAAGGCTCTAAAGTAGCACTTTTCTGAGCTCAGATCAGTGTTTGAGGCCATGACTAGATGAGATGGGTTGACCCAGTTGTCTAGCTTCACATTTGAACCTTTTGCATTAATGGCATTTAGCAGACTCCCTAAACCAGAACGATAGTAGATACAGTGTCTTGCTCAGGGACACAGTGCTAGTAATTAGGGTTTGATTACCTACTAGGCTCCTACCAGCCCTACCACTCACGGACTTTCCATAATTTCCCGAGCTGGCTGTTTATGTCCTGCATAATATGTCCCACCCTTGATATGTTCCATTTTGAAAAGAGAATCAATGGTCAGTGGTTTTAATGTTTTGGCGGACTGATTTTGCTCTTGGATGTATATCTTACTCCAATGGACATCAAGCCAGCACATATCAACACCCTATACACAGCCACTCTTCTGCTAAAGCTTTATGACGAAGGCTTTAGCTTGTGCTGAAACAGTTCTGCTCTGTGGAAACACACTACACACTTACTGCACTGATGTCCCCAGGGTGGATCTTAGCAGCTCCCTATGGGCTGACACACAAGCTCTGTATGTAAGTAGCACCTATGAGGGGTCTAATATATGGAGTTGGCAGGTAGCAAATGGGTGTGAAATGTTTTTTTCATGGGCCAATCCACACATTTTTGGCAATAAGCACAGATCCACAGTGGTATGGACAGAGCCTTCCAAGGCCTTCCATTCTGATGCCACTGTATTTTTTCCTAATGAGGAACGTACCGCATGAAGGTGTCATAGAAACACGTCCTGGTCATACTGGCCGCCATATTAATTGAAGACAGAGGATAATAAGTTACTCTTATTAGGCTGTAGGATTCATAATGACAATAATAATTCATCATATGAAAATACAGTGGAAATTCTAATTTAATCGTTCTAAGGACATCTTTGCTTTTAAGAGGAAGTTTATGTTAAATGAAAAGTCTGTAGTTTAATTAGGTAAAATTAAATAGTTTAATGTAGTTTAATTAGGTAAAAAATTTTTTTAAGGATATTACTTTTTCTCCTCTCAGTACAATGTACCAATATGACAACCTATCAACTATTTTCAAAAGTCTAGAAAAACCTGCCATGGCCTAAAACTATCTCAAATCACACACCTTTTGGCCGGGAAACACCAGGCGGAGTGAGGCAGCATGACGGGGGTGAGGGGCGGCCCACTGTGCCCATCTACTGTGCTGATGGATGGGCTGGGAAAGCGGTGGCCAATTGCTGTGTTGTTGGCGTTGTTGATGTTGGCATTGGAGCCTGACGATGAATAGCTGCTGGGGGTAAAGGTGGAGTCTACCAGCTTCTCGTGCGAGGGTGACTCGCCCTCGCCAGGGCTGCCTGCTTTGCTGATGTGGAGCGGCCGCTGGGTGGTGAAGGACTGTGGGAAGCTGCTGCGTCCATCACTCTGGTGGTAGTAGTTCACATGGTTGCCAAACAGCCCCCCTGATCTCTACGTTACAGGAAAAAAAAAGTTGGAAAAACAATCAATCAAATGTATGAATTTAATAAATACATTTGTAGCAAATGCTGACTATTTTTAAATGAATCATGCAGAGCACTGCCATTATGTTTGCATGTGTTTGGTCTTTCTCTGGACAAGCCTGGTGGTGCAGGATGGTAAAGCAGGCAGAGCTCCAGCAGAAGCGATGGCAGTGAGGTAAAAATTGTGCAATTGTGGCAGACCTTTACCCTGAAGATATCGTCCTCTGAGGCAGCACAAACAGTTTCTTTCATGGCTTTCTCCAGCTCCTCTTCCACCGTTAGGTCTCCTGATATGGCGCGGCGGATCTCTGGGCCCATGTCATGAAGTGTCCGCAGGCCCGCCTAGGCAATAACACACACATAGAAACAGAACATTTTAAAGTGGACATTGGTGTCGTATTTAATACACCAAACCAGCCTGTATATCTGAAGCTGTCACAGTTCTAACTTTGGTGGTCTGCTAAGGAGTTTCGTGGTGTCTATGTCCTCATTCTAATTCCTGACTGTGTGCGCCTGATGTATGTGTTTAGCCTCATGTTGTCTAGTCAGTGTTGGGTCTTTATATGTTTGGGTCACAGTTGCCGGACGTGGCATTTATTACAATAAAGCACACGATCACCAAACAACGACCTGACGGCGAACAGAAATGAACAGGGCAGCTTTATACAGGCAGACACAGAAAACTCTGATCTGGGGTATCCCCTTCCGGACTGGATCCCGACAGTTTGTGTGTACTTGTACCTTGTCCTGAATCTCATGTTCAGTGAAAGTCATGCGAATGTGTCCAGTTTTTCTTGCACCTTCCCACCGCCATGACAGTAGAGCAAAATGAAAAATTTTACTCTCTACACCCACCTGCAGTGAGAGAGCAGTCTTTGGTGGAACCTTGGCTACCAGCCCCTGCTCCTTCCGCTTCTTAAACTTCCTGAAATACTCCTGAATCAGGAATGTGGCATAGAACTTCCCAACCGTCACCTCATCATCTAAGACACAAAAAAAAGCCCAGATTGCAAATTAAATGTTAAAATATTCAGCATGTGCACATGGTAAGTTTTGATCTCCACCACAGCTTCTATTATATTCTGACCTCCTGCAGGAGGGACCACCTGGTCCAGCAGTTTCATGCTTGTTCTCTTCCAGATCTTTTTCACTATAGCTCGAAGCTCTTCATTCGCCTGCTCCAAGTTACCTTCATAAAATCATACAAAACACACATTAAAGTACACAAGCTGTACACTTGATTCTCTGAAAATATGTGGGAAGATCAGCAAAATTACCTTCAGTTTTGATACGCAGAGCTGTGCGTACCAAAGCAAACAGGGTTGCATTGAACATTACTGTGCCATCACTGTTTAGTGGCATGTTCATCGATACAAGGCGCTATAGAAACAGATCAGAAGTAATGAATGTGGCAAAAAGGACTATCACTGTATGTCTCAAACTTTTCCAATTTAAAAGCACTCCAAAAACATAGGTCTCATATTACTTACCTTGCAGGCCACTCTGTGTGGACACAGCTTCCCAAAGCCCAAAGGTGGCTGTATTCTCCTTAGTAGTGTGACAACATCCAGATGCTTTATCCGGCCCCTGTAAACAGACCACACGGCTCAACACTCATGACCATGTGATGAATTCAACTAGTCTTTTGCCCCAAGTTTCAAAGTTGCATATACACTGAGGGCAGTATAGTCCAACGACACGAAGGGTGCATATATAAGTCCAACAATCGCAATAGGACAGTAATGTCAAGGCTGGCCGCTGCGTAGGAGCTCCTAATCAATCACAGACCAGACCAATCTGGCCTGATTGACCTGGGCTCCATAAAAGACAGAAACAAGCACAGAATCTGGCTGCAACATTAACGTGGACACTTTGTGTTTGATGAGTTCCTGTCATTTTTGGACACAGGCCTCAGGTTGGTTTTGAGTTTCTTTGTGCCTGTTTCTTAAAAATCCTCTCCTGCCAACATGATGTCCCATTTCTCATTCTCCCTTCAACCCCAAGTCGTGACAAGTAAGAACACAAGAAAATTGACACACAAGTGTTAAGGCTCTACCATCTATACATGAGAACACAAGAATATACAAATATATAAGTACTAGCCAACATTACACACGTTACAAAAGAGTGAGACTGTTTAGACTGTGATTATTATTTTAATAATGTTCGGCAACACAAAGACAATACCCCAATACTGAGAATGGAAGTGGACTTACTTTGCCTCTGGGTCATACTCAGCCCAGATTCTCTTGAATTCATCTAGGTGGTGAGGTCCCAGTATGGACCAGTCTCGTGTCAGGTAATCAAAGTTGTCCATGATGACGGCCACAAACAGGTTGATGATCTATGAGTCAAAAAAAAAACAAAAAAAACAACTGGTGTAGTTTGGTTACTTTGCTGATGGCCTTTAAGTTTGCCATTTGCCTCACTCCCCTGTTATATTGAGCATTTGTGGTTCTTTTGTCTTTATGTTCAGCCATTGTGCCAGGTTTTCTTTTTGTTCACCACGTGTTTTCATCTCTCACCGCGCTCGGCATGACACTAGATCTAAAATCAGTAATGCAAAAAAAAGTGCTGGCCTGTGGAAGCTACTCACCAGGAAGGCACAGAGCATGTAGAAGCTGACAAAATAGATGATGGCAAACTGACTACCGCAGTCCTCACTGGTCTGCTCTGTTTCGGAGCCCTTCTCACAGGGCCGATTGGGGGCGCAGGCCAGCATGATCTCCTGCCATGCCTCGCCAGTGGCGCACCTGAGTGTAATTCACGTACACGTTGTGACAGATGTGTCACCTGGCGCAACACATGTGAAGTCAAAGTGTTCATTCTTGGGGCTAGACTAACCTGAAGAGGAGCAGGACGGCCTGAGGAAAGGTCTGGAAGTTGTTGTTGCGATTGATCTGGCTGTTGTCCCTCAGTGCAATCTTACCAAACATCTGCAAGGAAAAAAAATCCATTAGCCTGACAGAAGAACATTAGACCTCAAAGAGAACAAATTTGCTAAATGCATTGTAATAAAAAACAGGAAGAAGAAACCAAAGACAGATCTTACTGTAAGAGGAAAGTCAACAGAAAACCAAAACCACAGTCCTTACCTGCATTCCTATGACAGCATAGATGAAGAACAGCATCACAATGAGTAAGGCTACATATGGAAGAGCCTGGAATTAGAAGAAGAGAGAGATATTCATGGCTCGCGCCAAATCAAAGACCAAATATAAAAGAGATACTGCATGAATTTCACAGTGAAGTATGTGAAATGATCAGAGATGCATGATGTACTGGTCTCCAAAGCCATAACATTATGAGCGGTGATTCCAGGCCACCTTCCTTCATCACTTCTGTCCTTCTTGTGGGATCAAAACATCAGTCAAGGAACCATACACACCGTACTATGAACCATAGTGAGCTCTCAAGGAAAAGGGGAACTGAATTAGGAAACTTTCAAAAAGCAAACAACATCTTGAGCGGAGAGTGCCCTCACCTGAAAGGACTTGATGAACGTCCAGAGCAGGGTCCGAATCCCCTCTCCCCGAGACAGCAGCTTCACCAGCCGCATCACTCTGAAGAGCCGGAAAAATGTGATGGATATCCTGGCGTTGTCTTCGGTGTTTTGCAGTCCCTTTGGTTTACACACACACACACGGGATTGTATACACAGTGTGTATACAAGTATGTACACAAATCCATATGTACACACACATGCAGAAACACACACACACAAATACAAATTAGTTAATATGTTAATATACCATTTAGATCATCCAGTATATCTCTAGTTTGACCATTAACAACCCACAGAGTTAAGGCAGATCACTACAACTGGTGGCTTTGTAAAAAAAAAAAAAACAACACATCCTGCAGATGGATGCAATGCCTCTTTTAGTATTTAAATAAACGCTGCCTTTACAACAGCCTACTACGTTCAAATAAAAAAAAAAAACATAAATAGATACGGTGGAACAGAGTAGAATCAGAAAGTAAAATCTCGCCATGGTTTTGCTGCACTCATGCACCTACCAAGCCGTTCAATAGTTGGTTGAAACAAAACACTGGTGGAGATTTTCACTTTTCGCACAACCTGACTTCTCCACCTCAGGCAAAAATGACTGCACAGCAATCAGTAAGTTTGCGTGACCTGCATTGATCCATGCTGCAAAACGCATTTTTTTTTGGGGTCCTTAAAAGACACCAGTGTTTTCCCAATAGTAAAGACCAAGGTGCCCGCCTCTCTGGTGAATAGCGATATAAAACAATGACCACATGACCACGACGCACCAATGACGACTCATCAGAAAAAAGGGTGTTGGAGGGTGGCAGGGGCAAGGCAATGGACACACAGCAGCGAAACCACACCAGCTCACACAGCAAGGAAGAAGGGGGGGGCGGGTGTAGTAAAAGCCTATGCTACGGCACCGGTGTCCTGAAGGTGGGGTGGGGTGGGGTGGTTCATGCTTTGAGATATGAGCAGATGTTGGTGGGTGTGGGAGTAAACAGAGAGAGTAGGAGGAAGAGAAGATGAGTGATGTAAGGATGAAGGTGGGCTGGCTGGCAAAGGGTTACCGTCTGTCCGTACCGTTGCTCTTACCGCAGAGGAGTGGGGAGACAAGGAGGAGTCAGCAGGCTTTAAAGAAAGGCATACAGATCACAGCTATATGAGCGCACTCCTCCCTCACCGAGACACAGGGAGAATGTGGGATGTGTGTGTGTGAGTTGGGGTGTGTGTATGAATAGGAGTGTTTAGCTGTGCGTTGAGGGGCCCTATGTGTGTGCATGTATTTCCGTGGCTGTGCAAGTATGTCAGGATTACATACATAATTTACGTTATCTACAGAAAAACTCACTTTACCAACACTTTACATAAACTAAAGTGGCTGTCTCTGATTTACTTTGTTGCTAAAAACCTAAAAAAATTATTGTCTAGTAAGGCACTATGGTCATATTTAAGATGTGCTTTCTGCCACTTTTTTTCGTCTCATTGGACGCCCCCTTCGCCCTACAGCTAAAGAACTGTTTGTGCGTGTCTGTGTGTGGGACTTGAGGCGCCTTTATAGCAATCTCTGTCTTTCTGTAAACAGGGTTGAGGGCCTGTGCATGGTCTCTGCTTCAGAGAGCCATCCACTGGCCGCTCTGGGTACTGCAGGCACTGGGAACACGGCTGTGCTGCCCGCGGTGCTCTACGGGGACTCTGGTTAGTCTGAGTGTGCGCACAGCAGACGGGTTGTATCAGACATACACATATGTGCACAAGGAGCCTAATGCTGCATGTGGACCAACAGCACATTTTCACACAATTTGGAGGCTAAGCACCAGGACAGATAACACACTTCATTTTCTTCTCTTACAACAACTTTATATAAATAGTATATGTGGATTAGTAAACAACAGTTCTGTTATCTGATGGGTTTCTAGCCAAAAAATCCAAGTAGTAAAGCGTATTCCACATTCAAGGGCTTTGTAAGTTCAATGCTATATATGATTTATATACCCATCATGAAAGAAAATGTTGATAGTGCTTCTTGGACCTCTTGTGGCTTTTCCTGGCTAGAAACCTATCATATGGATGTGCCTCACACCTCAAAATAACTAAACCTACAATAAGCCTGATGCTCATGCATATCAGTGGTTGCCTTAATTATATGATGGCTATAAAGTGACATCCAACTGAGGGTTTTGTGAATGTTATTTAATATAATATGCTAGTGGAAATGTAGGTTATTAGACATTTAATAATCCTAAAGTGCACAGGTTTTTTTTATTATGTATGGAATCTGAAGAGGACATGGGAGGGTCATATGTATATGTGTGCACAATTAGTGCAGAGTTGGAGTGGAGGGGTCAGGGTGTAAATGGGAGGTGTTGCTGGGGTACGTGTGTAAGAAAGGTGGGTACAACAGTTGTGTGTGTCTACATGCTATGGGAATCATAGGTTTATTACGGACGTGTTGGACACAAAACCACTGCAATGCTTTAAATGCACACTTAGACTCCAATAGATGCAATGCACTCAATGCACTCAAATGCAATGCAATGCACTCAAAAAATTGCTTGCAGAAAGCCTGGCATTACCAGAATTGCAGCGGTTTGGCCAACTTGGACCATGCATATTAAATCATTTCAAGGTCAGAAAACAATGGATTCCAATTTTTGTATGTTCCGACTGTGCAAATGTGAGACTGTTGTGAACAGTGAAATATAGGCAGATCTTTAAAAAAACATATTTATACTGTGTATCTCACATTGCACATTTTTAATACATTTCAACTGTCTGGGTAACTCAGGTTTCACCCTCTCACATTTTTAGGAGTACTGTATTTGGGATGTAAATGATTAATTAATTGTTTATCATATATACATATATACACACACACACACACACACACACACACACACACACACACACACACACACACATATATATATATATATATATATATGTGTCTGTGTGTGTGTGTGTGTGTATACACACACACACACACACACACACAAATTATATAGTTTTATAGTTATTAATTTAGTGTAGAGAGTGGGCCAGAGACCAGTGTTACCCAGGATTTCAGGGGTGAACAAGGAAATAAAAAGAAAACAGAGAGAAAAACATCCATACAAAGAGCAAAGGTGCATGGAAGGAATCAGTTTGGACAGAAATTAGAGAAAAGGCATTCAGGGGAAGATGCAATATGGCTTTTCAGCAAGGCACCCGAGCTGTAAAATGCTTCTTTTTTTTCTAAGAAATTCATTCACTACGCTCACTATGTCACAGTCAAAAAAAGGTTGGGACATTTTTTAAAAGGGTTTTAAGAAGCACCTGCTGATCTTTTTTAAAGAGGGATCCAGGCTAAGATTTGGGCAGAGAGATGCAAGACCAGTGTGTCTGATTGGCTAAGTGAGCTGAACCGCTCAACACGCACACACGCATGTATCTGTTCATAAAGTGTGCGTGCAATTCATAGTCTGTTAGTATGTTAAATAACTGTTGTTAATCACTGTTAAACATGAGGAAGTGCAGAGGGTTTCTTAAAAAATGGCAGTCCATAGGGTGAAGTTACAACCCATCCAACAAAACAGACTGAGGTCATGCCTGAAGATCAAATGAAGATGTGACCAAACCCAAAACTCAAAACAAAGCAAGTGTGGAATCAGAAGACTGTATAACAGAGAGGGTCTATATCTCTGGCACAGAGTACATGTATTATGAGGTTTTACTTGGGATGTTATAGCATCAGTCATGAAGGACTTTAGCCAGCTTCTCGTGATTAGAGAGCGTTGCATTCAAAGAGAAGAAAGCACATTCACGGGGTTCTATAAACTGGAGAACTTTTTGCAAATAAATTAGAAACCTTTATTTCCCTTCTCACATCTCATATTCTTTGAACAATATTATGCTATTATGATCATGCAATTTATTATTTGCATGTATTGTGTACAGTATGTACGTATGTACATATGTTTTTCCATATTATTAGCTAAATGCAATTAGAACTAATTTTAAATATCTCAGTGAATGGGAACATGCATAACTGTGGCTATTTGTGCTCTTTCTTTTGAACGAAAAGCAGGCTTTTCTATCATAGAGATTTTAAAGGCTTGTGACCTGACACAGTGCACAATGGATTATGATGATTGTTATTATACAATGCATATACTAATATATATTCTACTGAATAATGGTAAAATCAAGTATGCAGACAGTGAAGGTTAATCAAGAAAAATAAACTAATTTCATTTTCTCTCCCTGATGTATTATTTGGCTATAAATGATTTCGTTGCATAAGTAAGCCAATGCAGCAGATTCACTGATTCCTTCTTCGGTGCCTTTGCATTCAGGGTGTGCAATATTGAAAAATGCCAGAATATAATACCCTGTTTGCTCTGCTTATACAGTGTTGTTCATGCCCTGATAGAAGGTCAGTTGAAAGGATGTTGATCATGAGCTGAATGAGTCAAAGTAAAGGCAAAAACAAGTGCTGGGACAATGCAATAGTCTTGTTTCTATTCGATTATCAGACATGAGAACATTAGGAGCAGGCAGGCAGACTAAAAGTGGGCTACTTACGTTAACCTCAGTGATTGCTATGTCAACAACGCTACCCACAACTATAAGGGCGTCAAATGTATTCCATGCATCAACAAAATAATGCTGCGTCGTGTGGAAAAAAGAAACGGGAGAGGGAGAAAGGAAAACCAAATAAAAAGAGGAGAGAGAAGAAAAATAAGAAAGAAAAGAGTTATATATGGATATTTACTTGTGTCCATTGGAGAAAAAAGGGGAAACTCTCAAAACAAATGATATTATTAAAAAAAAACAATTGAAAAAGAAAGAAATCCAAGATGTGACTGGGGGGAGCCAACAACCAGTCATGCTTGTCCACGAGGAAACAGTATTAACACAATCACAGCATATTCACAACCAAAATGACAGTTCCAAAAAAATGACATGTGGGGCTCTTTGGTTAGTTTCAATGTGATTTCACCAGTCACCATGAAATAAACAAAAGAAATGAAAAGAAAACGTGTTTGCTCTCTCTCTTTCTCTCTCTCTTTATACGGCCTAGCACCGGCAAGACGCCTACAGCCGCGCACTTGCATCCCTCAACAGCAGGAGAACTCTGAAAAGACCCTCTCACCGCGTGGTAGAAACCTGTGCGACAAGCATCCTTCTTGCCTTCAGGGGGGGTGGGGTGGGGAAGGGCGGAGCCAGAGAGGATTGGATGAACTTTGGGGAGAGGAGACGAAAAAAAAAACAAAGACCAGGGGATGGCAGCCGGGAGAGTTGGAGACCATTAAAGGAGAACGGACAGTGAAAAAAGGGGAAGAGAAGTAAAAAAGGAGGGAGAGAAAAGGTAGGTAGGCGGACAGAGAGAGAGGGAGCTGGATAGACCGGGAGATGTGCCGATGTACTTACGTTGATCTCACTCAGTATGACGTCTATTATGCTGCCAATTACGATGAGGAAGTCAAAAACATTCCAAGGATCACTAAAGTACCCCTACACAGGATGGAAGGGGCAAGTGAAGGGAAGGAGGGGGGTAAGAGAGGTAAGTTAGACAGGCATTACTTTCAAGCCAAGAGCGAATTATAGCTGTAATTGCTCCAGAAGCTTGTGGGTGGACAGGCTCAAAGTTGATGGATCCATTTTCCCAGAACATCCATGTAACTTCAAACACAGTTATCTTATAACAAGATCTCCAATTTCTTAGTATTAATTAATTAATTAATTAAAACTGAGCTTAATAAGCAATGCACTGGCGTGTTAATGAATATTCATAGGTTAAGCATTGATTGCAATAGCAGTTATTAGCATGGAAGATATACAAGACCTCTACATCCCATAATAATCCATTGCAAATGGCACTTCACACTTACAACATTCACAGAAGGTCCTTTGTAGAGTTTGTAAATAGTTTGACCAACCACGGTCAAGAAGTCTTTTTTTTATTATGGGAAACAAGACAGATAGGTGCTTGGTAAGAACTTCTCCCAAAGTAGAAGGAAAGACAGTAAGAAGTCTCTACACCAAGATAAAGGGCATAAGTCAAATAAGATTAAATAAAATAGAAAAAAATCACACAGTGCCTCAGGATAGACCACTTTAAGATCAGTTGAAGCACAGGAGCAAAATGTGAAAGAGAGAGAGAGATCAAGTCTTCAGAAGAGAGCAAACCGTCAAAGGTGCCACCTACAAAAAATGGCATTTGATACTCATAAAGATAAACAATAAAAAACTAGATATGCAAATCTTAGCAACAGTGGCTTTCTGATGCCACAGTAAGCTTGTTTGCCTAAAGGAAAAAGTCAGAATTACAATTGATTAATAAAAATTAATACAATATTATTCAAATGTTGTATTTACAACCTTTGTATAATTACCAAAATTTGTTTACTTAACTGAAAGATATTGAAATTAATATTAAGCACTCTGATTAAATGCTGCACTTTTTAGCTAAATGTCATCAACTGAATAAGCAATGAGCAGCGTTACTCAGTTACGGCAGTTTACCCCACCTCTTCAATATATATATACCTTCCCAACAAGGGCTGCTATTACTGCAGGGGGAATATTCAGTGAAAAAAAAAGGCTAATGTGGTCGGTGAACATACCCGCGGCTTGAAGGCGATGAGCTTGAGAATCATTTCAACGGTGAAGAGGCCGGTGAAGAGCATGTTGAGGATGTTCATGGCTTTGTTGAAGGACTGAGACTGACCATGGTGCTATGAGGGAGAATCCGAAACACAAACTTGTGAGGAAGTCCCTGGAATGCAACCTTTAATCACACCGCCGTTTTTATATATATATAGGCGGTGTGATTAAAGTTTGCATTCAAGCAGAAATCAGTGTGACGTGTTGTCTACAGCAGCTCACCTGCATTGCCAGGCAGATGGTGTTGAGGAGGATGAGGGTGAACATCAGGTACTCAAAGTAGGTGGAGTTGACCACGTACCACACCTTGTACTGGTAAGGGTTTTTGGGGATGTACCGACGCAGTGGCCGAGCTTTCAGAGCGTATTCCACACACTGCCGCTGCAGCACACAGGACAAAGACACTCTTCTGCTTCTGTTGCAATAATCAATTATGTGATATCTACATAACTGATGATTCTGTAATATGGCGGAAAATGTTAAGTTTGTTCTTTTTCAGCACACAGCATACTACATCCTATAATTACTGTTACCAATCACATAATCAAAAGATGTGTGTATATTTTTGTCCTGAGCAGCACTACATGCTTAAATTGAAAAGCCATTAGTAAACAAATGTTAAATATGATAACCACCCTCTTCCAATCAAAGTACCTGGTTTTTATCCAGCTCACAGTTCTTGTACTCCTGTTCTCCCTGCTCCTGGAAAGTGACGATGACGAAGCCGACGAAGATGTTCATCATGAAGAAAGCAATGATGATGATGTAGATGATGAAGAAGATGGATATGATCACACGATAATTGTATATCGGGCCAATGTCTTCTGCGTGGGAATCTATAGCTCGGTATAGGAGCCTAGGGTGGAAAAAAGAGACAAAAAGATCTGAGGGTTAGTGCCTGACCCAAGCAACATGCAGTTAAAAAGGAATAGCCAAATGCTTGACTGAATATAAAACATCATATAAGACAAAAGGCAGTGAGTATAAATAGAAAAAAAGAGAAGAGAAAGATGGGGTTTGGGGGGCAACTCACCCTGGCCAGCCCTCAAAGGTGGACACGGCAAAGAGAGCCATCATGCCCTGCAGCACATTATCAAAGTTGAAGTCGCTGTTCTCCCAGATGCGTTGTGCTCTCTCAGGCTTCCCCACGTTCCCGTCTTTGTACAAGATGTAGGAACCCCTGCAAACAGAGAACAGTTTAAGGTCATATATAACAAGCTGCTATTTGTCAATTGAAACAAAGTATTACACACTGATGGGAGCAAATGATGACAATTTTCAAAAATTATCGCATGATTTGTCCTCAAGGGCAAACAGATTATGCCTATAGCACTACTAGTAGTGTTGCAAGTACTATATATTAAAAAATGTACTGAATAAAAAATGTATTATAAACAAGGATAGACTGACCTGCACTCTGACTGTGTCTGTTTAGAGGAGTCTGTACAGAAGTAGAACTTGCCCTGAAGGACAAGAACCCAACAGTTTGAAGAAATCTGTATGTGTTCATCGCCATTCAATAATTCAATACACTGTAAGCATTCCAGAAACTAATAATGAGCCGAGTGGCCGAGTTCATTCAGCCCAGCCCCCTCACCTTAAAGAGCTGTACACCAATGCAGGCAAACATGAACTGGAGAAGGGTGGTGACGATCACAATGTTCCCGATGGTGCGGATCGCCACGAACACGCACTGCACCACATGCTAAGGACACAGACATACACAAAGAACACGTGCAGGTTTCAATTTTTGCCTCTTATTTGGGTTAGAATATGAAGTTGTATTGAAGAACATGGATGCCTTGCCCAGGACTCACTTTAAGGCCTTTGGCCCTGTTGATGGCCCTCAGTGGCCTTAATACTCTCAAAACCCGAAGGATCTTCACTACATTAATTGCACTTGACCTGCATTCCAAACACAACATGGCTTAATTAAACAGATCCAAAGTGTACGTATTAAGAAACAGTGTGGCACTAACAAGCAAAAAAAGAAACCAAGAACAGGTTATAGGCACCCAATTGGACCAACACATTGGCATTGGCTTACTGTATCCCAGAGGAGATGAGAGACACGCTAACCACCACCAGGTCCAAGATGTTGAAGTAGTTACGACAGAAGGAGCCCTTGTGGAGGAAGGCTCCATAGGCTGTCATCTACAAAGAGAGAGAGAAAAATCCAATGAAATGTATAGTCACAGGGATAATGGCCAATATGCAGTTCATCACTTTTTCCACATTCAGTTTGGTTACAGCCTTATTCCAAAATAGATCAAATTCCCTCAGAATTCTACACGCAAAACCCCAAAATAACAACATTAAAAAAGTTTACTTGAGTTAAAATAAAATAAAAATTGCTTGTGTCTGAGCAAAATTTCTTTTTGCTGCTCCCGTTAGGGGGCGCCGCAGTGAATCAACCGTCTCCATTTCTCCTCTGTCCTTTGCATCCTCTTCTTCCACACCAACCACCTGCATGTCCTCTCTCACCACATCCATCCTTGCCTGGAAGCTCCATCCTCAGCATCCTACTCCCAACCTACTCAGGGTCTCTCCTCTGTACATGCTCAAACCAATACAATCTCCCCTTCCAACCCTGACTGTTGCTATAATGCATTAATTCTTAATCCGTGTCTCAGCATATTTAACAAGGATGAGTAAAATTTTACCATATTCCACAAATAACATACTGATCACATTTGAATCAAAATTCCAGTTTTCATCAAAACCTTTTCTGAGCTGACAGGTAATTCAAACTACTAAATAATAAAACTAAAAAAACTTAATTAGCAAGCGTTCAAAATGCAATGAGATATTAGGATTAAGTCCACATCAGTGGTTATTAAACTGTTCCGTGTTTGGTGAGATTACATTGCAGTAACCATCAATTTTTTTTTTTAAACCATGTAAGAAAATTTTTTAGAGGTCACTTAATTTTTCCCCAGAGCTGTATACACACCTGCCTTGGTTTGGTAGGACCTTTCTTGTACCTGTTGCATTTATACCTTGTCACTCTTTTTCTATTTTTGTTGTTTCACTGTATACCTGTATAGTCACCCTTGCATCTGTCCATATGCTGTGTTCAAGCAAGTATAAAGAACCTGTGTTTTACGATTATAAAGTCATTATTAGCCTAATGAATCACAGAAAAGGTGAAGCAGTACCTTTAAAATAATTTCTATTGTGAAGAGTCCCGTGAAGACATAATCTGCATAGCATAGTATCTTCAGGAAGAGAAAAATATGATGTCAGCATAAATGGAGGTCATGCCTGGCTGAGTAATGTAAGGGACTAATGGTGAAGCTTATGAACCTGATTCCTGAAGGAGTCGTTTTTCACCGGGTCCTCAGCTGCCAGTGAGATGCTACTAAGCAGGATGAAGAAAAGTATAAGATTGGTGAAAATGTTGTGGTTTACGATCTTGTGACAGAGTACCCTGAACCTGGAAGAGAGGGAGGAATGGAGAATTTCACAGCGATTCATGTTACATCCCAGAAAGAATACAGGAGAAGAGATCCTGTCGTACTGGTTGGTGTTGCTGAAGACAAAGAAGGCCCTGGCTTCAGGCATGGGGACGGCCTTCTCCTTAAGCTGGACGTCAGATAAAGGCCTGGGCCTCGGGCCCACTGGCATTTCAGGCTCCTCATCATCTTCCTCTCCTGAAAAGACAAAAAAAAAAGGAAATAAAAAGAGAAAATTTATAATCTCACTGTTTTCCCTACATACACAACTTGACATGTAGAATTTATTATTTTTATTTTATCCGCAAAAGGGAACAAGGGCATCCATCTAATATTTCTGTTCTGCTATCACGAAAAGGATCTCTACTCTTTGCTTTCATACATCAAAACATTGTCTAAGCCTATTCATGTTTTTTAGGAAATGAGGAGGATCCATGTGTTAATTCTGCTAACTATTACCTAATTGTGATTGGTGTAAGGCAAAATGCACAGTACATTGGTGATTAAGGCCTACATTAAAAATTAGATCATTTTGGTTTTTCTAGGTATCTGCTCTTAAAATCAATCAAAGGCTAAACACAAATTTCAAGTATTAAGGTCACACAGAACATATTAAGGTCACACAGAAAAGACAACAAACATTTAAGGGCAAACACACCAGACAACAAGAGAAGCAAGAACCAGAGAGATGCTGATTAGGTGTGTTGTTGAGGTTGGAGTTTTTTTGTACTTTGGTTCTAAGCTTCTACTCACTGTCAACCGTGCTTCACCCAGTACGTGACTTTACCCTTACGTTTTAACACCGGGACTTCGGTACCTGGGAAGTCATTCACAGGATACGGGTTCTTCTCTTCATTTTCGTCACCTTGGTACTCATCAATGTTAATCTGGTTAATGAAGGGGCAACATTAAAAAAATGTCATGCTATGTCACCGGACGTTTTTTTTTTTCTAGTAATAAAAGAAAATGGAAGCACACACCTTAGTGACAGTGAGAGTCTCTCCATCTGATGTGATGGATTTCAGCTCAATCTTTTCCTCTTTCTTCTCCTCCTCCAGTGGCAGCTTTTCATTGTCCTGTCTTTTTTCTGGGCTTGCAGTCCTAGGGTAATTTGAAGGAGATCTATTAAGTTTTAACTCCTTATAGACTCAGCAACTATCTTGTTATCGCCTCCAGGCATGAACAAAACCAGACCCCTCTCTAAATGAACACCGAGACAGATCAGGACAGAAAAAAAAAATACAATAACAGTTGACATTCTGAGGAAAAAATGCTGAAAAAGATATTTTCCATTTTCAGCATGATAAAGTAGATACATGGATTTTTGGGGGAGAATTAATATAAAATAAGTTCTCGAATTTCATTTCAGTACTATCACTCCATTAATGCTTGCTGGTGGGAAGTAGCGGCAGTAGGTTTCCGTGTGACAGATCCTGCCACCTGAAAGGCTGTTTTATGAACTGCATTTCTGGCACCTCTGACCCTCAGCTGTCATTAAAGTGGCAGGAGACCGTTGGATAACATGTCTCTAGCAACAGTAATAACACCAGTGGTGTGGAAAAGTGCCAGAGGGGAGTACCTCTGAGTTAGGAGTTCTACATTTAACACACCTGGTGAAAACAGAGGAATTGCAAGTGGAAGCTTAGTGGACTTTTACTAGAGATGACTTGAAATGAAAAAAAAATGAAAATGGCCTAGACTACAGAAAATGCTGTTTGAAGTCCTTGAGAAGGAGAGGTTGTAGGAGGAGCAGCACATTAACCCAGTAAGGTATAATGTCTCCGTGTCAAGTCATCCAGCAATTAAAACTTTACTGTCCAGTTATTAAATGTAGCACAGGAGCCATATGCTTTAATGAGCCAATTATACCCTTGAGATGGAATTGCAATGGCCATTTAATTTGGGGGTTTCTTTAATTGCAGTTTGGCTTGAAAAAGAAGGGAACATTTTTAACTTATCAAGGGATTCATGGCCCCAAAGCAAATTTGAGAGGTTGAAGCAGAAATGGTTCTTCCTTGGCCTAAACAGAATCATATTAATTGGTAACAGCAGTAAGATCATGCATCATGACCAATTCGTGCACAGAAGATCCATGCCATTCATTACTCTGTACTCCATGAACTTTTTAAGAAATGGAAGCTGCTGTGACACCATTATCAGAGCAATATCCATTATTAGTACTACCTGGCCAGTTTCTTCCTCTCTTTCTCCTCCTCCTCCTCTTTCTGGGCTGAAGTCAGGCTCTCTGCGTCAGCAAGGTTGTCCACAGCAATGGCCAAGAAGACATTCAGAAGAATATCTGAAAGGCTGAGTTATGGCACTTCGTCATGAAAGCAGCATTGATATATGCAAATGCATAATGTCATAAGCATAATACATTTACATAAAACACAATTTTGTCAATTTAAACATATATGAAAGTGTCAAGGTGTAATGTCCTGTTGAACAAAAGGATACAGTTTCCACAGATGAAGAGTATGATGAAGTAGATGCACACCAGCATCCCTGGGAATGATGGACCGCCATACGCCATTATCCCATCGTACATCACAGAGTTCCAGTCCTCGCCTGTTAAAATCTATCAGCACATTTTCCAAAATGTTAATAAACACGTTATAAGCATGTTATAAAGAAGTTATAACGTGTCAGATACCTGCTTAGTTTTATGACATGTGAAGGAAATAAATCAGTATTTTGTACCAGTTTTGCATCTAAACTCCTCCCCCCAGACTCCGCTGTAAAGCGTGACCAATTGACCAGAGTCTGTGTCACTGCCTCCTCTCACCTGGAACACAGTGAGCAGGGACTGGGGGAAGTTATCGAAAGTGCTGCGGCGCGTCTCGTCAAAGTTGAACTTGCCACCGAAGAGCTGCATGCCGAGCAGGGAGAAGATTATGATGAAGAGGAAGAGCAGCAGCAAGAGCGAGGCGATGGAGCGTACGGAGTTCAGCAGCGAGGCCACCAGGTTACTCAGAGAGTTCCAGTATCTGAGCAATGTGGGAAAAAAAAGAACTGCTGTCATAATGTGAACTTGGTCACAAAAACAAGAGAACGCTACAAACATTTGCTATGCCTCAACAGATTCAGTTGCTTAAGCATTTTTACTTTTTCCTTCAACAAATACAGGCCTGCTGACACTCCAGAGTAAATTTAAGATGAAGTGATTAGTGATTAAGCGATTTGTTGTCACATGTGACTCACCACAGCACAACACCCAGTGCACAAATATAAAAATGTGGACTCTGCATTTAACCCCTCCCCTAAGGTGGGCAGCCATGACAGGTGCCTGGGGAGCAGTGTGTGGGGACGGTGCTTTGCTCAGTGGCACCTTGGCTGGGATTCGAACCGGCAACCTTCTGATTACGGGTTCGCTTCCTTAACCACTAGGCCACCACGGCACCAAACACGGCTGATTTAGAGAAAAACAGCAAAATGTACCCTGATGGCCCAATACTCCGCACTCGAAGTAGCCCCTGCTGGACCAGATCATTTATATATATTTATCATATGTGTGTATGTGTGTGTGTGTGTGTGTGTGTGTGTCATGATCCGGTCCTGCTACTCCAGGTGCGGAGTTCAGATGGAGTTTCATGTTGGTCCTGTCCTGTTTTGTGATGTCATGCATATGTGTCCTCCTTCCTCGCCATGTCCAGCCATCGTGACAAGATATATATGAGTTGGTGCTGGACATGTAAGTGCAGTGGATATTTCTGCCTGTGAAAGTGAAAGCTTTGCACCTGGTGATCTTGAAGATGCGGAGCAGCCGTACGCATCGCAGCACAGAGATGCCGAGAGGCGACATGATCTTGGTCTCCACCAGAATGGTCTCCAGGATGCCGCCGCACACCACAAAGCTGTCAAAGCGGTTAAACAAAGACACAAAGTATGCCTGCAGACCCAGGCTGTACATCTTTAGAAGCATCTCGCCCGTGAACAGCGCCAGAAGGACCTTGTTGGCAATATCTGCAAAACAACGGCCAAAAAAAACAATAATTATAATATGAATTTATCCATCGATCTATCCAGCCCCTTATCCTGTATGTGGGCGTGAGCACCTTGGACTTCAGTGAGCCAGTCAGGCTGCTTGTGATGCTCCGAAGCGATGGTCAGGGTGTTGAGGAAGACCAGGAAGATGACGAGCCAGTAGAAGACGTTGGACTTGACCGCTGCCCGACACTTGCGGCGGCACAGCCGGTTCCAGCGCCGCGAGTACCGGCTGTGAGAGTGAAGACAGATGAGAGGGGATTAAGGGATACCCGCTGCACTTCATCACCATAGTAAGGTTGGATGTCTGTTTGCGTGTGCATGGGGGTGTTTGTCCCACGTCAGCCTCTCTCGGGGAAGACTGGAGAGATTCAGTTTGTCAACTGTGACTAACCTGTTGGAATAAAAGCAACACTAACAGCTCTAACACACATTTTAAAGCGACTGATGCTGTACGCTACTGTAATAAATGCGTGACTTAATCTGACTATGAGAGGGGTGTGTGATGCATTTCTAAAAAAAAAAAAAATCTTATTCTGAATTCTGTCTGCAAAAATCACGTCTGTCCGACAGAGCTGTGCTTGTTAGGAATTGGGCTTCGATGCAATCGAGTCCAGACGCAGCACACAGAATGCACTGCATTTTTAAAGGGGGAGTCCAGTACCAAACACACACAAGCAAACACACACAAACGTAAAGTACACGGGTACACGTGTGCACACACACAGAAAGAGCCAATCACATGAAAAGGGTCAGAGACCAGGCCTCTTTTTTTTTTTTGGTTTGTTTGCAGCAGCAGACAGTGATGGCACATACTAACCTGAATTTGGATTTGGAGATCCTATTTCTGGAACACAAAACAGAATGGATTATACACAGAACAAGGACGTGACATTATGGAAGACCGTTTCAGAACAGCGCAGGGGAGGGCAACGAAGAAAGTGGGAGCAAATAAGAGACAGCGAGCGAGAGACTCCAACAGTAAACAGTGTCAAACAAATATGGAGAAATGGGGAAGAGAAAAACAGAGAGATGGAGAGAGAGAGAGAGAGAGCGAGCTGCCTCAGCGCTAAATGAAAGTAAACACCACTGGATTCTGGACAGCAGCCCGCTCCTCCCATCGCCCACTGTACGCACGCTACTGGGGCGTCTTCAACTACACCTCATCGATCAAAGCGATTGCTTGGCCCACTGAGCGCTTGTTTCTCCCCCGGCTTTTATTTCCACACAGCTGGAAGCTGCGTTTCAGCACAGAGGTTCGCTAGTTCCCCGAGACAGTTAAGAGCGGCTAGACTCCCTGATGGCTTCATGCAGGTGAGAGATGAAATGGTGGCCCGGGAGAAAAGGTACCGGCCTTCGTCGGCCCGGCGAGACTGAAAGGCTGCAGGGGTAAAGCACAGTTCTGTGGGACATGCGGGAAAGAAGGTACAGAAAACGTGATCACCGGAAATCCATCACTTAAAGGATGATGTCATGCCAGAAAGCATGCAGACATGCTAACAAATTTACCCAAATAATCAAAGAAGGAAAGAAAGAAATATTACATGCAGAGTACTTCTTCCTCAAAGGGGTATTTCAATTAATAGCCGTACAAACAGGACATGTGCTCGCAGTTTATCAGCATTATTAATATAAAAAGAGTTGGTAAGATGAGGTAAGATATGACAAGATTAGATAATCTTTTATTAAGTTAGACATTTGCACTGTCACAGCAGAAAGTGGACAGTAGACAATAAGAGCAGCAAAAATATATAGAATATTATATTTAACTGTAAGTATACATATTAAGTGTACACGTAAACTTAAATAAATAAAAAATATGTATGTTCACATAATATATGTATGTACATGTATGTGTGTTTTGATTACAGGGTCACCATCTATCCAGGTGAATAGGATATTTGGTTTAACTTGAATACAGTAAAGATTGTAAAGATTGTTAGCAACATAGTGATAAAACTCGTCTCAAATCTCAGTGCTTGTGTTGAACATAACCTGAGAGACACAGAGACTTCTTCTGTTAAAATCAATCTGACTGATCTTAATGTTTGTACACAATCCATATTTTAAGAGATTTGCTTCATACAGTCTGTTTCAAAGAAAGAAATTAGTCTTAGCACATCACATTTCCTGTAAAAACTGGTAAGAATTGAACCATAAAAATCCTATTGAAGAGAGTTAGAAAGGGGCAGTGGGTGAGCTGTTGAAAAAGTTCCCCAGAGTAAAAGGTTAAAAACAGAAATGGGAAGGAAGAAACAAAAGGGGAAAATAATAGTATAGAGTAAAAAGAAAGAGGCTCAGTGTCAGAGAGAGAGTGAGAGAGAGAGAGAGAGAGAGAGAGAGAGAGATGTGTGCAGAAGCAGACTTACGCCAGCCTGGTGCAGCAGGTTTCTCCCTCCATATCTCCAGCTGGAGCATTGTCTGTGTTCACTGACTCATTCTCGCTTGCTGGCATGCTGACTGTGAGGCGACATACAAACCAGAGAGAAAAAGAGACAAGGCAACAGGCTGATAAATGACCAGGATTAACAGTGATATGCCCACGTTAACAACGAGGTGAAATCTGACACTTGAGTCCTTTCTGATTGTATTCTTGGGATTTCTGTCACAGGCTTGAGATAAAAATTCAAACAGAAGGCAAAGTGTGAGTGAGCAAACAGATTTATAAAACTTATTCAAAGCTGTAAAATAACTTCTGAAACCTAATAGAAACCTCCAGGCCTGCACTGCGTTGGTGAGCGGGACTGAACGCATCTGCAAACCTCTCCAAGGTGAGAGATGGGTGGCCTGTGTGCTTCTGCTGGAGCATATGAACCTGTCTCTGGAGGTTCTTGTTTTATAGAAAAGGGAAGGGAGGAGGAGAACCAGCACATGAAGAAAAAAACCCTACCATTCCTACTTACTGCACTGGAACAAAGCCGTTGGAGAACTCGATAAACTGAAAATCCCAGTTCAGTTCCCTCCAAAGCATTTGGAGAAAACAGAACAAACTAACTCACACATGTTAATGCATCAATAAAAGAGGCACAAACAATGACTATTTGAGTCCTAAAACCCCAGGCCTCAGCCAACCCCCCAAAAGACTCAGGAGAGTGGGAGATTGGCTGGAGACACCCGGGTGTCATGCAGCCCAGCAGCATGCTTCAGGGTTCGCTGGGACTCGGCAGCAGAGCTCAAAGCAGATTATCAGCCGTTGTGACATTCAGTCTCCTCACACCCTGTTACCCTCAACACAGGCCCCACATACAGTAAGACATTGCTGGCACTTATCCGGAAATGTATCACCAGAAGGTAAAGAGTAGAAACAAGGTCATGCAGAGCTTCTGAGTAAATAATAGCAGTACAGCAAGTACATGAAAAAAGAAATAGTTATATAACTTTTGCTATGTCATTTTCTGAATTGTGGGAATTGAGTGCCTTTTTAAATACATTTTTAATCAGAATGTATGATGGGTAAAAGCACTTAAAAACAGGGTTATATGAAAATTTTATCAACATAAACCAATACGAATCCAGTCATTATTTGTCAAAGGTCAAACATATCCTAGGAGCAATTATTGTCAAACAGTCAATCTAATAAAGAAAATCTAATAATACTGATCATTGTTCTGAACAAAAGAATTTATGCTGCTACAGCAATGTTTAAAATTTCAACCCCCTGCAAAACCCTGCAAAATCATTCTTAATTATTTAAGTCTTGAACTGAGAAATTATTATTCAATTATTCAATGTTATTCGCCGGGCCAAATTGAGTGGGAAAGGGGAAGGCTGTGCAGTGGTCCGGCAGGGGTTTGAGAACCTTGCTGCTGTCTGAAATGTGTGGGACAGAACCGAGCTAAAGTCATTAAGTTCAAATGAATAATAATTGGCTTAAAACTACTCAGACCGAGATTTTGGTTGGATCAAACATGCACAAGGTTCAGGGCCTCGTTTATCAAAAATTAGCGAACTCTGCATTAAATTACCTGAGCACCAAACAGAACATGGGTGAATGTAAGATGATAACTACACTTAATAAATACAGTAAATTGCCCAATTGGCCATTTATGATGAATTGGGGGTATTAGAAGGGTTTCCAACATGACCGCTAGGCTAATAAACAAAAACGAGTACTTCTATTTGGAAATGTGCGTATATTCGGCCGTCATGTCACAGCGACCACAGAAACACTTTCACTAAAGTTTGATAAATGAGGGCCCAGTCACTGTATCTTCTCCACAGTATCTTCTCAAACCATTACTCCTCTTTTTAATATTCAGAATACAGAATGCACATGCACAAGATGAATATTCAGAATATTAATCCAGGACAGGGGGGATTTCAATGCAGGACTCCTGCAGGTCGTTTATTTAATTTTTTGTTTTTGGGGTGGGGGAGATGGGACTGTCGCTGGCACGCAGAGGAGGGTAGCCTGATGCAGGGGATTCGGGGGAGCTGGAGGAACAGGAGGGGTCGGGAGGGCTTGCACAGGCTACTTGCAATTTTTAACGAATGCTTTGTTAAGATCTTTTGTCTTTCTTTGAAGTGTTTGTCATGCAGACGCACACGCCTTACGAAGTATAGCGGCTTTTCTCTTCACAGCTCCTCGGATGTACTGTAAGCGACGTGGCTTCCCTGGGAAACAGAGAGAAGGTCTGAAACTACCACTCTGGGTGGGATGTCCAGGGCGAGGTCACATGGTGGAACATGTCACATAGTCATGGTCAGAACATGGCAAAACAGATCCACGCATCTGTAAACGTGGCCTGCTAGTTCTCACGGGGAGTGTAGCGAAAATGTAGCACACTCAAACAGAAGAAAGAGAACACGCAGCACAGGGACGACCCTGGCAACATAGAACAAGAGCCATACACACTGTACACACACATACACACACACACACACACACACACACAGATGCTTTGACCATGGGTCTCACTGGACTGACTAAACCTGGCAAATTTCCCCCTTCCTCTGTACCAAGGTGACTCCTTCCTGCAAAATATAGGCAACGCCCGCGTGCACACACACACATACACACACACACACATACACAAAGGACACCTAAAAAAAACCCACAAAGCTGTCAGTGCTGTCAAGGCTTCACAATGAGAAATGAATCCCATATTGCATCATCTACCACTCCCCATCTTCTCTCTCTGTCTCATCCACAAAGTGAATTTGAATTTTTATTGGTCTTCTAAATAACATTCAGCCACATGATCAGTAAGAACTGCGGTGCTATAATGGCTCCTAGCACAACATATCCCGGCATTTATCATTATCACAGCACGGCTGCTTATTTCTGCATAGTAAATCAGAGGTCCTGGGATTCGTTCAGCTTCCCATAATGTGATGTATGGAAAATGACCTGTCGGTAGTAATGAAAGTTCTCACATGATGCTCCAAGTGGTCATAAACTCGGTATAGCAGAAATCGTGTGAAATCGTGATAGGTTGATCTGTGACAGGGATAAAAGTGACGAAGCATGTTTTGTTCTGTTAATTATTGATAAACTATTTGTAATAGGTGAGGTTAGTCAGTAATGCCTATCGCTAAAATCTTTACTATTCTGTTGCATTCCTCTGGTTCTGAACTGAATTTTGGCTCTGGTGGTTCAAACATGCATGGCTGCACCAGCAGTGTCCATTTTTCAGCTTATATTTGTTTCAGTTATTTTTAACACCTAGGAAAGGGGCGATGTTTTAGCACTCAGAACACATCTTCTGAGTTACATGGAACGTAGGAAAGGTGAAATGCATGACTGTATGACAAGAATGACACAGCATAGGGTGGTTTGAGTAGGTCTGAAAGTTTTTTTGTGAGGAAAACAAATCTAAAATCTTTCCACCACAAAGACCACTTCCCCTGTATTCCAGATGTTATCTGCTGCATGACACCAATTCAGAAGCATTTACATTTACAGCATTTATCAGAGAGACTTAGAATCAGTAGTTACAGGGACAGTCCCCCCCTGGAGCAACTTAGGGTTAGGTGTCTTGCTCAGGGACACAATGGTAGTAAGTGGGATTTGAACCTGGGTCTTCTGGTTCATAGGCGAGTGGGTTACCCACTATGCTACTACCACCACGGTAGTAGGACAAATGACAGGAACAAGTGACCTGGAGACAGTGTATTTCCATCATCTGTGCCTAGATGGCGATGCTGCTCACAACTTTCTCACTGCACCATGACGAGCAAGATCAGGTCCAAAAATACACTCTGGCACGAACCTTCTCAGACCTAAATAGTTCACATCCACCTCTCTCCTGTTGCTGTATCTCACATGTACCGCACATAATTCAGGGCAGGCATTTATTATTCTTTCTCTCTAAAACTTGCTTGATTGGTCATGCACATTAGATTATATTTATGATGGTGTTTAGTAATAGTAATAAATGTGTAAACTGAAATATATGGGGTACAGAGATGTCATCCAAAATATAACTCAGCACTTTTCAACATACTTTACAGTAAAGAGTTCAGTGAATGTCTAGGTTAGTCTAAATGTTTAAGAAAGAAACTACTATTTACAAAAAAAAACGCTAATTCTAATAACTAAATCCTGAATATAATCATTAGAAGAAGAAGAAAAAAAAGAAAAAAAAGGAGGAACTATAACAGTCGTAATGATTTTAGCACATCCTGTACAGGATGGAAAAGACCGTCAATAAAAAAGAAATGTCAGAAATTAAGGTCACCTTTTAAGTGTAAACTCCACTGTCTGAGGGATGACTTTTTGTGGCGGCTGGATATGACACAGACCACTTCTCGTCTTCTCTCACACTCATTCAGCCACTGGGAGGCCACTGGTCTGCCTCACGGGGACCATTTTACTCCTCAGCCTTGGCTGTTGGCCCTCCACAGACGACGTGAGATAATATCCAGCACGCCCAAAAAGGAGACAGTGCGAGAGGGACGTGGGGGTTGGGGGAGAACAGAGGAGAGCTGAGATCCCTCGTGCTGTACCCTGATGCTCACTTCAGTCTTATCTCGGAACTCCACCACTGTCCAGTGTGTATGAAAGTGTTCATACACACAATAGCATTTGCTTATATGTGCTAATGTGTGTTTATCAGGCTTTCTGCAGGTTTAAGGAGGCCAAATGTAAGACTTTTCAAGACTGTTTTTATATACACACACACACACACACATATATATATATATAAATAAAAGCTGCTGATATGATAGGATCTGGCAACACTGCTGCCCGCTCATTTACCACGCAAGCTAGAACCAACCTGAGCCCAACTAAAATCAATGATCGAAATTGAGCCTGAACCTGCCAAGATTTACAGCTCAAATGTGAGGTGTGTTGCATTAGTTGGACTGCTGCTTTATGACCATATACTGTCGGCGAACCTTTTTTATTTATGTATATTTTTTCGTAGCCACGTACCTTGTCGAGAATATGTCGTCTATAGATTTATTAACATCATGGTCAAAGTTGCCCCACACCGAAGACATTGCTTTCGCCAGAGGCTAGAGTCCATTTCAACACCGCAACTCCTCACTATCTTTGCATCTTTCTCGCTAGTTGAAACGCATCACCTAACCGCTCAATTTACCGCACAATCAGTGTAAAAGCATTTTTGGAAAATCCAATTTTTATACTTTTTAAAGATCCGTGGAAACCCGGGTTAATGGACACAGAACTAATGCACTTCCCTCTCCCCACCTCAGAACTGTAGATATAAAAAAGTGTTAATACTCATGTTAAAGCCCAAGTTTCCCATGCTTCTTCAATAAAGTGTTAGTTTAAAGGTGTGCACACTTATGCAACCAGTTCATTTTATGTTACTGGCTGCTAATGAACAAAAGCGCTCACGAATGTAAAGAGAGATAATTCTAAAGAATATTTGCTTTCTTTGTGACTCCTCCATTGAGTAGTTGTGAGAAAAATGATCCCTGTGTTTCCAGACTCTGTTATTATATTTGTACGGTATAAATGATACTCTTACTGAATCCTGCAGATAAATAAATGAAAAATAAAACAAACTTGAACTTGAACTTGTTCAAAATGAATCCAAGGGTGGGAATTTCGCTCAGTTAAATGCGTGATAAACTTCTCTACCCCATAGTTCCCAGATCCCCGGTTAAACATCCTGCTGTACCTCTGACCACACGCTCACTGTCCGCCCATTTTACCGTCCATTTACAAAATATATTATCAGGCTCAGTGCACGGCTGAAATCGTGGGTGGAGTTTCCATAATAGGTCACATAAAATGGGCCTTTAATGGGAAACAAATGAAGAGAAATAAAAGACAATTTCTCCGCTCTCAACTTCTCCTGCCTGTTACCCAACAAATGATAAACACACACACACACACACACACACACACAAACACACACAAAGGTTTAAAAGTCAGACATGCTCGGTCCTTCATCTTCCCCTTTAACCTACCCATCATTATCCGTCTGATGAAAGCTAGTGGAACAATCAATACACGAGGATGGACACAAACAAATGAACACACTCTTGCAAACACACACCTACACATTCCGCAAGACAAAGGTCACTGTCGGGAAAGATTTGACAAGAACCAAAACGTATGCAGCAAGGACAGCGGGACAATGCAGCGGCAATGAACAATGCCGCATGCAAAATAAAGAGCCTTAGGCGGCCCCTGGCCTGCCCCTCCCCTTTACAGTACAGTAAACTGGTTGTAGTTTATGGCTGCAGTCCCTCGGGGGACTGGGGTCTGGAATCATCACAGAACAGGCAGAGTGTGGAGGGAGTCCATTCGATAAATCAGATAATCTGGGGCTGGTGTCATAAACATAAACCTGAAGATTTACATTTGGGCCTAGAGTAAAGTCATTGTCAGGCTGGTTATGTAGTTGAGGCTGCTGTGTGTTTGTCGAATGTTGCGTAACCGACCACTAGTGAGACTCTCCAGACATTTGGCCCCATGAGACCCAAAACAGGAAGGGCAAGACATCTATTGCAAGTGCTTACTAATAAAGCTGCCTTTCAGCAATAGTATCTTAAATGTAACATTTAACAGCTGTAGATTTTTTATGTTAAGTTTTATGTATTTATTGTGTTCATTCTGTAAAAATACAAATAGTCAGTTCATGACACAATGTTAACATGTTAAAGCTTGTTTTTAATGTGGAAACCTGAACATATTGTTTTATTATAATTCGGGTATCTATATGTTCTCTTAGCATCAAAAGAAATGATTGAGGAGCCACGACCTGGTGGTAGCTGGTTCGGTACCACAGAGTACGATATTGTTGAATTGTTCACACTCAAGGTGGATTTCCAAATGAATTAAAGTGTTAGCTTATTAACAGTCACACCACAAATTATAATATCATGCAGTATAATAATTATAGCATAATTAAGGGATCTACACTCATAATCTTATGACAAAAATTTTATAATGTAAGGAAAATAGGAAACATACTGTTTCAATATCTGGCACTCAGAGATACACTTCAACTTCAACGCGAGAGTCCCTACAAACATTTCAATACTGTAACAGAGACATTTGTTGCTCATTTACATCACAGTCCTCTTCTGTACGGTCAGCAGACTCACTCCACCTGTCTAGACAGCATAAAACAGCAGCCTTGGCCTTGTGCCACGTGCCCCACTGTACTGAGTGCAATATGCGATGGCCGGCACGGAGGGCGTGGCCTCTTCTGGCATTTTCCTAACCCAAATTCAATAATAATCAGAACATTCAAAACTCCACCACCTATGTTTTCTCGATCTACAAATCCAGACTTAAAAACACGCACTGGAGTTTCTCCCTCTCTTTCTCTCTCTCTCTCTCTCTCTCTCTCTCTCTCTCTCTCACACACACACACACACACACACACACATCAAGAATGAAAGAGCTGTCAGCCATTTGCTATAATTGTTAGATATGGGACCATGGTGTCAGCCAGTACTTACGGTTTCGGGGCTTCTCCTCATCCAGGCCTTCCTCTTCATTTTCAGGGTCTATGTCCTCAGCCTGTGTGATCCAATCCAGGTAGCCCTTCAGGTCTTCCTCCAGCTGCTGCTTCTCACGAAGCTTCTGGAAGTCCCCTCGGGCCTTGGCTTTCTCTCGCTCCTTGGAGAACTCTCTGCATTCGGGAAGAGGAAGAATGGAGGGGAGGAAGAACGAGGCACCTTAATCTGTGCATATGAAAAATGTAAAAGACATAAAGTACATTGCAGGCCAGGAAGCTAGTTAAGTGTTTAAGAGCTGAAGCTGTAGAGGAAAGGGCAAAGACGGGTTTATTAAGTAGGGAAGAAGTAAGAAGACACCGTTATGCCAAGACCAAGAGAGCATTCATGAGCTCAGACAATGTCTCTGGTTAAAATAATGGTTCATTTTTTTGTGTTGCTTTTGAGCTAATTCAGGTGGATGGGTTTACTCTTAACTACATTTGGAGCTTCATTAGAAGTACCATAAAAAGCTCTTCTACAAAAAGCATATATGATGTTTAATGCAAAATAAACTGTAGTGTTAAACAAACAGGTTTAGAATAATATGCACTTAATTGCATGACAGAACTTATTGATGGAAACATAGTGCAGTTAAACTAACAGAGAGAGTCAATATACAGGTAGAGATTTGGACATTCCTCCTGTAAAACGGATCCTTATCAACTCCTGCAGGCAGGGTTAACTCGTCCATTAACTTGACGACCACAAATTTGCAGGTTCGGTAAGTACTTACTACCATTGTGTGATATCGTGTAATATGCTGGATACACACTCATACTCTTACAACTAAAAATTGAGTCTATATACAAATAGTCGCTCACAGATACACTTACAAACATTTCAGTATTGTATAGTAGCCCTGAGCAAGGCACTTAACCCTGAGTACTGCCCCCTAACTAATAAGTAAATCACTAGTTAAGAGCATATTGTCAGCAAATGCTGGACGGACGTGATGTAACTTATTTCATAATCTTATGGGAATTATTCTAGTCTGTACAGTAACACAACACAACACAATGCCATACTGTGTCATTATTATTATTATTATTATTATTACTATTATTATGGTTTGTTTGGCAATGATAAGTAGAATTTAATGTGTGGTGACAGAAGATAGTGATGACATACGCACTGTTTACTGGACTCATGCCACGCACAGAGCGGCCCTTGGATGTGCTGAACGGCGCAGACGGATCGTGTAAAGAAATCAATGGCAGCTACCGGGCAGTTGGGCCTCTGCGGCGGGCGCTGAGGGGGTGATGAAATTGCATCCAAACGGCGTGGCTCTCCGCGCCGCCTGGGAGATCAATCATTACCTCTGCGGAACGGCCACGGCCTTTATTCATTTTCTTTTTTCTACTTTAAGTCTTTCCGTGACAGAGACACTGATGAAGGGCTGACTGCTGATTGTAAGGTGGGAGAGCAAACAGAGCCCCGAAAGGAAGGACGAGGATGCCTGGCGTAGCAGCAGAAAAGGCTGGACAGGTGTACTTTACTTTACTTTACTTTACTTTACTTTACTTTGCTTAGCAGACGCTTTTATCCAAAGAGACTTACAAGAGGAAGACACCAGCAATTCATCGCTCGATTTCAATAGATTTTGAGTTTACAAAACTAAGAGCCCTGATAAGGCCTGAACTAAGGTTAAAGATGAACTAAGGTTAAAGATACTTTGCTCCAGGTGAGGCTTGAACTCACAACCTCAGCATAGCTCATCAGACACTGTTTTATAAGTACCGTGCGCTAACCAATCGCGCCACTGGAGCTGTACATGCAGCAGCTCTAAGGCTGCAATGGTGGCTTTATGGTCCAATTCAGAACGGCCTTACTGAAGCAGTGGGGACAGGGAGGAAAGACAGAGCAGGAGGGAGACGGAGATGGACAGGTGTGAGGAAACCTCTCTGGTCCTTACCCGCTCAGCACACCCAGAACCAAGTTAAGAACAAAAAATGAGCCAATGATGATGAGAGTAACAAAATAGACCCAGGGCCACTCCTTCCCAACCGCGTCGTTGACCTGGAAAGATGGGAGCCGCTGTTAGAGTACATCAGTGACTCAGCGCAAGAAGACTCCTTTGTACTTTTAGATTCTGTGCGTGTGTATGTGTGTGGTACCAGCCAACCACCTTGTGCCGCCTCTTATTAGCATGTTGTCCACGGCAGGGCCGCAGAGACCCGAAGTGGTGCTTTAACTTTGCGCATCGACCTTAATTCTCAATGAATAATTTATCCCGCCTGGGCAGAAACACATTAGGGCGAGGCCAGCGCTAAAGCAAAGTGACTTAATAAAACTCGGACCACCTGGTGGAACCCGTCCACGCGGCAGCGAGAGCGGATTTAACGGCAAGCTGGCAAGAGGCCTCTTAAGTGAGAGGGTTTTCCCGCAGGCTCATGCCAAGGCACAACCATTTATGACACATCGGGAGAATTCTTTTTGATTGACCCATTTCGCTCTCCCTCGTCTTGCTGTACATTCCTGTGCGGAAGTCTGTGAGAAAGGACCTCAAAACTGCGACACAGATGGGGGTTAAATCTACACTGCAGTGTAGCAGTGACTGCGTGATATGGCACACAGAGTCCTGATCTACCAGATTCAAAGTAGAGTAAAATAAAGGTACAACCCCAGCACCACCCCTCAGACTCCGGCGCTGGCTCTGACTTAACACCACCCTCAACGGTGCTCGGGCAGATTATCATAAGGCAGGGCCAGAGGTTATAACAGGTTATTACTGTAAACCGGTAGCAGGCAATCCACCCACACACTGTTTCCAGGGGGCGACCAACTCCTCTAACCTCAGGCTCTGGCTACACTCACTCACTCACTCGCGCTTTTTACCGACAGCATTAACATCCGAAGAGAGTTGGAGGTAATGTAACGTTGTGTAATGTTACAATATCAACGACAAAGCGATATCCTGTGTTAACCACCTGACACCCTGCGCCCTCATATGGGAACATGACAATTCAGCTCCCCTTTACCAGAATACTTTATTCTGTTCAAGGTCAGAGACCTTCGCTTTGCTTTCTAGTGGTCAGAGAAACAAGATGGAGGCAATATCAGCAGCATTCTTCTGTAGTGCCCCCAGGAACAGATGTAGACATGGTACTAATGCTCATCCAATTTTGAGGTTGAAACTGTTAAAAGTGTTTGTTGTCTTAAATGGTTTTAAATTTAAAGTTATGTTGCAAAACTATGAATTTATTGTGTTTTACTGTAAACTGTCTCAATGACCTTCAAGGACATAGTTTTTTTGAGAAAAAAATTTTTTTTTAATGATGTTGTTCTAATCCCAAACAGCTAAGGGAAATTAAAATGCACACAATGCACATAACAGACATTATCAAGTTCATTTTGACATTTCTAGAATAAATATATAGTATGTCTGTACCATCATGGTGAGCTAATACAGCAGTGTGGAAGAATGCTTGATTCTGATTGGATGGCCTGTGTGCTTTAAAGCAGTGAGTTTTTGCATTTGATTTATTTCTTTCTATAAAATCATTTATCTAAGCACAGCAATGTGTTGAAAATGGCTTTCATCTGTTTAACAGCTCTTTAACGGAATCCTTATTGCTTAATATTGTAAAATGATCATCATTTCTCCTTGAGTCCTTGTCTTCTAGCTGGTTTCACCCCCTTATCTTGTCTTGTCTCTCTAGCTCTGTGGTTTCCTAGTGTTTTTTTATATACTTAAACAGTGAATAAAGTGGACTGAACTGGGTAATTAATAAAAAAAATAGCATTTGCATAGTTATCACACGTAATAATTAGTGCTGGATTTTGTGGTAAGTTTGAGTCAGTATCCCAAATCTGTCTGTACATGTGTCATGTGCTCTCTGGCAGTGGAGGTGGGAATTTTAATGAATGTAGGATTTTGGTGCTGGAATTCTTTTTTTTTAGGAATTTTGATTGGATTCGCCAGTCACAGGGACCAGGAGGAATGTGTCATATTCCATACCAAAGACTTGATCTTTTTCAATGTCACACCCCTGTCACCACATCTCTCAGGAGTCTTGTTGTCTGGTCCAGGAGGACATCAAACAGACGGCACAAACACACAAACACATGCGCGACTCTTACCCGCTCAACACTCCCAGAACCAGATTTAGAACGAAAAATGAGCCGAAGATGACCAGACTGACAAAATAGACCCAGGGAAGTTCATAGCCCATAGCGTCCTGCATCTGGACAACAGAGGGAAGGAAAGGTTGGAAAAAAGACAGAACGGTCTTGATTTACTAAACCAGAGCGTCCTGTGAAAGTTTTTTTTTAAAGCAAATGAACAGATGAAACTGTTCTGGCTTTGTATTTTTTTTTACATTTTTGACCACAAAGCTTTTATATATTTCTGCACATTTAGTAAATTAGGACCATAGAATTATGAATATATAGTGTGTTTCGAAACAAAAAGACATACAGACATATGTAGGGAAGAAAGAAAGGTTGGGAAAAAAGAAAAACAATGCAACTCTGCGTCCTTTTTTTAAGCTTTGGTGACTGAAGCCTCATCAGCAATCCAAGGCCGCTGTTAATTCCAGCGAGTACCTCTGAGAAGTGACTGAAGTGGATGCATTCCTAGCTGAAGTGTGAGTAAAATTGTTGTCAGCTGACTGTGCTGTTCAGTATCTGATTCCTGAATGCCTTGAAAGAATCAAGAACATTTTCCTCGTTAGGATTTAAACCCATGACAACATACATACACATACTCATACACTTTATCCAGAAATATGAGACGCCACCCTAGGATATATGGATGCATTCCATATAAGGATATAGAGTAAACATACAGTGTAAAACACCTGCCAATGAACCAGAAGACCACAAAGACCCAGGTTCAAACCCCACATACTACCACTGTGTCCCTGAGAAAGACACTTACCACTGAGTGTCTCCAGGGAGACTGTCCCTGTCACTACTGATTGTAAATTGCTCTGGATAAAGGTATCTAATAAATTCCATAAATGTAAATGCACATATGAGTATGAAGACACCCAGGCCTCCAACCCTGGGCCCGGCTCACCCAGTACAGCACGTCCGTCCAGCCCTCCATGGTGATGCACTGGAAAACAGTGAGCATAGCAAAGGCAAAATTGTCGAAGTTGGTAATGCCATCGTTGGGTCCCTCCCATCCCATCAAACACAGGGTGACGTTGGGTGGGCTGCAGTGTCTTCCGTGTGCTGTGTCGGGGGCGCAGGGTGCAGGCTTCTCCTCAGCGAGGGCCCCTGGATACAAATGTGGCCCAGCACACAAAAATGGAGGTTGTAAATGATTTTCTAATTCTAAATCTAGAGTACTAAGTGTGATATCTAAGCAATTAACAGGCCTATAAAGCCAGTGCAACCCACATGAGCGAAAAGACCAAAACATTAGACACGTATCAACTGAACGAGCCTCAGGCATCATGCGGCAAATCCCATTTCCCAGTTTATGTAATCGAAGAGGCAATTATACAGGAAAATCAGTCCAAAAAAATCCCACTGGGAAGAATATCTTAGCATGAATTAATGGCCTGCAACGTTTCCTACATTCCATATTTAAATAATTTACTATTTACAGACGGAATTATTTTGACGATGCATAGACCATAATGTTCCACAGAGCAAAATAAATAAATACATGAAAACATGCTGCTTACTTCAAACCAGTGATCCAGACAGTGTTAGAATGCGTGTGAAGATGTGCTCACCCCTGCGCCCGTCTCGATACAAGAAGCAGGTTCTGTGCATCTTCCCCATGAAAAGCTCCAGACCGATGATGGCATAGATGATGATGACAAAAAGGACCAGGAGGGCTATGTGCAGGAGGGGCACCATGGCTTTGATGATGGAGTTCAACACCACCTGAAGACCTGGGGAAGGGGACAACAGACGCAGGGTTCGCTTGGGTTCAGTGGAATCGAGCAGCAGTGGATTTGCGGCGGAGTACTGTTCGCATGCAGCTTGCTTTTCAGAAACAACCTTTCTCATTATCGATTTGTCCCCCGCGCCCCCCTCGTGAGACAGAAATCCCATCTTGTTCGGCAGTGCTCCAGTGCGATACAGGAGATCAGCCGAGGATATCGGCCAAATCTAAGATCCCATTTCACCCAAATCACACCAAACAGCTGCCGCGGACGATGGGCTGCGGTCTGGCATCTCTCAAAAGCCAGCCACCCGCCGCAGAACAATAGTGCAGGGATCAAATCGTTTCTGAAACACTCCCATGGCATGTGCTGAATAATAAACAGAAACAAGACGCCTGCTGGGACACCAGTCAATAAAACGGACCTCAGTGCCGCCGACGGAAAAGTGCCTGCTCGGATTTTAATTGGAAACACGGAGCGTAAAAGTTTGAGTCTTTCACTAATTCAACGCCCGCTGGCTGTGGAGCTGCCAAAAAGAGCTGAACTCAGTCCATTTTCAGCTTCAGCCAGTTAACCAGACCAGACACAAAATAGGCAGAGAGTTTCTGCCACTGGATTTGCCAATGGACATCTGTGTCCGTTGTCCATGTAACAGGAACGAGTAAGTCAGCTGACATTTAAATGCCACATATTTTTGCTTATTATGTCAGGCCAGACCGAAGTAACCTCAGATCATAACACAAGCCTCCACAGGCTTGTGCAGTATGGAGTATACATGATGGGTGCATCGCTCCAGTTGTCTTCTTACCTTGTGGCACCCATCACTCTGGAACGGGGTCAACTGGGACTCATCAGACCACACAGTTGACCATTTGAACCTCACAAATTGAAACCTTATTGTAATGATTAGCCTCACTATCAAGAAGCTCTCCGATGTCCACACTGCTCTTTAAATCCAATCCTCTGGGTTCTTGTGTGTGGAAATCTCCATATCCGGGAAGTGATCCCTGATCATTGTCATTCAAGATTGCTGTCTGACCACATTTTTCCCAAATGAGAAGATGATTCTTGACTCTTCTGAAGCACACTGACATCTTTAGCCCAACAATGACTCCTGACATGGCAATTTAAGAAAGTAATTAACACACACACACACACACACACACACACACACACACAAATACATGGTTAACAATTTTGTGCATGTGCATATACATGAATACATACACAAACATGCCATAACCACCACATGAACAATGACTAAACAAAGTCCTGAACCATCACTTCCATTGTTCCTTATGAAAGTGCCTACCAGCTATTTTTGTGGACCTTTGACAAGCTGGCACCAGTTTTTAATAACACACGAGGAAAAAATATATTACGCTTGGAAAAAATACAGGGGGATTATAAACTCACGCCCCTTCCCTAAGATCCCACCTATGTTACTATGTGTGTGTGTGTGTGCGCGCGTGTGTTGGGATGCGTTACTCACTGGGGACTCCAGACACCAGTCGGAGCGGCCTGAGCACTCGGAATGCCCTCAGGGCTTTCACATCAAACCCCGCCGCCTTCCCACCGATCGGCGTCCCCCCCTCGACTTTGGTGGCCTGCTCTAATATTGCACTGAAGAGCCTGAGGAGTGGAGAAACAGAGAAAGGGAAAAGGAAACAACGGGAAGACATTAAGATAACACTCAACACAGCTATTGTCCTTCTACTGTCATTCTTATCAAAAATCCCTCATGACAAACAAGCATCAGTAAATTTTATTTCATGTCAACGCTGATCACCCACACACACTTCGAATGGCCTCGAATGGGAGATTCTTATGAATGTGTTTCTAGAGACCAGCTCACAGTCAAACCACAAACGCGTCTGATAAATGCTGTAAATATACAGATCGTCCATATATTACAATGGATATTATATGTGCTATTACCTATATATTGTTATTCCTATATACATTGGTGGTAGTAGCCTAGGGTGGTAGTAGCCTAGTGGGTAAAACACTCGCCTATGAACCAAAACATCTGGGTTCGAATCCCACTCATCGTGTCCCTGAGCAAGACACTTAACCCTAAGTTGCTCCAGGGGGGTCTGTCCCTGTAACTACTGATTGTAAGTCACTCTGGATAAGGGCGTATGATAAATGCTGTAAATGTAAATGTGGCAGGGACATTCCTGTATATTGTAAAAATACAATTCAACAGGAGGATCTAGCCAATGACATTGTACACTCATTTACCTTGATCACCATGTGATCCTTATATATCCTTATATAATACAGTGAAGCAAACACATAAATGTTCATTATTATTTGTTGATAGTCAGAAATATATATATTTTTTCTCATTATTGATGCTGCAAAGAGTTGCTTTGATGTAAATGTGGCTCCTCTATAAACAGAAGAGTGAGGCTTGTGGCCCAAAGGTCAATCTGTCCTGATGAAACAGCTGTGACATGTTCATCGGTGGAGTTAAAGAAATTTTATCCTCCGGGGACTCTGAGCTCATCCATATGGAAGTCACTTTGTCCCCCGACAAAAATGTCCCTTTGTTATTTTCTGCCCTTCTTCCCTCACCTTTACAACAGAAACACTGTCTCTGACAGCCATCTCTTATGCGCCATGGTAACGCTCGCACGTTATTAATCCACACGCAATGTATGCTTGTGTGTGATAAAGAGGTGCTTGTAAAGCTAAACACGTGTGGAACGAGTGATTAGTGACCAATCAGTCCGAATGGCCCTAACTTCTGTGTTATTAGGCCAATATGGTCACACGTCATTCCACATTTGCACATTTCTTTTTTCCTCAGCAAATGCAGATGATTTGAGATGACATGTAATTGCACAGATAACCGAATTTCCTCTAATCTTCGCCTCGAGGCCACCAGACAGAGAAAGTGGATGGAGGTGCTGCTTGGTTGGTGGCAGGTGCAGAAGAATAAGTGTGCTTATCAGAAAAAGTGGAAGCTGGTGAAGGGGGGAACATGACTGACCCCCTTCTTTGATCATTAATCCATAAAGAACATGTCTTAATTCGCAAGCTCATTTTGCGCATGGAAACGGTGTAGGAAGGTCCACCTAACAAAATTATATTCTGAATTAAGAATGAAGTGTTAGTTAAATTTTAGGGGAACTGCACAGTAAGCGCTTCTGGCCGGGCTACCACAACTTCGCAGGGCATCCCTGATGTTACGTGGGCTCCTTTTTGGTTAATCACATGGAATTCCCACAGTTGAACTTCCCCCGGACCCCTAACACGCAGCTTAGAGGTGAGAAAAGGCTGCACCACTTGCGCTCGCTGGTTAACATATTCAACGTTTAGCAGAGGGAGCGATAGCTGCCGCATGTAGGACCGCAGACTGCTGCTGAGCTCCTGCTGACTGGCGGTGCCACAGGAAGAGAGCAAAGAAAGCAGGGCTGGGCAACCTGGCATCACTATACAGTGAATATAATACTCATAAATCGACATTGATTATTGGTTAAACAAATGACACTTCACAAATTCCCAAATCTCCCTTAATTCTTGTTTATTCTTTTTTTATATTAAAAAAATCTAAAAGATATGGTCCCCTTGACCCACTATAACTCAGTCATCAGCCCACTGAATGTCAGCCTTGGCCACTGAAAAACCCATGTCCACAGGGACGTACTGTGAATGGGACTGCTAATTCTGTATGTTGATGAAATAAAACTACTTGTGCCAATGCGCTCATCTGAAGAATCCAATATGTAAACATCTGGATTCAGTAAGATTCAAAATACAGTACGGGGTACAATTAAAATCTTAAAATCTGAATATCTGGTCGCACTGTAGAACAAACAATTGCCCTCGTTCGTTCTTTATTGGATCACCCATTTGATTCTACACTAGACAAAAAAAGTTAGGACAAATATTGAAATAATAAAGATCAGAAAATAAGTGTAAATAGTACTTGCTTACTTAGTACTTGCAGAAGACTGCAGGACCATCAATGTTTAAATGACAATAAAGTGCCTTTGTAGTGCCTAACAAATTACACATTAGTCTGTCCAGAATGATTTATTAAACCTCTTTCTTCACGGTTATTATTTGCTGGATATTTTAACTACATTTACAGACATTTTAACCACAAAAATGACAATTTTTACCACTTTCAGGGAGCACAAGACAACAAAAACCATTACTTTTTATTGATGTTCGTCCAGTTTATTGCTCAAAGCAATTCAGGCTGCTGGCAAATTATCCTAATGGTCAGCCCATCACTGTTGGTCAACTAATATTATTATAATAACTCTATTTAGCCCAATATGCAATCAATTCCATGTGACCCTGTCTGCTGTTATTATAATCATTAATGGTGTCTTACCTAGTGGGTAAGACACTCGCCTGTGAACCAGAAGACCCGGATTCAAATCCCACTTACTACCATTGTGTCTCTGAGCAAGACACTTAACCTTAAGTTGCTCCAGGGAGACTGTCCCTGTAAAATACTGACTGTAAGTCGCTCTGGATAAGGTCATATGATAAATGCTGTAAATGTAAATGTAAATATAAATGTAATGGGTTCATTTGGGAGACCAGTATGTGAAGTAGCTTGACGTAACTACTTCATCTGCAAAGAAAGAAAAATTTGGTGTGCTCTAACACAACAAAGTAACTACATTCTCACCCAGAGGCACAAACGATTACAGGCTTTCTGCATTTTTTGCGCATGTATTCTCAACCCTTCCCTTGCCCCAATGTGAAATCAGGCACTGAAGAGCCACTGAGGCGCTAAAGCTCTTGGTTAAATTAACGTCACATTCAATTCTTTTGAAGTTGACATGACTCTGAAGTGACTCTAAGAATTGTATTTGATATGTTCACTGATTGACAGAGCGATGGGCGGTTCAGCCGAAGGACTGGTCTTGGGACTCTGGTGGAGTAACTCCCTTGTGCAGAGGTAGCTTCTCATGCATGTCCTAATACGATAACGTGATCTTGTTTGCATAAAATCGATTTAGACTTCCATGGACCACAGCCATTACAGGAGAAAGGAAGTGTGAAGAAAGTAGAATGAAAGAGGAACGGAGGACAGGCAATAAAGACTCCTGATTTGTTAGTAATTCAGATCACATTGCTGAAGAAATGCATTGTTAAATGTGTTGTTAATAAATATGTATAAAAGAAATAGATTTTTGTATTAGGGCTGTGGAAATGTCAAGGCTACTAAATAATGATCATAATAATGTTAATAAAAGTAATACTATGTCTTTAACTATTATTAACATGGGGCAGGTGTGGACCAGTGGGTAAGGAAGTGGACTCGTAAACCATAGGGTCACTTTCAAATGACTATAAATGCATAATTTCTTATAAACCTATATTAAAAAATACCTAAGAGGTAAAGTTTAAGAGGTAAACATTAATTAACATAAAAAGACCTCACCCTTGAAATAATTGATAAGATCCTCTTACGTTATGGAGCTTTAATGACAATATTTAGTGCTTTCATGGTTGATCAGAATATGATGGAACTTTTCAGCTCATAACTTTGCATGAAATCTGCAGCACCACTGGCTGTCACAGGACCTCCACTGCATCAGCTCTCTCCTGACATCCTCTATAGATGATGATTTGAACTGAAAATTGCTCCCTTACACACATTAACAAAGTCTCTCCCTCTTTGCGTCCTTAAAACTTGAAGAAATGATGGGTGGATCATGACTTTTGGACAGTACTATACACATGGTACGGTCCCAACACACATTTCGTTGAGCGCATTGTGTGCTGTGCTGCAGTGTTTCACAATGACAATCACTTCACTTTGACTTTATCACTTGTAATAACCACATGCTGTATAATTATTTTTTACAATTGTCCTTACTGGGGCAGTGGCGGCCTAGCGGTTAAGGAAGCGGCCCCGTAATCAGGAGGTTGCCGGTTCAAATCCCGAGCCGTCAAGGTGCTATTGAGGTGTCACTGAGCAAATCACCGTCCCCACACACTGCTCCCCGGGCGCCTGTCATGGCTGCCCACTGCTCACTCAGGGTGATGGCTTAAATGCAGAGGACACATTTCACTGTGTGCACAGTGTGCTGTGTATCACATGTGACAATCACTTCACTTTATACTTTATGCTTTGAGGCCCATTTAGTGTCTGCGTGTGTGTTTGTGTGTCTGTGTGTTGTGTATGTGTGCGCAGAGACCTGTGGCTGCTACACGCTGCGGCGCTGGTCGGTACAATTCGCTCCACCGCACCCTGCTGCTCATGCGCACAATTTCAGCTTATTCCGCTGCATTAAAACCACTGTCAGCATGCACTGCAATCACCCCTACACATGCTCCACAGCCTGCAGCCTGCAAGTGCACACACACACACGCACAGATGCAGGATCAGATGCTGGCTCCACTGCACAGCACACCGTCCCTTTAACTGTGCCTGTACTGTAATCGCTGGTGTTAGTTATCCAAAAATGAGAAAGTGCTCCATGACTAGAAGAGTATATGAGTCTTGTTTTTTTATGTTATATGCGCTAAGCGTCTCAATTATGTCCGTGAATTAGACTCACATTTGAATTAAAATCAATAGGAGCTGGAGGTGAAATCGCTCAGCTGAACTGAGCCGTAAACCGGCCCAGCATCCATTACCGCAAGCCTCCCGGAGCATTAAGACACGAGATCTTCCTCGTTTTTCAGTGTCGCCGCTCGCACGACTCAATTTCCTCAAAGCCGGAGTGCCCCTAATCTCCCTCTGTCACGCCTCCACCCTACCGCCCGCTCCTGAGCCGCCCTATCACCCACTCCGGCACATCTATCAGCCACGGCGTAAACAACCAGCGCCGGGCCTTGTACACACACACATACACCAAACACAAGCTGCAGCCAGGCGCCGAGCAGGAACCAGGGGCCAGAGTCCCGGTTACTCACCACACACACACACCAACACAAGCTGCAGCCAGGAGCCGAGCAGGAACCAGGGGCCAGAGTCCCGGTTAATCACTACACACACACCAAACACAAGCTGCAGCCACTGGCCGAGCAGGAACCAGGGGCCAGAGTCCCGGTTACTCACCACACACACACACCAACACAAGCTGCAGCCAGGAGCCGAGCAGGAACCAGGGGCCAGAGTCCCGGTTACTCACTACACACACACCAACACAAGCTGCGGCCAGGCGCTGAGCAGGATCCAGGGGCCAGAGTCCCGGTTACTCACCCCACACACACACCAACACAAGCTGCGGCCAGGGGCCGAGCAGGAACCAGGGGCCAGAGGCCCGGTTACTCACTACACACACACCAAACACAAGCTGCGGCCAGGTGCCGAGCAGGAACCAGGGGCCAGAGTCCCGGTTACTCACTACACACACACCAACACAAGCTGCGGCCAGGGGCCGAGCAGGAACCAGGGGCCAGAGTCCCGGTTACTTACTACACCAAACACAAGCTGCGGCCAGGCGCCGAGCAGGAACCAGGGGCCAGAGTCCCGGTTACTCACCACACACACACCAAACACAAGCTGCAGCCAGGAGCCGAGCAGGAACCAGGGGCCAGAGTCCCGGTTACTCACCACACACACACCAAACACAAGCTGCGGCCAGGCACGAGCAGGAACCAGGGGCCAGAGTCCCGGTTACTCACTACACACACACCAACACAAGCTGCGGCCAGGCGCTGAGCAGGAACCAGGGGCCAGAGTCCCGGTTACTTACTACACCAAACACAAGCTGCGGCCAGGCGCTGAGCAGGAACCAGGGGCCAGAGTCCCGGTTACTCACCACACACACACCAAACACAAGCTGCAGCCAGGAGCCGAGCAGGAACCAGGGGCCAGAGTCCCGGTTACTCACCACACACACACCAAACACAAGCTGCAGCCAGGAGCCGAGCAGGAACCAGGGGCCAGAGTCCCGGTTACTCACCACACACACACCAAACACAAGCTGCAGCCACTGGCCGAGCAGGAACCAGGGGCCAGAGTCCCGGTTACTCACCACACACACACCAAACATAAGCTGCGGCCAGGAGCCGAGCAGGAACCAGGGGCCAGAGTCCCGGTTACTCACTACACACACACCAAACACAAGCTGCGGCCAGGGGCCAGGCAGGAACCAGGGACCAGAGTCCCGGTTACTCACCACACACACACCAAACACAAGCTGCGGCCAGGGGCCAGGCAGGAACCAGGGACCAGAGGATGAACACATTAGCCAGACACCATTAATGTGCTGTTGCTGCATGCTTAATGGATGCTTTCCAGCGCCCTCCAGTAACATTTGCCTCAGGACTCCGATTTCAAGGCCGCAGCATCTGCTGTCAACTGGATTTACAAAAATAAATAGATGAAAACAAGAACAGACTGCTTGATAACTATCTTCACCTTGGAGAGGAAGAACTACCTAAGCAGTCAGACAGCTTTTTTTTTTTACTGGGGATGTATTTATATCTGCCCAACACTGTATAAATATAATGTTTGGTGAATGTGATGACAATTTAAATGATGATGCATACTCTGAAACAGTTCAGTCCAGTGAGTAATGTTCCTGGTTTTAGACCATTTAAACATACTTGATCTATCTTTGCAAGAAAAATAGGTGGCCAAAACTTCCACATCCCTCTCACATTCTCTGTCTGCTGTGCCCCTTGTGCCCCTAGTGGCCTCAGGCCAAACTGTAGAGGTTGTCATTTGGCCAGTTAATAACCATTTTTAACCAGGGTCCATTTTGCTCCCATCTTTCTGTGTTTCCTTCCATTTTCTAAAATTCATTTGATAAAGTGAAGTGATTGTCACATGGTGCACACAGTGAAATTTGTCCTCTGCATTTAACCTATCACCCTTAGTGAGTACTGCCCCGACCCACCACTGCCCCAACAAAAAAAAAAGTTTAAAATCCTTGTCAGTGGCCATCACAAATGTGACTATTATCTGATTATCAGTCATTTAATTCATGCTTTCTGAGTTCAAACTATTGAATCTGACATGAAAGTAATATTCATCACAATTTTCAGTAGATAACGAAACTTAAACTTTTTATAAACTAATGAAACATTAGTAAAAAAACAGGTGGTAGTTTTTATGAGCACACACTTTATTAATAATTGTGGAGTGTGGAGTCATGAACATTACATTTTTTTCTTTGTGTTTTTCATGTCTGGTTGATTATACTGAAAACAGTATAATACTGTGTGAAATTTTCACATGCCATCATTATTCTTTACTCTCCTACTTTCATACAGTGATACAACGCTGTCTGATTCCACTCTGATGTGCAGTAAGCCCATATTCAATGAAGGATTTGCAAACAAATTTGAGCAGCTGTCACCCATCTGGAATGAGAAACATGGGTCCGTGTGATAATGAAAGTGCGGTGGGCAGCGTGACTGAGGTCAATCCCAACTCACCCTACAACCACAATGATGAAATCCAGCAAATTCCATCCGTTGCGCAGGTATGCATTGGGGTGGCACAGCAGTCCATAGGCGATTACCTTCAGGAATGCCTCCACAGTAAAGATGATGAGAAAGAGATACTCCACCCGCTCCTGAAAAAAAGTAGACGAGAGAGGGAGAGATGGGGAGAGTCAGGATATTGCTCATATAATTTCATCAGGTGTAATGCATAACACTGGACGGCTCCATCTTCACCAGGCAAGCTGGGATAACAGTTTCAGATATCTGAAGGGCTCTGCCCAATGGCTTCCATTACTGCATAGGGACATCTTTAGGGACATTTTATTACAGATCAATGGATAGTGAAAGCAATACCCCTCACACACACACACACACACACACACACACAAACCTAAATGAATTACTGTGTAGAACTGCTTGTAATATTGCAACACAGAGAGCACGAACACTGAATATCAATTTCAATTCCATGCAGGCCGGCTGTTAAAGTCATCAGACAGGAGACCCTATGGGGAAAAAAGGTGTTTTCCAAAGCACATTCCGACCAGCAGAACGTATTTGTTTGTTCTGAGAAGCATCTAGACCCGTCCTGACTGAGAAGGATCGCTCTGTAATCCTGGCAACCACAGCATCCGGAAAGGTTTGTAATGCAGACGCGTTCATTAAACCCCATGCCAAACCCACATCTTCCCTTAAAGAGCAAATGCCATGTTACCACAACACACACGTGCGCACACTTTCCACCTCCCTGTTCCTCTTTGTTGGATGAGCACAGTCCTCTTTTTCGCCATGTCTGAGTGCACTCATTTAAACGTCATTACTCAGTTAAAGCTCTCATTTACCTCAGTCGCACTGCTGTGGTATTCAAGCGTTGCTTCAATTAACCTGACCTCTCCTTTAGAAATTCATTATTGCTAAAATGGATGTGCACTTCAATACTGTACATTGCCATTCTTTCATAAGAGGAAGCTTCAGCTGGGCTGGTTTTCCAAGAGGAATGCTTCTCAACTAATCTCTTATGTGAAAATCACGTTATCTGGCTAAAGTTAACCCAGCTAACTGGGAAAGTCTGCTCCGTGGAACAACTCCCAGGTAACAGGAAGGAATTGTGGGGGAGAATGAACTCAGATGAACAACAGGGACAAAGACAGCATCCACGGCCCAAGACAACCGACTCAGGCCAAATAAGGAAAAAACAAATCAAGGGCACAGGCTCCAAATAAGACAGGGGAAATTAATAGCCACCAGGGGATGCCAGGGCCCACAGTGACAAACTGTCCACATATCTGTAGCAACCAATCAATGGCAAACCAGTCAGATAATTACGATTGTACTGTGTATCTATGTACTGACAAAGGTACAATAAAAACAGTGATTCGCAACAAACTGTAAAATCAATCATTGCTATATAAGGGTCAATGGGCATTCATAATGTTAAAGGTAAAACGGTTTAAATAGTGTAGTAATTCTCTCATACTTTTCTCAAAGGTCATTCAATAAAACACCTTGTGCTGGTGTACTGTTACTGATCTGTCTATAGAGTGTAAGTTGTGTTAGTTTTTCACATCTGGCACTCTCTTCCAAGGAGTAGGGAATTTAAAAGAAAAAAAGCATTCTTGCAAAGGCTATTTGCAACGTTTTGTGTCTCAAAAATGAGCATGTTCAAAACAGGAGCCTTAAATACAAACCACTATTAATCCACAATGAGTGATGCTTGACTCCTTTGCTACTTATCACTTCCATTATGAAAAGTGAGTCACAATATTTCAATTCAAAACTCTCACTGCCATGCTGCTGCCACGTCAGGTACCTACATTGTGCACCCACCATTTATACACACAAGAAAACGTTTCAAACAACACATTACACAAATGCACGAAATACGAAGCAGCCGTATCTTTTCACTAAACGCCTGATGTCTTTTTAAATGGAGAAATAAAGACAAACGAGACAACATAATTGTTCCTAATGTCAGTATGCATCAATGTATATTGATGTATATTGATGCATACTGTGTGACAATCACTTCACTTTACACTTTATATGAATATCCTCGAAAAACATTAGTGTACAGGGTGCTAAAGACAAGAGCTACTCAATTCCTTCCCCCATCCATTTACCTATGAGTCAGGTTCAAGGACTCTTCAATTAACTGCATATCCTTTTATTAATTTATGCACAACTTCAAGCATAGAACAGGTCAAGACACAGACTGTGTTTTTAACAGAGCTAGTTAAGTGCAGCCAGTTATAATATTTATTAACTAAATCTACAGGGAAAAGCAGATTCTGTGTCTGGGAATATAAAGTCAAGCTGCTTTGATGGCAAATGTGAGCTCACCCTGCCATCTTGGCACTGTGAGTGAGAATAGCCCAGAGGGTCTCTTGAACCGTGCAGGGAGGGTCGGCCAAGCGTCTATCAGATGATGATGTGAATGGGCGGGCTGGACCGTAGGACCTGACAGAGGACTGGATCCGGAAGCTCCAGAAGCAGGTACTGGAAGCCAATGAAGTACGATGAAGCGCCAAACAGATTGATCAAACAGATTGATCAATCTCTGTAAAAGTCCTTATCGTGGCCACGTGTGGCATTGTGGCAGTGGTGGCCTAGCGACCCCATAATCAGAAGGTTGCCGCCGATCTGCCAAGGTGCCACTGAGCAAAGCACCATCCCCACACACTGCTCCCTGGATGCCTGTCATGGCTGCCCACCGCTCACCAAGGGTGATGGGTTAAAAGCAGAGGACACATTTCATTGTGTGCTGTGTATAACAATGACAATCACTTCACTTTCCCATGTTTCGATCGTCACTGTATGTCTCGCGGCAGCTCATGACCCCCGTGGATGTCCATATAGCGCATGGGACTAGCGTCATAAACGATGTTTTAAAGATGCCCTTCATCTGAGCAAATTTATGATTCAGTGCCCACCTTGACTGCCAAGACCCAAAGACGCCAGCCGTCAAGCGCAAGGTTGGCGTATGAAATATCTATGTCCCCTCCACCACGCTGACCTCAGATACATTAATGCTCCAGCCGTCTTTACATTGCCAATATGGAAATGGTGCTTTCTTCCTGTCCTCAGGCAAATCGCATCCATTCTTACAGAACATGCCTCACATCCCGCCCCTCTGTCCTTTCATCCCCCTCTCTCTGATCCTCCCAGCATCCCCCGCCCACTCTTCCTCCAAGGGACGGTACTTCCCTCTATCCTCTCCTCTGATGTAGACATGCCAACCCATACACCTGAACTGCCAGGCCTGCCAGCTGTCCCTGAAAGGTCCTGCCCCTGACTACCAGCTCAGTGTGACAGCGCCAAACTGGCCAGTGTCCAGAGGCCTGATACTCCCGCTTACAACACACACACATTCAAAGACACACGCCTGTGATATGCACCAACATACACACACACTCATGAAGGCCAAAAGTGCCCTGATTCAGAATGCAGCCCTGTACAAGCTTGACCAGAGGACGAGTGAAGTGGCTGATTTTAACCTCGCCTTCATGCATCGCGCCACTAATGGCGCCACTTTGATCTTCAGAATCAAAGACCCTTTGCCTCTTTTTCTGTCCCAGTGCAGGCTCGGCGAGCTGATGGATTGCTTTCATGCCATGACAGATCGAAAGGCTGAAATGCAAGCAGATGAGAGGCACTAATCATGTCAAATAAATAAGTAAGTTGAATGTGGACAAAGTGGATAAAAGTACTGTGAGAACACTGGTCAGAGACATCAAGTGTTAAATATTTTTGATCAACTGATATGTGCCTGTTGAGTGGCATACACCTATCTCATGATTGTGTACCCCACCCAGTACATAATTTCAGCTTCTCTATATGTTTACAAACTACCTCTGCATACTTATCAATGAAAGCTCGATGCCTACAAATACAGAGGTCATACAGAGGTCATACAGAGGTCGTCAGAGTTCAATGGCCTTTCACCACAATGGAAAAATTCATAAACAATATGGCTCAAATTCTATAATATTATGCATATAAATGTTTATATATGATTAATATAAATATTCATGTCAAAATACGTATTTACATGAACATATTTTTTAAACAGAGGGAGAGGGGAAGGCCCAGATTCTGTTGCAGATCGGAATGTGCTGCTCTTTCCCTGTGACTGGGATGGAGCGGTTCTGTGACTATGGGAACCGTCAGAGGGCAGCTGAACCTTGCTCACACGAGCACTGAGCAACCCGACTCCATCACAGAATGAGAGTGAGATGCCACCATCCCATCAAAAGAAAATGATAAGAAAGAAAAAAAATAAAGCTTAGAGTAGCATAGCGGACTCATCCACCCGAGCTTCCCCTGCGATGAGCAGCTGTGTCCCTCCTCCCCCGGCTCATCTCCAGAGGGACTGCCATTCCCATGGTCTCTCGCTGGGAGAGGTGCAGCGAGCTCTGCCAGCTCCGCTCCCAGGCTCAGCGAGCTTCAGCCTGGGAACGCTGGATGCCCCAGACCCCTACGGCCACCTTCTTTGCTATATAAAGGTGTTCACACAATTCCCCCGAGGCAGGCAGGAGCGGCCAGACGGCACAAAGACGTGTCCAGCAAGAAGTGGAATGAGCGCTTAAGGCTAAGCTCTGTATTCATGTCTTTCAGTGGATTTAAATTTCCTCGCCAAAAAAAAGGAATAAAATAAATAAATGCTGGAACACGGATCTAATAATAAATCACAACAGGCAACACACCCACTCTTGGGAAGAAGCCATGGGAATTTGTCATATTAAAAAAAATGTTGATACAACCCCAGAGTCCTCCTCCAGACTGGAGTCGTGGAGAGCGGCTGTCAGTCAGTAGCAGTGAACTCTGCTGCTGTTTCTCCTGTAGGGGTCACTGCTCTGACACAGGCTGGAGGTGAAAAAAAACCCCACTGCAATTTAATCCTACAATTCGATATGTTTCCTATTTTGTTTACATCTTGTATGAAATGGTTCTTTCTGGTAAGAATCTAGAGGTACCGTTTTGTCATCCTGCTGAATGAATAAATGTAACATAAAATTACAGCGCACCTGAAGATGCCCAATAGATGAACAAACGGTTCATCAACAGTGATACCAATGAGCTCAAACAATAATAACACCACACCAGTAACACTCCAGGTCGACAGTGGTCCATTAGTCAAAAGAATTCTTAACAAGAATGATTTGTTCCTATTAAAATGGCCAAGCACTACAGATAAAAGTGAAAGTGAAGTGATTGTCATTGTGAAACACTGCAGCACAGCACACGGTGTAAAGGTATATGTTACTAATAAAGACCTGTGAAGCTGTGGTGATTGGTCGTGTAGTTACAACACAGGTCCCAACAGTGTATTACTGTCAGCTTTATAATAATATTGTATTATAGTCCACCACCAAGCAGGGTGCATATAGTATTTTTGAGATCATTAGTCGTTTTAATATTAGCTCCCATCATTTTTGGTTATATAGGGCAGGGGTTACCAACATTTTTTTTCCTGAAGCCACCCACTGGCTTCAGGAAAAAGACAAACCCCAACCCAGAAAAGCCCCAACCAGGACCCCCAACCACAATTCCTTCCCACACACGCATTAATAGAATAACAATGAACACACATTAATAGAATAAAAAAGTAAACTTTTTTTAATTTTACACTGCGGGCTATATAGAGTCCTTATTAGTGCTGTAATCGTACCTAAAATGTTAGGCCCAAGATCAACAGAATTCAGTCCGACCTGATCTGACTCGACTGTCACACAGTCAGGGTTTTTACTGTGCCATTTCCATACAGCCATGACCCTGTGAGCTCTTGCAATGTACAGCTTTTAAAAAAGCAAGCCAGCTTTCTTTGCATGTGATATGAGTGCTAGACTAAGAGGGAAAGGAAAAGTGTAATATGCACCATGCAAAATACTTTTACCAATCACACAAACAAATTTACAAGCAGTGAATCATAAAAAAGGTTAGGTACTATAAACTGGAAGTTCGTGTTTGCTGAGCGCGACTAAAATTGTTTAGAGCTCTAGTCTATATAGCATACAGGATTATACAGAGAAAGTTATATGGGATATAGGGGATGATATAGAGTGTGTGAAAGAGAGAGAGAATACATGAGTGTGTTGTGGTTTTCGGACTTTTGCGGTTGGATGAGAAGGACTCAATTTTGTGGGTTTTTGGAGGGGCTGCAATTATTTCCTGACCACAAGTGTGTAGGTGTGGGCATGCAACCTTAATATTAAACACGGCCAGTGTGTGAGTGTGTATGAGATCAGGACACGGACGACTGTGCCAGCTGCAATGGATCAGCGGGATTGCACAAGTCTGGAGATCCGGCAGCGCCTATAAAAACCCAGTGGGAGAAGTAATGAGTGGAATATGGGGGTTCCTGGAGAGGCGTTAGGAGACAGTGATTTCAGTGAGTCTGACCGGCTGAGGTCATTTACAGGCAGCTCTGCACTGTCTTAGTTGTGGTTTGGAAAGTACGTACCACACACATACACACACACACACTCGCACAAATATGCACTTCATACTATTAACTGGTAATACATCAGCAAGAAGTCGTTATTTCCGTTTTTTCCCAACCTAATTCCAATTCAGTTTTATGAATTAATGAACTGGTTTACACAATGTAATAATATGCCAGTCAAAAGTTTGGAAACACCTACTGTTTTTACATTATAGAGCAAAACTGAAGACACAGGACTATGAAATAACACATACAAGGTTGTGTAATAGCAAACAAGGCAAAAAAAGTTAAACATTTGAGTCTCTACACAGCAGGGAGGTTTCTAAAGTGAGTGAAAGTGACTGTGAAACACTGCAGCAGAGCGCACGATGACCCAGCGAAATGTGTCCTCTGCTTTTAACCATCACCCTTGGTGAGCAGTGGTCAGCCGTGACAGGCGCCCAGGGGAGCAGTGTGTGGGGACGGTGCTTTGCTCAGTGGCATTTTTTAAGAAATGCTGAACACTTTCTTATCATTCACTCATGGATTCTTCAAAATGGCCTCCAGCTCAGTGTCCGTAACCACCACAGAATAGGTCTGTCCGAACTTTTAAGAGGTAGTGTACACCGTTTTTTCATAGTATGATCAATTAAAAATCCGGATTGATCCATGTCAAACCCTCTTATTCAGAGACAGAAGTAAAGGATGCTGGGTACAGGAACATTACATTACGCAAGACAGCGTCCTGGGAATGTGTCCTGTCTCGCCCTCAACCTCGACAATCAGTAAACCCAAAGCAGTCAAACTCAGAAAACTAGCTTCCGTTTACACTAGGCTTCTGCAATTGGAGCTGTACCCAGCACCGCTGCTAGTACTGCTTCATCTGCTAAGCGGCCAGCAGACTATCTTTCTGTCTAGGTCCAGATGTCCTTTTGTGTGTAGCCATAAAAGGCCTGGTTTGGGAAACTGTCCTACACAGGACAACAGCCTGATTTGGAATTTCTTCTTTGTCCGACTCAAGGGGCCTCAAACACCACCCATCATTCTAGCCTTTTTACCTCCTCTGACAGATTTTCCTTATGTGAGCAATCCCTTGCGTTATCAATCCACCTATCCACCTACTTTCCTCTCACTCCCTCGTCCTACTCCCCTCCCTTACAGGAAAAGGAGATAGATGAGAAAACGTGCATTGACTGCCAGGCAAATATCAACCACAGAATGTCCTACAATGGTTTTTATCAAATTGACTTATATAGACATAATGTGTCACTGTGGATTAAACCCACATTCATTTTGGATGGAGATCTTCACTTTTTTCAAAGGAACTTAACATTTTAAAATGGGTGTGCATGGTGTTGACTGACAGCTCTGAAACAGAACACTTACTCATTGTTGATGATTTAAACCCATCCAGAACTGGCACACTGAAAAGACCACACATGTAAGAGTCTGTGTGTGATGGTGTGTGCATAAGAAGCTGTTATGAGCACTGCGATTACTGGAAAAACACAGTGTTCTCTTCTGTGCAATTGACCGGCCCTGATCTCTGCAGCTGCTCCTCCTCCTCTGAATGTACAGGCGCGCAGAACAATAGAAACCAATACAGTTTGCTCAATGGATGAACACACACACACAAATAGGCATAAAGAAATAAAGTTACATTTTCTTACTAGACTGGCAAAAATGATTTACCTTTATTGTAGTAAAGTCCCTGACAAAAGTCTTGTCGCTTGAGTACAAATTGAGTACAAAAGTGTTGATTATCAAGAGGCTGAAGACCAGATCCACTGCTGATGTGGCAGACACCGTCAGCATCAAGAACAGAGGATAAAAACTTTTTTGGAAGACGCTGGAGACGTTTTGACAAGCCCAGGTCAGGCAGACCCCGCAAGACAACTGCTCGAGAGGACCGTTTGTTGGCTCGAAAATCCAAGGCCAGCCCATTGTCCACCACAGCAGAGCTCCACGAGAACTGGTCACCTGAAGTCCCTGTGTCAACCAGAACAGTTTGTCAGATTCTGTCTTGAAATCTGATCTGCAGGGTGGAAGGCAACATCAATACCAAGAAATCTTAGCTACCTTTTATATTCCCAACCATAAAAGAGGCCAAATTCTTAAGCAGGATGGTGCTCCATCACATACTTCCATCTCCACATCAAAGTTCCTCAAGGCGAAGAAGATCAAGATGCTCCAGGATTGGCCAGCCCAGTCACCAGACATGAACATCATTGAGCATGTGTGGGGTAGCATGAAAGAGGAAGCATGGAAGACGAAACCAAAGAATATTGATGAACTCTGGGAGGCATGCAAGACTGCTTTCTTTGCTATTTCTGATGCCTAGTGGGCGTCCTTGCGCCCTCTGTGGGTCCGGTGGTGGAACGGGGGCTGTCACAGAGGTAATTATTAACAGTACTAGAAACCACACTGAAATGCATTAGGGCAGAGCAGACCAATGTTATTAACACTCGTTTTAATACTTAATATTTCTATCGTGCAATTAGCAGCTATTTTCTATATTTGTGCTCCGGTTCCATGAGTACAGTTTTGGCATAATTAATCATTATACCTTTCATTTGCCCTATAATTATCGAGCTGGCACATCATGTTCAGAAGAATGGTCTTTGTATTTCACAAATTCGTTTTATAAAATAGCTGACGGCATGTCAAATATCGTAACCGAGGAAGCACTGCGATCTCGTTTTTTGGGTACACTGCCCAGCCCTGCAGTTCAGTATCAAAGACGAACACGACCTTCAAAAGCTAAGCGCATCTTGTAGTAGAACAAATAACCTTTCATGCATGAGTCTCCGACCCATCATGAATTAGTGGACAGCGTGAAGCTACCTTTACGATCACCGTCGTGACAGGACACTCGTCAATACCTTCACACGAGCCGGTCTGACCCTGCCGTTTCTGTGGCGTGAGAGACAGATTCGATTAGCCCTTCCTTCGTTTACTGTTGTCGTCTGGATCGCCTTTGAAAAGATGAGGTCCAGTGCGGAGGACAGTTTTTAATGGGGACATGTCCGAACCTATCTGCATCCTGGCATTTCGTCACCCGCAGCCCGAATCCAGAGCACTTCCACAATTTGAAACGTTTGTGAGCAGGTGATGGGATGCGGTCTTCAAAATGCCGCCGGTGAGTGGCACAGCAGAGTAAAGGGACACGAGTGAACGGCTGCCACACGTGGGTGTAGAGGGAGCGAGGCTGACTCATGTCTGTAGAAAAGAACAGGGGGGGCGCACACGGGGAAAGAATGAACAGGAGGGAGGCCGAACGCGAGCGCCGCGATGCTGACTAGGACACTGCCCTTGGGGTAGGCTTATTAAGCTTGCCACTGAGGACCATAATTGCAAACAATAACACACTTAAAAAGGTCAATTCAAGCTGCGGGGCTGCATTTCTTGGAAGAAAAGCCGTGTCAGTCTGCCTTTACAGGCAGGGATCTAAAGAGAGGGTTTGTGGAACGTTCTCACCACGTTGGAGAAATAAATAAATAAATAAATAAAACTAAGACTCTGCTCTGCTGATCCAACAGCTTCGGGCCCAGTGGGTATATTACACTCCCCTGATAACCTTTCACTGGCCTAATAAGCACTAATGTGCGGGCACTTACTCACATTACACCATTCAATATCAATATAGTACTCCAAACAGCCCCCTCACTGACTGGATAATTAAAAGAATATTGTACATTTTTAAAGACTATTCTGCTTTTAGGAGGCTTAACATAAACTTAGCATAAACAAATACTCCTGGCTCCCGGTCTTTGAGAATGTGTAAAGATGCATCTGCAGGGTGTTGTGCTAAGATTTGCATTTAATACAATGCAGTGATAGCAGCGCCGGGTTCAGGATGAGTTTATGGTGCATTGTACTGTATTTGGCCCAAAAGCAGTCAGGAGAACAGCAGCGGCGCACCTGGACACCGGAAAGCTGCTGAGAGAGCATCTGCATGCCAGCAGGTCTTCTCGCTCTTTTTTTTTTCTTATTTCTACACAACCAGCCACCGCTGCACAGCATCAGGCTCATGCCTTCCCAGTTCGGCTCTCAGCTGAGGTGAGGAGTGTTGGGCAAGGCCAGGTGAGAGAAGCACGGGTCCCAGGGGAGGGGCAGCAGTCGGAGAGCCTGAAATCACAACACAGCTGTCTTCTCCACTGGGACTTCTGAATCCAGTGAACTAGACAGTATGTATGACTGGTCCATAGGTATGACACATTATATATATTTTATGATATTTAAGATGATAAATAATTCTGGATACATGTTATATGTGCACAATTTAAAATCTTGTGGAAGTGAAGTGATTGTCATTGCACAGCACACGGTGACACAACGAAATGTGTCCTCTGCTTTTAACCATCACCCTTAGTGAGCAGTGGGCAGCCATGACAGGGGCCCGGGGAGCAGTGTGTGGGGACGGTATTCAGTGGCTTAGTGTTTTTTCTTGTTTTATTAAGTAATCACAAAGAATGCCAATTGCATGAATGCATATATGCAGCCAACTTGCAAATATGTTTGTAAATTAAATAAAATTTGTATGTATGTTGTGGCCAAAAGATTTGAGGATGACACAAATACTGGTTTTCACAAAGTTTGCTGATTCCTTTTTTTTATTATGTCGATTTGCATCTACTCCAGAATGTTATGAAGAGTGATCAGATGGATTGCAAAGTCCCTCTTTGAAAATGAACTTATTGCCCCCCCCCCAAAAAAAAAAAGTTTCCACTGCATTTCAGCCCTGCCACAAGAGGACCTGCTGAGATCATTTCAGTGATCCTCTCATTAACAAAAGTGAGAGTGTTGATGCTTTAAAAAAGACGGTGGTGCTACAAATCATTGTTCTTCCTCTGTTGTCCATGGTTACCTGGAAGGAAACATGTCAAGTCATCATTGTGTTGAATACAAAGTGCTTCACAGGCAAGGATTTTGCTGCTACTAAGATCGCACCTAAATCAGCCATTTATCAGATCATCAAAACCTTCAAAGAGAGAAGTTCAAGTGTTGTGAAGAAGGCTTCAGGGTTCCAAAGAAAGTCTAGCAAGTGCTAGAACCATCTCCTAAAGATGATTCAGGTGAAGAACAATGCTTTTTCCATCATGATGGAGCACTGTGCCGTAAGGCCAAAGTGAGAACTAAGTGGCTCGGGGGAACAAAACATTGAAATTTCGGGTCCATGGCCAGGAAACTCCCCGGATCTTAATTCAATTGAGAACTTGTGGTCAATCCTCCAGAGGTGGATAAAAACCCACAAATTATAACAAACTCCAAACACTGATTATGAAGGAATATGAAGTTCGCCATTAGTCAGGATTTGGCCCAGAAATTGATGCCAAGGCGAACTGCAGAGGTCTTGAAAAAAAAGGGCCAACACAGAAAATATTGAGTCTTTGCATAAACTTGATATAATTGTCGATAAAAGACAATACATTTATGAAACGCTTGCAATTATACTTCAACACACCACAGAAAAAAACTGACAAACAGAACAAAAACTTTGTGACCAGTACTTTTGGCCATGACTGTATATACCGAGTGTTTTTTTGTCAGTGCTTGATGCTGATGTAACGTTAGCATAATGTCTGGCAACAATCTCACCGCTGGATGATCAATAGTAAATAGTACGCTGAAAAGCGGTACGTTCCGCAGGGAGTAAGACGCCTCCAGTAGGGGGTGGTGAGGACAGGTGGTTAAAGGGCAGCCTGGTCAGCTTTTCACGCCCCTCGTTTGTCTCTGTCTCATGGCAGCCACAGTCCCGCTCTTTCCTTTCCGTGCGAACGCAGCTTTAAGTTGTACAATGCGGACGAGCCACAGCTTATGGTGTGACATTATAGCCGAGCTGAGTCAGTAGCCATGACAACAGAGTGTGTGTTGTGTCTGATAAGAGTTTGCTCTCTCTCTCTCTCTCTCTCTCTCTCACACACACACACGCACCTTTAGACGGAATGTGCAGATGAGAGGCCAGCTCGGTGGCACAGAAGAAGGGAGGGAAAGAGAGCGAAACATCTGCTGCGAACGAGTCAGCCAAGAGCTCACGGGCCCTCATTAAAAAATTAAAATGACACTCAACGAGACTCTCTATTACACCCTCAGTGTCCCTCCTGTACCACGGACAGCCACGTCAATGACAAGCGCGTGCGTGTGTGTGAGTGACAGAACGGGAGATAATGTGTGGTGCACCTCTACACTCACACTTCTGACGAGGTCGGAGAGAACTGGGCGGGCCACCCGCTTCAGACGCGGCGCCACGTGGCGCGTTGGATGCCCTTTGCCGAGGACGCACAGAACGTCCTGTTCGCGCCCGCCCCTGCCGACTGGTACATGACACCCACTTCCCGTGCATACAGATGCAACACACACGCGCGCACACAAACAATTGTGTTTGAGGGCACTCGGGCGTGGACTCATTCATCTTGCACTGAGCTCTCATTGTGCAGAGAGGAGTAATGAAACAACAGGCGCCACAGGTAGAGTGCGCGCGCACAGCTAATGCGTGCAGCATCAGACGGCGGTAATTGGGTTAGGGGTGATCGGTCCACAAACGGGCCCCGGGAGGCCGATGAGATTACAGATAAAGCCATTCAGGAAGAGAGACAGCTCATTCCCAGCGACCTTCCGCATCCAGACTCGCACTCTGCGCTGCTGGACGCAGTAACGGGATTAGCTCTACGGCAGGAGGCTACGAAGGACATCATGCTCAGGGGCGGGGTCATGTCGGCGACCCGGGGCATCATGGGAAGAAAAAAGAAACGTTAGCACCTGCCAAACACTGACCACTTTATTGTCAACGGAGTTCAGCTATATTTCCAATGCATATTCAACAATTGTCAGCGGTGAAAAGGACAGAGCGGCAGGTCCTAACCCAAACCATAAAAATGAAACTGATGCACGGTTATTTACCCAATATCTGCAATATTCGAGGCAGTGGTGGCCTTGCGGACCTTTATGGGACGGTTGCCGGTTCGAATCCCGAGCCACCGAGTTGCAATTGAGCAGAGCACCGTCCCCACACACTGCTGCCCGGGCGCCTGTCATGGCTGCCCACTGCTCACCAAGGGTGATGGTTAAAAGCAGAGGACACCGTGTGCTGTGCTGCAGTGTTTCACAATGACAATCACTTCACTTTCAATATTCCCCAGTCCTGGAAACACATTTACAAACCACCAAAATGAATTTACAAGAAGTGAATCATATGGAAAGGTACTATATACCTGAAGGTTGTGTTTACTGACGGTCATTTATCGCACAACCCAACCCGACCAAGCCTAAATTATATTATTCCGAATTATAATATTCACAAATTCTAACTGGAACCCAGACACACAAACGAAACTAGCACTAGCACACACAAAAAAAACATTTAAACTTTACCGGTAATCCTGCATCAAAAAAAAAAATAATACATTTCATAGTGAGTACCATCACAGAAACCAGTTGGCTCTCCAAATGGCACCTTTACGACAAGCATGAAAATATGATAGAGCAGGCCTGCTTAACTACATATATACAGTATTTGGCAGCCACCAATTGTGCAGGTTGTCCCAATTCCCATGTCCCAATTTTCATCATAGGTACACAGAATGTAAGAACTTATTTGTATAATGGGATAATGCAGAAAATAATTATTTGGTCAATAGGAAGAATTAACCTCAATACTTTGTAAAGTAACCTTGGTTGACAAAGATGGAGTTTTCACCAGGTTAGGACACAGTGTAATTGGTATTTTGGCCCATATTTTGGCTCTCATCTTTTTAAGTGGGACAGTGGCTGCCAAATACTCTTTTGCCCTACTGTAATTTACTCAGGTGGCAATCCCTAATAGTTAATATGATTTATTATTATTATTGACTGTCATCCATGGCCACCACTTGACAATAATACCCATCAAGTACCAATAATAACAGCTTTACTGCATTAAAACATTCATACAGCATTGAGACTTTCATTCTGCTGTCAAACACGTATATACATATTGTCAAAATTTTGTACCACAGTATTTTAGTAGACTCTACTGTATTACAACCAAACATTTTCTGAACTTAATAGGCTTTATGATTAGAGGTTTTTTATTGAAATGTAGTGCCAATGTCCCTGTGACAGCAACGTATTCCAGTACAGGGTAATTGGCTTGTGGTAAAATGCCAATTTCAAGGTAAGGTGTGTGTGTGAAATTATCGAAATCGATCAAATGATTCGAGGCCCCTAGCCATACCAAACAGGCGCCAGATATCAAGATGCCATATAATAATGGGAAAAATAAGGTTACTCTACACTTGCTTCAGACTGATGAACGCTAGACGAACTGGAGAGGGAGGGCTGGGTGGATGACGGGAGCAAAAAAGAAGGGAGAGTGACAGACAGAGCGAGAGTGAGAGAGGTGCATCCACGCCTGGAGAAATGAATCAGTCGGCAGGGCAGTCTGTTGAAGCGGAGGCATCACATACTGATTTGGCACAGGGAGGGCAGGCCGATACACCCCACACCACGGCACAAACACACTGGCACAGAGTAAACACACTTTTTTAAAAATTTCACATAAATCACTCCATAAATCGCACGCACATGCGCCCACACGCAAAATAATCACAACACACATGCCTCGAGCGGCTAATGTTCTGAAGCTGGAACATATGTTGTGAATATTTTAGAAGGATTAATACTACAGCGGTGCTGTGATTCCCGGCATGTTCTGAGGCAGGATCTGAAGGTGCACACTGAATTGTACCATGCAACTTACACCTACAAAAAAAAAAAAAACGATGATTGTAATTATCGCACTAGTGACAAAAAGACGGAAATGGTGCGATAATGGTAAATGAATAATGGATTAATGAATTACTCATTTAGGGAGTGGAAGCAGTATATTACGAGCTGCATTAAAATAGATTAGGTGCTGATATGGCAACCAGCCCACCCTTTTATGATTAAACGATTGCGAGGGTCTAGTGAAGAATGCACACAGCACACCATGACACCATGTGACATTTACAATTACACCATTTACGGAGGTGAATGTTTTGCATGCAGCAGCATTTCCATGATGGTAATGACATTTGCTGTCAGGTTAAACAACAGACATCTCATTTCTGCCAAATATTCAAATAAATGAGTCAGGGCTTGTAAACCATTTGAATAATTTATAATAAAATGGAAATCCCATTTATTGTTATATGTGAAAGCATGAATGCATGAGAAACTTACATCTGATTTTTTAAAAACAAGTTTATATTTAAACCCCCACAAATACAACACAAAGATGCACACACACACACAAACACACACATACACACATATATATAAATCACATGAAATCCTCTCGCAGCTGATGATTTCATCCACCTTCCCATTTTCTCTCCAACCCCCATAGCCCTCCAGCTCCATCTCTCTCGCTGTCTCTTTTCTCCATGCACCTTGTCAAATAGGAGAAGATAGAGGTCCCCCCTCTCAGCCCACCCACACTTCCTCATGCTCCGAAAAAAAAAAAAAAAACAGGACTGGTTTTATTAGCTATGAATGACCCCATCCACCCTCAAGGCACAACTCTAATCCACATGCTCCTTGGTTCCCTAATAACGTGGGTGGCGTAAACAATCGGCAACCATTCGGAGGAGGCCTGGGATCTTTTGAAGTGAGATGTCATCCACCTTGCATGGGAAGGAACAGGCTTGCTGCTTCAGATATTTTTTTTTCCTCCTGCCTGGGCCAAAGGGTCCTATATGGGTCATTGATTGTTATCTATACTTGATAATCTCCAGATACCAAGCATAAATAACCATTAAGATATTTATAATCATTTAACCTAACAAAAAAAACTAAAATTCCTAGCTTACCACAGGAAGTGTGTGTATATACTGTGTGTGAATATGTTGACACACCCTGCAGTCAGCCATGTGCACCTGTGAACGGGGCCGGCCCGTGCATAGACAATATAGGCAAATACTAAGGTGCCATCCATCCACTACCTTCCTGTTTATAAAATATATGGACTAAAAGAGCTCTTACACTCCCAATATTCTATGTTAAAAGGGTTCTGCGTTGTTAAGCGAACGGTATCTACAGATCAGCTCCTAATGAACGAAGGATTTCAATGAAGCATTTTTTAAGGACTTATGTAAATTGCTCTGGATAAGAGCATATAAATAAATATAAGAAGTAGTAGTAATAATAATGAATGATTTGTTACCCCCCTTCCCCCTCCACTACGGCAAGCCAACAAGGTTCACAGCAAGTGTATAAAGAAAAAAAAAAGTTCACTCCTCCACAACACAGCTCTTTACGCTTAGTGGAGAGCCGCTTTTTACGCCATCAAGTGCGTTCTGGCTGTGTTCTGGGGCGCCACCTAAAATCTTGCCTAGGGCTCCAAATTTGTTATGGCCAGGGAGCTGTTAAGGAATGAGGGTAAAATATAGATAGATAGATAGATAGATAGATAGATAGATAGATAGATAGATAGATAGATAGATAGATAGATAGATAGATAGATACATGATTGCCAGAACTCAAAAGACTTAACCCATACACCGTTGCAAAGACAATTTCATTTAATCTAGTAACACTCTTTTAACACTCTCAGTGTTTTGTAAGTCTTCGGTCTGTATTTTGAAAATTAAAAAAATACTCCTTCTGACATAGTGAATTTAATGTTGGCATGGCTGCCCCATGTCCTCACCACCCTCTACTGGAACTTTACACCCAACACAGTTTTTTCTTTTACTATCACATTTACACTGGATGTTCACTACAAGGCATTTCCATAGAGACCATAAAGGGCTGCGGTTGCCATGGAAACTGACAGCAACATGTGGCATGCGTTGCAAGCAGCACCGGGCCCCTCAGATTCCCAGTGAACAGTATTAAACCCTGAGCAATGGATGCTCTCACCAACAATGACACGCACATTTATACGAGAAAGGATACTTTGTTGACCGGCATTAGAAACAAATGGTGAGTATTTGTTTATTTCTGCAAATTTGAGTACAAATCTCCTCATTGGTGGCCTTTTGCAGTATATGTTGGGTGAGGCCTAAAACTGGGTCTGAGTGTGTGTCTGTATGCACGGGTCTAAATCATTGCTTGGCTGCATAACCTCAGCCTAATGTGCTCTCGCTCTCTCTGCCTTTGCACAGAGGTGTGCGAGAGATGAAAGAGCTTTTTTATGGCCTCTGCTCAGTACAGCGCTCCACAGAGTTATAGCTCTGAACACCGCTGACGTTATTCACACAGACGAACAGACACAAATGCCCCTTACTGCTCCCCAACAATGACTTCATCTCCCAACGCGAGGAATTTCATTTCTGCATCAAAAGAAGATTACCAGGGAGATCAGGACTGACCCTCTCAGGTGACTGCCACCACAAAGATGTCACGACTTTATTAAAGATAAAGGAAATACTGCGACTGAGGTCCCAGAACAGAACAGCAGGCTGTAGGTGGATTTATACTGAAAGCCAGGGTCATGCAGGTCACATCTCAGAAATCCAAGGACCAGGAAATAACGTGCATCAGATAACCAAACCAAAACAAGAACTTGAACATTAAAAAGGAGGTTTCCACTGTCACCAAGCTGCCACATCAGACTGTTGACACAGTGATGTGGCGCACATCCAATAAGGCTAGCGATCTTTGGTAAAAGCGTGGTTTCCTGTAATTTGCCGTTGTGAACTGATAATCCAATGATAACATTTCTTTAAAATGATTTATTTTCAGTGCAATGCATTTTTCTCAGGAGGAACTGAATAAAATATGTAACTGGACATGACTTTAACAGAAATGGTCTTCTTATGTGTATACTGATATTTGTATTTTTTAAATACAATGCACATCCACAGTTTTCTAGGACTATTTATCTGTATATTGAACTTTTATATTACACAGTCGGCATATTGTCTATGCTATAATAAAGGATCATCTAATCTTCAACACCCTCTCAGATGTGTTCTAGCTGAGCAGCACACTAACATTTTCCTACCTGTAGCGCCATAGTTGGCCTGGCAACCCAAGTCATTAATTTGGACATTTCTTTGGTATATACAAAACCAGTAAAACTACGCTTGTTCAAATGTATTTTAAGAAAAGAAAAAAAAGTGGGCCAATACGGTATATGGTATGGTATTTAATTTTGCTTTAATTCCAAACAATATGATACAAGATTACAGATTAAACCAGACTGACACACAGTTACAGGGACAGTCAACTCAAACAGGATGAAAGTGAAAGTGAAGTGATTGTCATTGTGAAACACTGCAGCACAGCACACAGTGACACAACGAAATGTGTCCTCTGTATTTAACCCATCACTCTGAGTGAGCAGTGTGCAGCCACGACAGGCGCACAGGGAGCAGTGCGTGGGAATGGTACTTTGCTCAGTGGCACCTCAGTGGCACCTTGGCGTCTCGGGATTCGAACCATCAACCTTCTGATTACGGGGTCGCTTCCTTATCTGCTAGGCCACCAAAAGTGTCTTGCAGTAAGGATCACATCTATGATATGATAATAGGCAGGTGTGTTACCCATTAGTCTACTACAACCTGTTAACATTTGTATTTTTATTAAATCATAATAATAATTGATATGTTCTGGAGGTTTTCCAGGACCAGTGTGAGCCATACCCCTTTTGCAGGGACCTGGAGGTTTAAAATAAGAGAACATTTATATACTTGTATAATTTAGGAGTGCTGAATACCTCCAGATCCTCAGGATCAAACCTGACCACCTCTGCTCTACATAAACCCATAAACATAAACCCAATTTCTGGCCCAAACTGGACATTGTTTAACCACCAGGCAACCATGACCCCTATCTAGCGCCCCTTTCCTCCGATGGCGCCAGGCTGACAGATAATAGAGAGGGAGCTTGAGAATATAGAACAGCCTGAAGTCCATGTGCTCTCAGCCGCCGCTGCATTTAATGAATAGCCACAGATGAACGACAAAATGCATAAAGAGCTGCTGGAGCAGAGAAGGGATGTAGAAAGCTGTTCGTATGAAAAATGGCTGCCCGCCTGACCGTGAAAATACATTCTACTGCTGACAATTTCCAGATTGTGGCCTTCTTTAGTCCCACACATACCCACACCCAAGCCCTCCCTGGAATAAAATTGAAAGCATATTACCCAGAAATCTGTTTTTCCGCATATTTGTCTCCTGCATTTAGGAGGGCCGTCAAGCAAAAGGATATGTGTGACTATAGCATGTGGAGAGCCAGGACGTTTAAAGCAATAAATATGTCTACATCCTCTCTGTCTGGCTTATTAAAATAATTTCCCTCTGGTCCCGAATCGTGATAAGCATTTTACCTAAACATGTCTCTGTCTGATATTACATGTCCAGTGATGAGGTGGCAGCATGCAGGGTGTACGCTATAACATGGCAGTTCTTTTATTGTCCTTTGTGGCAAATATTGAGACATTACCTAGCATGTGTGCGAAGATGTAATTGCATTTCTTTAAAACACTTGATTATAACATTTTTTAAACAGATTATGTTATGTTCTTAACTCAACTTATGTTAATTGAAGACCAACAAACATTGTACTGTGGGTTGGGGGAATAAATAGGGGAGATACTGAAATAAAAATGCCTTGCCATTAAATTTGTATTCTATCATAACATTTAAATGTTGAAAACATCATGAGTGATGAGACTACATGTATACTGAGCAGATGTACCAGTATCATTTACAATTACATAATTTATCAGATGCCATTATCCAGAGCGACTTACAATCAGTTGTTACAGGGACAGTTCTCCTGGAGCAACTTAGGGTTAAGTGTCTTGCTCAGGGACACAATGGTAGTAAGAGGGATTTGAACCTGGGTCTTCTGGTTCTTAGGCGAGTGTGTTACCCACTAGGCTACTACCACCCTATCATCTGATTCTGATGATTTCAAAATATGCCCTGGGGAAATTCCATATGTATATAAGTTATGAACCGTCTCATCACTACGGCCTTATCACCCAGGGAGGTTGATCCCACACAGTTATACCCGCTTTTGGAAAATGAAGACCATAATGAGGGCTTTGAGATGACCATGGAGCCCAGTGACTTGCAGTTGAGCCACAAACCCTTTGAGTGTAAATGTATTGCTCAGTTTATGAACTAATAGTCGAAAATCCTAAAGGAAGAGGTTATTAGGGAAAATAACAAAAAGAGTAAAATACACAATAAACGGGGGAAATGTTGGAAAATGTATATAAGTTATCATGCAATTACTTTTTTGACATATATATCTCACATGTATTAAACTGTATTAATCTTCGGAATACGCAAACTATATTAATCATTAGTCTCTTGGATGGGAAACTGTGGGCCAAAGGATGTTTGCGTATTCCAAAGATTAATACAGTTTAATACATGTGAGATATATATGTAAAAAAGGTAATTGCATGATAACTTATATACAAACATAACTACAGCACTAACCAGCACTACGCAGCATATTGGTGCGAGGGATGAACATGAAAACAGAACTGTGTCCTGTTGATCCCACGTCAGTCTGTCTGGTGGGAGAAGGCAAGCTGTAATACGATAGATATGGGAAAGCCCCCACAGAACAAGAGCGCCCCTTGATCTCTCACCTTGTTTACCAGACAACAGGATACATCATCTCCAGCAACAACGGGCAATGAAATAAAACGGACGTCACTTGATCATTAGCTGGTTCGGCTTCAAACAGTGTGCACACGTTACCATGACAACACACCCCCAACGTCCGCCATACAGTGTTCAATTTATTTACCCATGTATAAGAGAACTTTGAAAAGCTTTTTGCTATGGAGACTAAGATGGAGCCAGTTTGAAGAATCCAATGCAAGAAACATATTTAGTATTAGTTGTATCAGGAGAAAATGAATGTTTGATGAAGCACCTTCAGGACTGCTGGAAACCGTCAAGGTGGTTGAGAGAAGAAAAGAGTGTGAAATGCTGCCATCCCTGATTTGGAGAGACTAAAATGCCTTGTTTGGTATATTTTTGGTTTATTGCATATAACCTTGTGTGTGTTCTCATGTGTCTTCGGTTTAGACCCCTAAATGAATAGATGTGTCCAAACTTTTGACTGATAGTGTATGGATGTGTGTATGTGCATGTGTATATATATTTCAGGGTGATTTAACTTTTTTATCTCCATTTTTGTAGCTACAAATATTTTACAGCATTGTACTTCATGCATACTTCTTATTAAACAAAAATAAATGAAGTGACATGCCACCATTACAGGGGAATGTTCCTTGTCCCCTCTGTTACCTTCAGTCCAGGGAATATAGGAGTTGGTGGAAATGACCACCTCCTGCCCTGTGATTTAATGACTGTCACATAGTTTACGTCCAGGCATCTAGCCATTGTGAATGGTGGCATTTCCTTTTATGACCTAAACAGTCCAAACTGACTGTTATCAGCCATTCCCAGGACCTTTAACGGTACTGCAGCTGGATTTCTGCTGAAGAGACCAGGATGAAGATGTCATGTACATGTCAAGTAAGAACCTCTTTCAATTTCTGAAAACCTTATCCTTGTGGGCCAAATCTTGGTGGGAAGTTTACAAAAAAACTGAAATGCACACACGGTCTAATGAAAGGCCTGTAAAAGGTAGGTGTGCACTTGTCACACTGGGGCTGTTTATCAGCCATTCGGGTTTGTATGAAGGTGTTCATTTGCTTCGCCAGGGGAACCTGGCGTATCGCTGCTGTACTGTAAGGGCTTGCGGGGGAGGCTGGGGGGTGTGGTCACTGTGGCGAGGAACAGCACATGGTAATTACCCTAGTTACAAGGTGTAAAGGAACTCTGAGTCGGACGTGTGAGACGAGGTTGGCGTTCGGTCCTTTCTGTCTCTTTATGCCTTTTTAGTTTTTTTCCCGCTTCCCTCCACCTCTTGGTGTGTTAATGCTGTACGCCCGGAGCATAACTGATTCGTTCCTGTTGCATGTCAAACGTACCTAACAAATATATATATATATCTCAAATTTACTGACCGTGGTCTCAAATAAATAAGATGCAGCAGGTTTATAGTCGAGTTTTTTGGCAGCAGTAGTGGCTTCACAGTCGATCTCCCTTTTTGCCTCAGATAAGTGCCTCTGATCCACATTTGGCCAAACTTGGCCGGGAAACAGCGCTGCTTGGCCTGGGAATGAGTGGACCTGGGCATTCCGAGGCTGGCAGGGCCACAAAACTGTCCTCTGCCACACTCCATTTCCATGGAATACAGATGCAGTACACAGGACTACACCAAATAACAATACTTAAAATTGCACCAAATTTATATCACATTCACACTGCACATGCACATTTCCTCAAACCCCTTCTAAAAATACATGTACACACACTACATACGGTACACACATACAGACACACACAGGCTCTAGAAGACTGGACTGGAAGACGGTATAAATGATGGAAGATGAAATCTGAAAGGTGATCCGATCGCACAGGTCCTGCCTGACATAGTGGATAAGTGCATCATCTGCCTTCATTTATAGACTTTCATCTTCCAGACAGGACATTAATTCATTCAGAGTCCTGGGACTTTCACTCTCCAGAGCAGAAGGCAAAGTAAATTGCACGTCTTCACCATGAACTGCCTCAAAAGCAGTACACCGTGCAGCATATTGTGAACAGCGTATCCCTGAACACGTAATGCTGCAGTAGCAGCATCAATTACTGCAGCCCACGCTGCTTTTGGGCCAACAACACTGAATGAACTTTACGTGTGTGGTGATCCGTCCGGAAGGGGCTAACGTTTCACGCTTGTCCTGTGTAAGTGAAGTGAATGTCACATGTGATACACAGCAGCACAGCACACGGTGCACACAGTGAAATTTGTCCTCTGCATTTAACCCATGACAGGCGCCCGGGGAGCAGTGTGTGGGGACGGTGCTTTGCTCAGTGGCACCTTGGCGGATCGGGATTCGAACCAGCAACCTTCTGATTACGGGGCCGCTTCCTTAACCGCTAGGCCACCACTGCCTGTGTCTGATCGTATAAAGCTGCCCTGTTCGTGTCTGTTCACCATCGGGTCATTGTTACATGTTACATGTTCACATGTTACCGGATGATTCGTGTTCATTACGCTGTGCGTCCTCTTTTATCGTCAAGTCTTATCATCTCAGATCACCTGGCCATGCCAAATGGCCGTGACAATGTGGCACAAATCAAACGGCCATATTTCAAGAGAACCATACCTTCAGTAAAATACAAAAGTACATATGCACCAAAAAACACAAATAAATGGAGCAGGAGAATCCACACTGACCCTGATCTTCATTCGACCTCTCAGCACAAATAAGCCTAGAAGAAGGGCTCAGAGAGCCGAGCTGGTTTATAAACCAAAAGCTTTACTGTCGCAAAGGGGTCCTTACGTAGTACAATGGTGGTGTATCGCTTTATTCGGGCTTTTCTTTTAAAATCAGGTCAGGTGGAAGCTTCTAAAAATCTTCATATGGAGCCCTGGACTTGCCGCTACTGTGCACTGTGCAATAAAATAATTCAGTGGTAAATGGAGTTGTATCGATCGTTACTTATCGTAATGTAACACATTTAATGGGATAAAACAAGATATGTAATAATCAGAGCCTTTACATCACTGAAACACAGAAATTCAATCCACTCTCAGACCCACCGTGATCCCATTAAGACCACAGAGCCGCTTCAGGAAACGCAGGAGGAGAATAGTGCACTAGGTTACAGTATCCTGACACACACGTGTTCATACACCCACACAACAACAACACACACACGCGTACTATAGAGAAAATATATATTGCAAGAATAATTGGCCCAGAAATAGCTGTGTAGGCTGACACTGTAAATCATCTACTCCAGACAGGCAATACGCACAGCAGAGGGTACTGGGTGAGTGGGTGGTGGGGTGGCAATAGCCAGGTGTGAGTGTGCATGTAACTATATTTAAACGTGCACGGTATGTGTAGGAGTCTTTCTTTATGTGTGTGTAAACCTAGTAATTTTAGGCTTTCTCTCTCTCCCCTGTTTCTGCAGCAAAAGGGAGCAGGAAAGGAGACCTCGTGTGACGTTAGAGGGAGAACGATATAGATAGAAGCACAGTGTGTGTGTGTGTGTGTGTGTATACATTAGACGGGGGGTGCGCATGGGGACCACTTCTGACAGCTCCATTACTCTCCTCTCTCCCCCATGACAGCCCGGCTCACTGGCTCCCGTGCTACGCCGGATGGGACGGGAACCAATGGGAAGAGAGCAGACAGAAGAGGGAGGGGAACAGCCCGCTGTGATGAGCTCCTCGAACCATTTTTCACATGGGTTTCTAATTTTAACTGACTCCTCATCTGCATACTCTGTTCAGCTCTTTTTCTGCTCACTCCCTCCTCCCTCGCTTTCTCTGTGGGATGTTACAGCAGAAGTCATGTTTGACAAAACTTAGTGTGTGTATGTGCATCACATACTTTGATCCACCCCACCAAGTACACAGACACTTAATGAAAACACTGCAGACAAAGCTCAGCCACCAGGAATCTGCATAATGAACATTGCAGTGCTGCCCATGGAGCCCAACACCAGCGAACAAGCATCAGCCTCAGGCAAAACTCATGCCGCTCTCCTCTGCTCTCCACAGTGTTTAAACAGGAGCCCACAGAGTGTGTTTAAGGCACCCGTCGCCATCCAACAGTCTGCCGCAGCCCCGCTAAGGGGACGCTTTAATGCGCACAACTGCCCAGGGCTCCGTTAATAATATATGTAGTAGCTCATACACGCCTGCTGCTGGAGACACTGAGATGGCCAGTCACTACAGTAACATGGTGAGTGGTCAAGTGTAATGACACCGGTGACACAAACGAAACACACACGACTGAGAGTCAGGCTCAAAAACTTTTTACTAAAACACCGCAACAAATTCCTTGCCCTTTAAAACCTAAAAACATTAAAGCTTTTTAGCCTGATTCACAACAATATCAGCAGCTATCGATGTTTGCTACTGACTTCTAATGCGCTACTCCATTATCAAATCCAGTGTCAATCACTACTACTGCACTACTCCATTTTCAAAACTTCCACCAGTGACTACTACTGCACTACTCCATTACAAAATACAGTGAAATACAGTGGAATAGTCCAATCCATGAATGACTTTTAACAGGCTTAACAGCCTTTCAGTGTCCCTATAGTAAAATATAATGATATCTTGATATACATGATATATTATCTTTTGATGTTTTGTAATGTTTTAATTTTGCATAGCTACTGCAACGCCTGCTGGGTACAGGGATACAGATGCTCCTGTGCTCCTGGTAAAAGAGGGCTAATGAAACTAAAGAGTATAATGCAGTGAGTTAGGAAGATTCTGCAATACACACAAGCAGAAGGAGGTAAATGTTCCAGCAAGACACTAAAACCAAACATGAGCGCTTTACAAAGCAATAAAATCAAATCAAATAAACAAATCAAATTGTTAAAATTCCACAGATGTGCAACACGATAGTAGCTGTGACCCATAGTAGAACATGATAAACTAGAACATAAACGATGGTACAATGCCTTGAAGCTGGATTAACAGGCTCATTTGTGTTAAATGTTGCACATGCTATTATTCTGTAGTCCTATCCATATAAGGATATTCTTCTCTGTCAGAAGGCTGCATGGCAGTTCTGCTCAGAACTGAAAACATAGATTCTGACAACATAGATTACCAGTAAGATCTAGGACTAATTACACTTAAAACTGACTAACATAAACATGGCAATAATCTGAATTATAAATCTCATTTTGTACATAATTTCCTTCTGTAGAAGGTGGATAATCATGGCCCATAAATGAGGAGGTTGAGAAATTTTCGGAACCACTTATTCCTCCACATTTTCTGTTCAACATTTGCTATTTCTTGTTCTGTCCCTGCTTTCTACCATCTTCAGAAATACACACATACATACTGTCTGTTCTGAGCGTTGCACACTTAACTGTCAGGGGACACCAGTTGTTGCATATAAAAGAAACGTTGGTCAAAAGAAATCTAACTGATTTAATGAGAACAAATAAGACAGCGTTAATATACAGTACATTACAAAAAAAAAATTTAAAGGTCCCATGACATGTTTTTTTCCTTTTATATTGGTCTTGTTGGACATCTCTTTCCAAAATTCAGCTTTGGTGCAGAATTACAGCCACTTTGATCCAGTCCCACAATGAGATTTCCTCAAGACGCAGTTTTGGTGTATGTAGCTTTAAATGCAAATGATTAAAAGAGAGGCGGGACGAGGAGGAGAGCGGCCTATAGTGAGCGGGCATTCACAGAAAAGATGGCCAGTCACTACAACAACATGGTGAGTGGTCACCATCCACCAACCACACACCAAGCAGGACGTTCAGAGTCTCGCATGACAGAACTAAAAAAAAAATACACTTGTGCTCATTTTTACATCCAATCACAGAGCAATCGCGTTTGGAAACCATGACGATCGGTGCAGATCCATCCGATCCAACCGTCTGAGCTGCTGCTCTCTGACGGGTGAAGCAGAATGTCCAAAAAACACTCTTTACAACTATTCGCCATTAGGGGACCTAGTACTAATGTTAAATAATCTCACAGAGAGACATTTTAATGAAATGAATAACAGCAGCTACAATCTGTGCATTTTGAAGGGAGGATTCAGGGCATCAAGTGAATACAGAAGAAAAGTAAGATGCTACAACAGATTTCAGAGTCCTAGCCATGGTAAAACCATGGCTTGGATTCTCGGCTGAAAAGGCACCCAGGCACATTTTGCACAGAGGAGACAACTGAAGAGCCACGCAACGAGATGCTGATTAGCCGATTAGCCGAGGTTTTCAGTTAATAGAGATGCTAATGTAGGAGACACAGAGCTTTTGCCATTGCAGATTATAATCAGTCTGGCTTCAATCTAGACTTACAAACATGGGTTAGATTAAGAAGCTTTAAGAAGCAACCAATGCAGCGAGGTGAATTCAGTAACCCTTATAAATGGAATAAACCAGGACGAGAGAGAAAATTTCCATTTGTAAAAAAAAAAAAAAAAAAAAAAAAAACCTTTGCCTTAGTTTCTCCCATCCAGCCCCCCACCATCTTGCACCATGAGTCACAATCGGTACCTCATTGAGTCATCTGAGCTGTTTTGATTGTACCGTAGTGACGATGTCAGACAGACGGACACAGCAGCAGCGGTTATAAATAACCAGCGTCGGAGAGAGAGCGAGTATGACTTTTTAAAGAACACAACTGGGGGATAACAGAGTAGGGAGAACCTGAACAGAAAATATGAAGGAGGAGGCTGCTGCTGTTGCTTCTGCTGCTGCTGAACGCGTTACGCAATTCAGAGGCGGTGCACAGCAAGAACAAACAAACCAAAAAATTCATATGGGCTGATTTAATGGCTGCCTTTATGTGAACAATACAAAATTCTGTCAGTAATCAGTATAAAATGCTGCACTGTCCCTAATAATCATGTAATGACAAGTGATGCCGTCACTTTCTCGGCTAGATACAATACGAAGAGTAGGAGCAGGTCAGAATTCAAGAGGGCTTTTTACAAAAGAACATGGTATTTAACCATTGGGGTACTTAAATAAAATAAAAACAAGTACTGCGCAAACATAGTGAAATGTGTAAATGTTTAAAACTGTCAGAACTGTCACAAGGGGAAGGAGGCACAGAAACAGGACATCTGAGGAAAAGGATATTTATCATACAGAACCTGGCACTGTGGCTGACAAGAAACATAAAGAAACGAAAACTGACCTGAAGGTGTGTGTCTTGAAGACAAAACTTCAGGTAAGTCAAGTTCCACATTAACGCTGCAGCAGCTCCTGGCTCCTGCTTGCACTCTTTTAATGGGTCCTGATCACTCTGTGTCATGATCCGGTCCTGAAGGGCTTACTCCGGTCTGGGATCCTAGCTGCCCTGTTCGTGTCTGTTCACCGTCGGGTCATTGTTACATGTTACATGTTCACATGTTACCGGATGTCTCCCCTGGCCTGTTCATCACAGATTAAAGCCATTTTGTGAAGTCGTGCAAATGCGTCCTTCTTCATCGTCAAGTCTTGTCCTCATCTCAGATCACCTGCCTCGCCATGCCAAATGGCCGTGACACTCTGGCATAACTGCCGTCAGCTTGGAGTGATCAGGAGCCCAACGTCACAAAAACATACAAAAAATGATGATTGAAAGGTTAAAGTGGCAAGTGAAAGAGGCTCTTTCTCTACAGACATAATGTGATTGCTTAATGATAATTTTCTACAATAAATTTTTATGTAAACCAATATTTGATCAGTTTTTGACAGGGGTTTTATTTTTTCTGCGCTTTGGTTTTCTCCGGATTGTATTTGTGCCTTTTGCACAGTACTGTGTGTATTCATGCTTCTTTTAAAAGGTTCTTGATATCTGCAGATCCTCTGACAGGCTGTTCCATAGGCGAGGCCAGAGACAGAGGACCAGAGTGACCTAGATGGAGTATTCTCTGCAAACATGTTGGGTATACAGGTATGTATTCTGGTGCTTGACCATTGAGCGGTTTAGAAAACAATGCAGACATATTTGGATCAGGCTGGAGTATACGTAACTCTCACATGTAACTGCAGTCAAGGATTGGTTAAGGCTCTCGGCCAAAGAAGAAAATAAAAAAAAAACCTTTTTGAAGGTACTGTGGGTGAGGCTGAACAAGAGGAATAATGCCAGAACTCCCCCTGATGGGTCATACACAATAAAACGCATGTGCCACAGGACAAAAGAAAGACGTGTTTAACACTCTTCCTACAGTATCCATTATTCACGGGTGCATGTGGATCTTCCAAGCTTGTCAGTCGTGGCTCTACCCCAGCAGGAGGGTCTCTCAGCCACAGCCTCGAGCCCTCTGCCTCCTTAGCACCCTGTCTGCATCCTAATGGGTCTGACTGACGTGCAGCCGCCACGCTGTTGCCACGGCATCGATCACCACGGCACCCGTCATGGCAGCTCGAGAGGACACGGCTGAGAGAGGACAGCTAATGATGTGCTGAAGGAGACCGGGGATGGTTTACAATCCTCAAACACATGCATGCACATTTACAGCCCAATGTTTTTGACAACGAAAGCCATCATATGATTGGTGACTAAAGAGGAAAAGGTCTGCAACTAAAGTGAAACAAATTTATGTGAAATATAAAATCCTTGTTGCTGCTTTTTGTGGATTTGGCACATGCGGTTTCGCAATTCTGAGTAGCAGTAGGAGTACATGAGGAGTAGGCCAGAGATGTACGTCACCCGGGCGTGATAGGAACAGCTTGCGCCGCTGCTAATGGGCTGTGACAGCAAGATAGTTAGTACCTCCCATACAATCAACAAATCTACTCGCACACATACACACGTTGAGTTCCCATGCTCCTCCTGTGCCCCTCAGGGACGTTGTAAAACGGTAACTATGTCACCAACATGCATGCGTGCCAGCTAGGGCTACGCCTTTTGCGTAAAAGCCTTGAGGAGCTCGGGGGAAAATGGATGCAGACTTCTCCTAGAGGATGATGAAGTGAGTGAGTTGTGCGTGTGCAAGTGACTGTGCTGCGAGATTTCCCGAGCGTGTCTGCAAGTGTGTGATGGGAACCCGCGTGTGACGCAAGACGCCGGTCGTCATAGCTTCTCCGTCTCTCTCAACCTCGCTCGTTCAATCCTTGGTCCCAGGGATCTGTTTCATGCTGCCAGAGACTCATACATCACCATCCACAGAAGTTATTTAAAGCAGGATTCGTCAAATGAGCTTCTGGCTATTAAAACACAGGACACACTGTCCCACCTCAGTCCAGAGACCAGGAGTGACTGGAGAGACTAATGTGGTCTTTTTACTTGTTTCTGGTGAAAAGCCTGATTTCAGCATAAAAACAGTACATAGCGAAAGAAAAAAAAAAACAGTAAATAGCAAAGTAAGCAGAAGTGAACCAATGAGGAAAAGCCATGAAGACAGTTCATGAGAGATTTGCGCAATTCTAATTTGATCGGGTTCAGTTAACTTTTGCCATGGTTCCAGACCATAATAGGCGTATAACGCCGTGGCTTGTTCACAATCATCATTATGAAAGGGCAGGTGATTCTGAGTTTTTTTTTCGCAAGCCACCATGGTTGGACATCGGTGACACTGACTTGAAGAGACGCTTTTTCACTCTCGGTTTGCAACTCATGTAAAAGCAGGAACTGAGGGACTCTCCCCAGTGGTGGCCTAGCGGTTAAGGAAGCGGCCCCGTAATCAGAAGGTTGCAGGTTCGAATCCCGATCCGCCAAGGTGCCACTGAGCAAATCACCGTCCCCACACACTGCTCCCCGGGCGCCTGTCATGGCTGCCTACTGCTCACTAAGGGTGATGGGTTAAATGCAGAGGACAAATTTCACTGTGTGCACTGTGTGCTGTGCTGCTGTGTATCACATGTGACAATCACTTCACTTTCCTTTCCTTCAAATGTAATCCTGGCTCTGCTGGTTTAAACTGTTGACAAAACACTCGAGGAATCATGGGAGATGGATGTCGGCAGAAAATGTCTCCTGTCATCTCCAAATGCCACTCGGGCGGGTGGGGGGTGGCTTTTTGGGCAATCTGAGGAGCTCAGTCACTCATGGCAGAAAGCGGCAGAGACATCTTCATTTGCCGATCGCTTTCTTTTGAACGGATCAGTCAGCCATGGCCTGTGGAAACAGACATGCTTGGCAGCTAAGAATATGGGGACAGACTGTACCTAATGCACACGCTGCCATGCGACTGTTTCAGGCCACTGGCGCAGCGCTCCTGACGAATGCGTCTTTTTAATCACAAAACTATTTACAACGGCAGCACAAATATTCATAACGCTTTTGAAACATATGAGAGAGAGGCTTCACTGGCAGTGCAGTGTCAGTGCTTTTACTTTAGGGCAGATTTACGTCTCTAATATTATTTTAACCTGGCAGATGCTAAATACTGAATCATCTGTGATATGAAAATAATAAACAATACTCCAGGCCTACAGCAGATGGCATACTGAAGTGACAGCCTGTGAAGTGTTTGATGTGCATGGTGTGTGTATGTGTGTGTGTGTGTGTGTGTGTGTGTGTGCGTATACGTGTGCGCCCAGCATTTATACATGGGATACAGAACTTTACCTTCAACAACAAAATTTCAAAGCATGTTTTAAAAATGATACAGTGTGGCCCAGCCACTGGAAGGCACGTGACGTGGTGCACTGTCTTGGTGCTCACAGCCCTTATTACACCTCACACTGCACCTCGTATACTCCGAGCCTCCAGTACTGCTCGCTTGGTCCCTCCATCTCTGAAGGTAAAAGGAAGACGTTCATTTAGACTCTTCTCCGTCTTGGCCCCTCGGTGGTGGAATGAACTTCCCCTCGAGGTCAGAACAGCTCAGTCACTGAGCACCTTCAAACGACAGCTCAAGACCTTCCTCTTTATAGAATATTTAGATTAACTTGTAACTTTCTTATTGTCGAACTTGTGTACAGAATCTACAACAGAGTGAATAAAAAGGTTGTATTCATAGTTGGGGGTCTTTTGCCAAATCAATTATGCGGACAATCAGACCGGTTCATCTGCTGTGGCGTAGCAGCTGAAGGGAAACAAATAAGGTACCAGTGTGGCAAGGGGTCACTGAGGTCAGCACTGTTCAAGTTGACAGGATGATAATTCTGTACTGCAGTAGGCTCTCTCCGCATGGAGTTTGGTATAAGCAAATCTCTCTCAGCTAAGCTTTTAGTTCCAGTGTCATTAGATCCATTACTCTACTAATAACAAATTATTAGATTGAGATTTTCTGTTTACACGAGCTTAAATAAAAAAATATTTCTGTGACCTTGGAAAGAAGTAGATGTCTATAATAGAAATACTTTATCTGTGAATCTTTATCTGCTTGTGTCTCTTTCAGTGGGCTGGAAAACTGACCGGCTAAGAGGACTCCAATCCAGCCTCTCCCCCATTCACACGTATTCCCTCTGTGCTCTGTGCTCAGACCACCCAGTTTCCAGAAAACACCCATCAATACCTGCTGCTGCTGCACTGGAGCCAAGCTGCCAGCCACCCACACACACTCCACTCAAGCGCACGCCCTGACAGGCATCAATGAATGTTCAGTCTATTCAGCCAGCGGGCTCAGGCTTGCGGCCTGGACATTCAATTCTTTTGTGCCCGTGGCAATGTGCTCTCCATATGCTACAGTAAAGATGGCAACGCACACATCTTACTCCCTTCTGCACATGTGCTAGGTGTGTTTATCTGCAGTGTGTGTGTTTGTGTGTGTGTGTGAGTGAGTGAGGTAAAACAAATTGGATAAAAGGGTGCATAGGCTCAATTAGTATCATCTTATTCTTATGAATAATCATTATTTCTGTGTTGTGGACATGTAGTACGTACAGAGATGAATCTGGATATCATGAATATTGTTGCATAACGTATTTGCAGTTTTTATTCATGAACTCCACAAATAGTTGAGTACATATATATTAGCAACAACAATAATACTATTATACAATATTAGGAATAATAATATTGTTATGGTCATGCATATTATTGATATTTATATTATAACCTTGTTTATCTCATTCAGACATAAGGTCTACATAAATGTATCTGTGGTTTCTATTTATATTGGGCTAATTCAAAATTTGTAATAATTTCTATATAATTTGAAAGTGAAAAATGAAAGTGAAGTGATTGTACAACATTACAGCACAGCAGTGTGCAGGGATGGTACTTTTGCAAAGTGGCACCCCAGTGACACCTTGGCGGGATTCAAGCCGGCAACCTGTCGTATAGGGGTCCGTTTCCTTACCCGCTAGGCCACCACTGCCCCTTTTCAGAACTCATCATCAGCCTCTTGGGTGAGGAAGATTATTCTTCAGTCTCTCACCACCTTTTCTCCCTTTCATTCCCTCGCTCCTTCCACTCATTACCACATTCTCTCCCTGTCTCTCACTTCAGAGAGGTGCACAGAGGGAAACCACAGTCTGTAGTTCACAAATCCCAAAATGCCTTTCAGCCAATTAGTACGCCCATCCTGCCAAAGCCAAAGGAGTCACGGGTTTCGAGGTGACGCTGCCACGGATTCCTTGTTGTCGCCTCACCTCGAATATTCCTCTCTACATTCCCCAGTGCAATGAAATCCTAGGTGGAGCACATTAGCTACACTTAGGACTTTGAAATATGCGATTCATGGGGATTCAGCGGAGGTGTGATTTTAAGGTGGAAACTCTGCTCTCCATGTCTAATTAGCATACGCTACCCTGTGGCATATTGCTCTCATTCAAAATCTCACAATTTCCCTCACAACATCTCTTTGTCTATGTCCCGTTGAGAGAAGGAATGAAGAGTAAGAGTATAAGAGTAATTCATAACATGAAGGTCCATGGTCAGCCATGAGGAATTGCTGCTATATTATTACAATAGGGGCTGCTAATTATTACAATAGGGGCAGTGGTGGCCTAGTGGTTAAGGAAGCGGCCCCGTAATCAGAAGGTTGCTGGTTCGAATCTCGATCTGCCAAGGTACCACTGAGGTGCCACTGAGCAAAGCACCGTCCCCACGCACTGCTCCCCGGGCGCCTGTCGTGGCTGCACACTGCTCACTCAGAGTGATGGGTTAAATGCAGAGGACAAATTTCACTGTGTGCACTGTGTGCTGTGCTGCTGTGTATCACGTGTGACAATCACTTCACTTTCACTATAGTGTGTGAAATGGACTGAAAGAGTATGTGTACAGTGAATTAAAGTGTTTAACTGTTCCACATTCTGATGGTTTGTGTTCAAAGATGTGTAAAATACTCAGTCTAAGAAAATTCTATATGAATGCACAAAGAGATGTTGCTAATGCTAACATGTTAGCTCTGCAGTTCACTGACCAGTAGTGAACTGCACCAATTAGTGGAAAAATAGCTTATAATGTATTAAATGTTCTGAACAATGTTATTAAAAGTATCCCAACCATTTAAACAGCCTGTGTCTAACAATGTCTAAGCTGTGATGCAATTATTGTAATAACATCAAAAATAAACATCAAGTAGTTTAGAGTCAGGTATTGCATTGTGTATCGGGAACAGCAGCCTTGGCCACGGTTCAATCAGAATGCAGAACAGGAAAGGTTTTGTAAAATCACATTTACAGTACAGGCCAAATGTTTGGACACACGTTCTCAGTTAATGTGTTTTCTTTATTTTTATGACTATTTACATTGGTAGATTCTCACTGAATGCATCAAAACTATGAATGAACACATGTGGAGTTATGTACTTAACAAAAAAAGGTGAAATAACTGAAAACATGTTTTATATTCTAGTTTCTTCAAAATAGCCGCCCTTTGCCGTGATTACTGCTTTGCACACTCTTGGCATTCTCTCGATGAGCTTCAAGAGGTCGTCACCTGAAATGGTTTTTCAACAGTCTTGAAGGAGTTCCCAGAGGTGTTTAGCACTTGTTTGCCGCTTTGCCTTCACTCTGCGGTCCAGCTCACCCCAAACCATCTGGATTGGGTTCAGGTCCGGTGACTGTGGAGGCCAGGTCTCTATTTTTTGTTAAATACATAACTCCACATGTGTTCATTCATAGTTTTGATGCCTTCAGTGAGAATCTACCAATGTAAATGGTCATGAAAATAAAGAAAACACATTGAACGAGAAGGTGTGTCCAAACTTTTGGCCTGTTTCGTACATCCAATTATACTATCTGTTAAGGTTGACCGGCTCTGTTTTACACAAACCCCAAGGACAATAATAATTTATTTCATGGCTGGAGATAATGTCCTTTGTATGACTTTATGCATAATGTCTGTTCTGACATCTCCTGTTATGGGCCTGGTCACAAGGTCATGGAGTGAATATGGCACATAACCTTACACAGACATGCCCCAGAACACATTATGTAGATTGATAAATGGTATTGCCCACACACATTATGGTACATCTGTCTCCCACAGTGTGTGATCGCATCTCATCCCCCTAATAGGAAAATCCATTTACATTTGCCGCTGCCATGGAAACAAAGTACAACAGCATCTAAAAAAAGACAGAGGAAAAGAAAATGTTCCGAACTGCTCCGTCCTCTTACTATAGTCAGCTCAGCCATAAGCAATTGTGTCTAAAACAAATTCATTCTTTATTGTATTAAATCTTTACTCTAGGAACCAGGCTTGTGTCGTCATTTTGAGGGGAGAGAGGGGAATCGATACTGGGCAGGTGACTACATTTCATGCAGGAGGCACTGTGCTGCCAGTGACACACTACACATTGTAAGTATGTGAAGTTGTTATTGGCTAATGTCATTAGTGAATAATTTCAAAAGGGCACATTTGACAGGAGGGTAACGAAAGCTACTTTATACCATACCATACCACACCGTATCATATTTATTTATAAAGCACTTTAACACAACAAAGGAGCTGACCAAAGTGCTGTACATAAAAAAAGTTAAATTACCAAGAAAAGTTAATTAAAAATAGAGAATAAAAAGAAAACAGAATAAAATACAATAAGAGAAACATGCTGCAATTTGAATTAAACAAGGGGTTGATAAAAAATATTTAAGACAACATATTAAAAGAGTAAAGAAAGGACTGCCTAAGAAACCACATAAAACACTGCATAAGAACACCGTACAAGAACCATGTCACACTGGGTTAAAAGCCAGGGTGTAAAAGTGAGATTTAAACATAATGATTGACGGTGCCTGCCTGACACTGATTGGTAGGTCATTCCATAGACGTGGGGCGGCCACTGCAAACACCCTGTCACCTCTGTGCTTGTAATGTGACCTGAGACTACTTTAGATACTTTAAATAGAAATGAATATCATTTAAGTGATTCCCAGTAACTCTGATGATGTGAATAATTTTGATAAGACTGACCAATGAGCACGCAGCATTTGAAGAGTCAGATTAAATGAACAGCGCTAAATGAGTCAGATTTAAAAAATGAATATAAGTTGCAGTGCTATGGTTACATTTCTGGCATCTAGCAGACCCCATTATCCAGAGCGACTTACAATCAGCAGTTACAGGGACAGTCCCCACACAGTGTCTTGCTCAGGGACACAATGTTTTGAACCTCTGACTTTGTGGTCACCTGGTTCCTATGTGAGTGTGTTACCCAGAAGCTAGGAAAGTGAAAGTGAAGTGATTTTCATTGCGATACAGCAAGCACAGCGCATGATGCACACAACGAATTCAACTGCATTTAACTGCTTTGCTCAGTGGCACCTCAGTGACATCTTGGTGGTTCGGACCTTTCAATTACAGGTCAGCTTCCTTACCCGCTAGGCCACCACTGCCCCATGATGACCACCCCATTAGTGGTTAAGCGCTTCAATGCCTGATTGCATGAAGTTGGATATTGAAGCCATTTGTAGGCCTGCTAGGCTGGGCTGTGGTAAAGGGGGAAATTCTAAGCTACCTCGCACTGGCTTTCCAAGTGGGTAAGTAAATAAAGGGTTGATTGGGTCAGCTGCATCAGAGAAAGTGACAGATGGAGCTGTCTAAAATACAACATACTGCTTTGATTTAGAAAGATGTGGACACTGTGACCTCAAATTACAGAAGTCCTTAATGGGAGCAAAACCTTTCAGCTGGCGCAAAGGAAAAAATTGTGACAGTCAAGGAGACTGACCCATTCAAACTTCTAGCGAGAAGGGGGGCTTTGGGGTCTCCTTTCAGTCATCTGTTTTCCAGGTTGTCTGGGTGCCCAACGGGCCACTGGAAATGTGAGAGAGTAGCAAGAGGGGGAAAGGGAGAACCCTGACATCGGGCAGGCCAGGACTGCATCTGGAAGCCATTAGCAGATGCAGCAGAGTGGGTCGGAGCTGGAGCCAGGTCGCCGCCTGGGCCGGGGCTGCTGGGAGTCGCGTGGAGCCGGCGCTACATCACAGACTGCACGTGTAAAAACACACAACGCCTCCAAAGGGCCTTCCCGTCACTACCAGGGCAAAAAATCTTCCCTTGTCATTCACAGCTAGAACTCAGCTTCATTTAAAAGCAGTACTTCTGATACGTTGATTGGTTTTGAGCACAGCACCCTCTGTACTACACTCAGGCAGTTCCTTTTAGAAGCCATGTGCCACATCTGGTGAGCATGTCTTCACTGAAGTGTATTGTTGTAAGTGAAGCCTTGTTGCTGTCATTGGAAACATTGTTGGGTAATTGCATGCAGACCAGCCACGTGGCCAGTGGCCTGCTTCTCATAAACTTCTCTCTTTTTTCTGCATTGGTTGATTTTTCAGAGTATTGTATAGAAGTGGAAAGGGGGCTTACGACTGGGTGGAGGCAATTTGTCTTGAAATGTGAGTCCAAATCCGTCCGGAGTTGGGGGGGGGACAAGGGTAAGGGGGAGCTTGACTTTTTCATTTGCACCAAAAATTTTTAAAAGCTGATTCATCTGGTGAATGATAGCATATCAGAAAAAAAAGCTCACAAGCTCAATGGGGGAGCCATGCTAGTAAACACTCTCAAGGGGAACATGTCCTACAAGGAGGAAATGATGTCACAGGCCACAGGGCAGGGAAAGAAGCTAGAGCTAGAGACTGGAGAACGTTCTGGAAGGCAGTATGAAGAGAATGCTTAACGTCAGCCAAGGTCATCTGAACGTCTGCCCCCGTCACAGAGACATAAACCACCTTGTCCTCGTCCAGCAAACGGACACACAAGAGAGCAGAAAATATAGTAATATGCATCCGGCAGTGAGGGGAGGGACTGTCACTGTAACAAGGGCTTGGCAGAGGTTGTAAATCTAACAGCATTTTGACAAGTGCATCACTACCACAAGCTAATTCGTCACGGTGGCGAAGCTCTTATCTCCCTGTCCTGCGGTCTGAAACCTCGCCCTCCCCATTTGAGCTCTGAGGCTGAGTAAAAAAAAAAAACAACTTTGAGCCCCGCGCTTTTGTGGACGGTGACGCAATTCTATTTCAGGACCTGACTCGGCAAAAGAGGCAGAAGCAAAAAGAAGTGCTTAGTCATTTTTTTTTTAGGTCCAGCCTTCATCATTCTGTACCTCTCCCAGCTGTACAAACACAAACGTACTGAGGACTCTCTTAGTTGGCCCTCTGGACTACTTGTAACTCCTTGTGACTAGTGAAGCGCTGGTGAAATGCAGCGGAAGCGTAACTGACTTGACGAGTGTGATGTAATTGACATGGAATAGGAAGGCCAATAAAGAGGTTTTATCACGTAATATAAAAAGCAACATTAAACCAAACGGCACAGTGAAGGATGGATAGATAGAAGGCCGTGTCAATAAAGAGCGGAGAAAAGGAACTAGTATGTCGTCTGTAAAGATGTTCGACTGCGCCCGTGCACATTCTACCACTGTTGCCTTGGAAATGGGCATCCTCTGTGTCGCCCGTATGTAAAGATGGAAAGATCAGAGATCTGAGATCCCTTACACTGAGATCAGAGATCTGACAAGCAGAACAAAAACGATTCCATGTCGGGAAACGTACGAGCCGAGTCTGGCAGTGGCTTGTAAAAAGCAGAAACCACGGGGAAACCTCCATTTCAACCCCATGGGAGGCGAGAAGCCGCCATCAAAAGGCACAAGGCAAATGATTGACCATTAGCAGTGTTGGACGATGTACACAAACCATGTGCTTGAGTAAAAGTAGAGTTACCTAAAGTAAAATTTTACTTGAGTAAAAGTATTTGCCTGTAAATGTAATTAAATATCAAAGTAAAAGTACAATGATTTATTGTGGCTCTAACTTCTAAATTTCCTTTACTGGTCAAAATGATTCATTTGAGGTAAACTTTTTACATCAACTTTTAGTGTAATTCCATTAATTACACTATCATTATCATACATTAACTTTTACAGCATTCATCAGACGCTCTGATCCAGAACAATTTACAATCAGTGGTTACAGGGACAGTCACCCTGGAGACACTCAGGGTTAAGTGTCTTGCTCAGGAACTGTGGCATCAGACCACCTTTTTTTTTTTGTCTTTAGACTGAATGCTAGTAAAGATATTGAGATGATATTGTAAACTAACATGGAGTTTTTAATGGACTATCAGACATTTAGATTTTCTTCAACAACTGTATTCATAATATAATTGTTTTGGGTGCTCATTTTATCATATAACAACTAATTGCATCATACTGTGCATGATAATAGATTAGATTTTACAGCATGAAAAGTTACAATCACGTTGATGACTTTTATCCCTGTTTTTATCACTTATATTGTTAGTACCTTTATCAGGTTTATCGCTGATAGAAAAAAATAGTGTTGTCTGACGTACGATAATTATTGTATTTGTACAATAATTGTCATATTTGTACAATAATTTTACCCTCAAATTTGAATTTGATCAAAGTTATTTCAGTAGCACGACAAGGTACAGATTTCCGTTTTCATCTGGCTGCGCAGACAGACTTGGCAATATAGAGCACTGATAACACCCAAACTACATATCCCATAAAGCAGTGCTTTGGTTGCCTTGTTGAATGCAGTTTGATTTGAAGGTACAAGATGCATTATACACTATAATGGGCACGGTTTATAATAATGTGTTATTGAAGCAGATATTCTGAACAACTTCAGAATGGATAACTGCATGATAACTGACAAACTGGATTATTGCAGGTCAATACCCACGCGCTGCAATTTGATATTTTACATCAGTCGTGAGTAAGATCCGTCGTAAGTAAAAGTAAAAAAGTCTCCTCAAATGTAAGTACAGATACACGAAAAGACAACTTAAGTACAGTAACAAATTACATTTACTTCCATCCACCGCTGCCCATGAGCCTCTGTGGTGAGATAAATCATACAGTGCCGAATTCTAACAATCAAGACAACAAATGAGTGCGAGAGAGAGAGAGAGAAAGAGGGAGAAAAATACATCTCTAACCTCCCACACTGAGCTACCCACAGTGGCGTGTTTATGTAAGCTGTTCTTAAATCATTTCATGTGTTTTGTAGCTGCGGCAGTGCATGTGTGTGTCTCTTTTTTGGTATTTCGTTCCTCTGTCAGAGCAGGAATATCAGTGCAGTAAAAGTGAGCAGCCACGATCCAGAGAGTCATCGACACGAGGAGCCCTCCTTGGCCAGCTACCCAGGGGAGCTAGAACCCATTAGAGCGGCTTGACTGGCCCCCGGGGGCCCGATTTCAGAACGTGTGAAGAGCCGTGGATGGTGATTAAAAAAAAGGCAGGGCTTGTCATTACTCATCTGGCTCGGCTTGAAGTGACATGACTTTATCGAGCTGATGACAAATAGGTGATAAAAGCTTGGCAAAACAATTCAGCTCACGCAAGGAGGATTTTTTTTTGTTGCTGTTGTTTTGTCGCTTCGTCCTCAACAACGCTGGGCTAAATTTTCCGCCTCGATTATGAAAGGAAATTGTGGTATCATCCAATTAGCACTGTCTGGGAAAATGTTCATTAAGTGGACATCCTGATTTGCCAATGAATGAATGTGAAATAATCACTATGTCAGTATACTTACTGAGAAAAGAGAATAGAAAGAGTGACGGATGACAGAAGAGTGTGTGGAAGTAGGTTTTTTTTTTTTAAAGGGGAGTTTGTTAATTAGAACAGGTGACGTGAGCCATATGCGTTTCGGGGTCGCTGTTATTCATTCGCTGCGAGGTTCGAGGAGCGGGGAGTCTGTGTCGGCAGATGGCACTACACCCGTGACCTCCTGGCACACACAGAGGGCACACTCCTACGCCAGGGCACGAAACCAAAAGAGGCTCCCTGCCCTCAGTCAGACCTGATGGGAAAGATTGAGGGGGTTGGGCCTGTAATGGACTTTCAGCACCAGTCGTTGCAGCTCAGCTGTGGGAAATTAAACTTTTAAGATGCATCACGCCGCAAAAGGGAGTAAATCTTTAGCTGTTTAGCTCTCTTCCTGGCCGCAATGAATGAAAAATTCATAGAATAATTGCAGGGAAATGTGTTCAGTCAAACATGAAGCGCTGATAATTGTAACCCTTAGCATCATTCACATCAGTAACATTGGGGAAAAAAATTCAAAAGTTTGCTGTTTGCTCCTTTCTGTCAGCCCTGCAGAACCAGCGGTATCCACACGCAGATCGTCAGCCAGTGACCTGGGAAGTTGCCGTTGAGACGGGGACTTTATTCAGCGTGCGGCGTATGGTTTTTTTTTTCAGATTTTTTTGTTAACAAGTAAACTCTGTTTATACTTCCCTGCAGCTCCTCTGCATCCATCTTCCCTTCCACCTCAGATGGACAAAGTTCCCTTCCACCTTGACTATGACAAAGTTTGAAATCCCAAATCTGCTGACGCACTAGACAATGTACTTTGGCCAGTTTTCTTGCTTCTTTAATCAGTGCAACTTTTTAGCTGAAAAAGGGTTTTCTAATAATAAAGTGGAAGATTGGGTTAACGAATGCAGCGTTCCAGTGGAATTACTGGGAATACATTATAGATCTATTATAGTCACAACATGGCTGGACAGAAATCTGACCCGATTTAATGCTCCAAACAGGTCTACATGCCCCAAAACCTTTGAATGGAAGTGTATATACGTTGTAGAAAAACATATCAAGGCACTATTGTCAGTGCTAATTGGTACAAATTGTGAAGCTTCTTCACTAGTGCCAGGTTAAAGATGTGCTGAGGATTCGTTAAATAAAAAGATAAAACAAGAGCTGTCAATCATCAGACTCCTCCTGACAGAACTAGTTACACAGCGATGAAAAAGGGTAGCTAGTTTCTGTTCTTCAAGATACAGACAACAGGCAAATTTTTTATTTATTTATTGTTTTATCTATTTATGTGAAATCCTAAGTTTGCCTATAACGTCACCCTGACAAACAAGCCCCATGCTTCGTGCACAGTGTTGAACTTCGTCCTTGATGTGTAATAGCTGCCTGACATCGATGTCTATACTTCAACTGGGCATTTGTTTTTATTGAATCATGTGAAAGCAGAAGTGTTCAATTATTCCTTCCAAAATGTATTTAATTTTATAAGATACAGAGGGTACGTGTGTATGTGTGTGTGTGTGTTTTTTGGACAGCCATCTCAGTCCCTTTCCAAGCCAGCTCTATCTCACTGGGTGTAGTGGACTGTAACCTGTTATGCAACGTGAATTTAATGAATGCTGTCTTGGCGGGGAGTGTTGTACCATTATCTTTAATTCAATTATGGCAAACTGCAAAAACAAGCTGAGAGACTTTAATTTAATGCAATTACCTATGCATTTCTCCCGGACCTCATGGATTTCGCTGTTGTTTCGACATGAACCATCTTTCTTGTCCTTTACGGTGAGCTCTTCAGGCCCGGGCCCAACATTTCCACTCCCTTCTTTCATTTTTTTTTTTGCTGCTCATCCCTGTTGCTCTTTAAAGAGGCCTGATGGGTCTCGTAACTGCATTGCCCTTAATTATACCTTCTTCAAGATCAGAGAGATAAAGAGAGGAGGCCTTCTGAAATGACAGTGATCACAAACAGCCATGAAAGCAAGAGTGCCCTGTCCACTGCCCATTAAAAGTGACTGATGCGTGTAGTGGCCGCAGTGACAAAGGCTGAGCTCACACGGCTCGGGGAGCTGAGGCACCAGCTTGCGATCTGTTGATTGAAAAGCTAATACACAGAGAGACATTTCTGTCCTGAATGGCTCTTGTCCTCGCAGGTAATTGAATGAGAACATCCCATGACAAGCCTTATTATTAGGGGGGCATTGTGTTCAGCATCGGTTCCCAATTCAATGTGAAGACTGCAAAAAAATAAAAAAATGCATTTAAAGTGAAGTGCTCCTCAAGGTGTACAGATAAAAACTGAGTGAACGTTCTCCCTTCCTAACACCAAATTGCAAACTGAGGATGGGCTACATTTCCCACAGTGCACACATAGCAATGATTCACTTCCTAGTGCAACCACTGCATCAGCCATTATGGTTGGAAACACACAAAAAACAGCATTGTCCTTTAAACTGGTTTCTTGCATTTCAGCCTCCTTTTAGCCAAGGAGAGACCAACTGAGTAACCAGTGGTGAAATATGGAGCCTTGGCCACTTTAGCCATCATTTACTGTTCCATTTATTAGCATTGTGAGGAAAGCTGACATTACAGAAACTCTGTGTCGCCTCTTGAGATCCCCACTGTTATGACTAGACTACCAACCATTCGCTGGTTGTTAACTTCAGAGAATCTCTCTGTAACACAATAGTTCTGTGTGACATAACGTCAAAAATAACAGTATAAAAAATAACAATAACAATTTTAATCATTTCAAACCAAAATTCTTATCCACTCACCTTTCCATGAACTTTTTTGTATGTTGAATTTTGAAAACCTTCCTCCACAAGGTCTAGTTAGCAAGAACCATGGTCCTGTCACTAATTAAAGTCAGGGCCCTGGAAGAGGACACTTCCGGGGTTCTTCCACAACTTCATCTATTGAGGGAACAACAGCAGACTAGAACTTTCCATATGATGTCATAGAGGAGTAGTTAGAGTCCAAATAGGCACTCAAAAAAATTTGCTAACCCACCCCCAACACAGCATCACATGCCAGTGGGCTCTGATGCATTATTTAAACCGGTCCTTCAGAAGCTGTCTCTCAGCGTATGCTTGAATACGTTCTTCCAAAAACTGTGGGAGGCTGAGATGCTTAAAAGTGCGCCTGTAGTGGAACAGTACAAACATTTCTGTGTTGTCATGCACTCTAAAAAATTTAAGCTCTCCGCAATACTAAAACACCCTACAGCATTTAAACCTACAGAGACAAGCCTTGTGTGTGACGCCCAGGGACCATTGGGCGGTGACAGCAGGTACATCCCAGCTGAAACCAATTGATGGACCAGGACTCCATAAGAACCATTAGGCAGCACCCAGTAGGTGCTGCGACATTGATGCGGACAACTTGGACCTTGTGTTTGCTGTGTTCCTGTCTTAAGGACACACACCTTAGGGCCTGTTTCTGTCCTTTTTGGCCATTGCGTCATGTTCATATTATGATTAATAAATATTTTTTACTTTCACAATGTCCGGATATATTGCAGTCTCTAAGTCACTTTTTTCCTTTCGTTCTCAACTTCACTGATAGCTTTACGGAATTCTGTAATGTGGGCGGCTCGATCCGGGTGGGTTAATTATTCATCTTTACCTATGCTGCTTTACATGCCAGTAGTAAACTCTTTTACACCCGAGTCAACACCATGTGACCAACTCACGGGACCGGAGCCTCGGCTGAATAATCGATTTAGGTGGCAGGTGACTGGAACCAAAAACGGCAAAGGCTCGGTTAGGGGACGAGCTGGACAAGGACACAGGTAGAGAAAGCTGAGGGGTGCCCAGAGACAGGCAGAGCAGACAGAGCATGCAGAAGCGGACGGCGAGACGCACTAAACTGCAGAGCAGCCGGCCGAGTTCCATTAGCTCAAGGTCCCGGAGGCACGGTTAAGCACCGCCGACAAATTAATCTGCCCGGAGAAACCAGATTCACCCCCCCCCCTGCCGTGGCCTCACTGCGCTTGCTTCGACCGGCGAAGGTCCACGGAACAGCACGGACCGAAAAGGCACCGCACTGCGCATACCGTCTCCGCAGATGAGCCGAGCGTTATCATTGCACCCCTAAGGATCCTGGGTAATTAACTAACCACACAATGTAGCACTCGGTGCTGCCTTAAAGACAGCCAAAGATACAAAGGTGAGTGTGTGTGTGATCCTGTGCGGTATCAATATCCATTTCATATCCCCACACATGACAAATGCGAATATAAATGCGATACAGCACACACACACACACACACACACACACACACACACACACACATACATATAGCAAACACCAACAGAGCCAACACCAAACCATTCTTCACACCAATCCCATGTTCAGAAATGGTTATACACGACAACTCTATGTACTGCAAGGCTCTTTCAACCGTGATACTGCTATAATGGCCGCGCATACATCTTCAAACTAATATCTAATGCATGGCTCCCTCACACAAAAGCTCCACGGCTCGCAGCTCACTGGGGAAGAACGCAAATGGAGCAAGTGACTAAGAGAGAGGGCGAGAGAGAGATAGCGTAAGCAAGCGCGCCTCGGCCCATTTGAAAAAGTGAAATGCAAATAAAAGTGACAGCGCATTGTACGTTTAGCGCTCTGCTACTCTCGGCGCTGTAATTCGGCGGATAGGCTCTGTAACGGCCAGACGAGCAGGCAGGGTGGCCGCAGGGCCGCTCTCATTAGGCAGGAAAGGCTACGGCTAAACATGGGCCGACGGCGGCCACCCACCACACCAACGGGGGGCCATGGGGGAAGAAAGCGAGGAGGGAAGGGGTTTGATCATAAAATAAGGACAAGGTGAAATGTGTGGGTTCATGTGAAGATGAGAGCAATCAGAGACCCCACAGGGAGCGGGGGATATTTGCTCAGATTCGGAATGAAAGTTTGCATTATTAAAACCATTGAACTTGTGTAATATTTGTCCCTCTGTCCATAAAGCCGTGTAGTGAAGAGACAGATAAAGAATGTTTAGTATGCAGCATAAGTGTCTCATTGCCGAGAGACAGCTGCATCAACATCAGCTGTTCCCGTTTCTTGGGGAGCTTCGTCCTCGTCCTCCCCAACGAGGACAGCGCCGGATGATGTCACCTCAACTGTGATCGATGGCAGCTGTAAGGACGTCTGCCCCAGGGTGGGCAGTGAGGCACCTGGGCTCAATGACACGCTTGCTGGATGTGTCCTGTCCTTGAAGTGGGAGGGGGTCAAAAAACGGCAGATGACAGGTTCACATCTTGTGAGACACCACAGAGATTTTTGTAGCTCCAGAGCGGACAGCTGACTTTACAGGGGTCAGTGGTCTGCAGAATTTGGTGACACTTCAGGGTGTCTGTATTAAGTGTTTCGAAATGCTGCACACCTAGTTTTTGACCATTACGTCCAGTTTGCTGTAGTGTTGGAAATGCCGTCTTCTTCAGTTTTAATTTGTTTGCCCTATGGCTAAATAAAACGCACATTTAACTCATGCATTAAAAGCATATTTAAACACTGTATTTAACTCACGGCACCAATAACTCAGACAATATTATTGGCTAATTCATGTCCTCTTCAGGTAAAGTGAAAGTGAAGTGATTGTCATTGTGAACCAGTGCAGCCCAGCACACGTTGACACAACGAAATGTGTCCTCTGCTTTGAACCATCATCCTTGGTGAGCAGTGGGCAGCCATGAGAGGCGCCTGGGGAGCAGCGTGTGGGGACGGATTGGGATTAGAACCGGCAGCCTTCTGATTACGGGTCCGCTTCCATAACCACTAGGCCACCACTGCCCCTGAAAGAAGGAGTTATGCTAGCATGTTGTCCCAGTCAGGACTCATGACTGGGTCTTGATCATTGCCTGAAATGAAGTGTATAAATACCCCCCTTTAAAATCTAGTGGGCCTTTGCAACAACTTGATTGCTTTTGCATTCCATTAAGCACCCGTGCCGTGCTTTGAGTTCAGATTTGTCAATACGCATGTGTCACATGCTTCCTTGCGTGTGACACATGTGCACGTTCCACCTGCTTTATGATGCAGCAGACGCCATCCTGTGTTCTGTACACAGACAGAACCGTTTCGAATGATTGAGAGGAAAGACCTGAGGCTGAAATCTGTAGTCCATCAAACAATGACCGTTGCCCTGGCTAGCCATTGCTCTGTGCTCAATGCCTGAGAAATGATGGATAGTGAGTGATGTCACAAGGACCGGTCCCCGGGCCGGCTTCTCTGAGGGGATCTTGGCTGGACCGCACTATTAGGTGTTGGCCCCAGTCACCCTATCCTACTCAAAGGTGCATTAGTTATGGCTGCTTGGAGCTCAACGGCCATTCCCAGTTGCGTCGTCTCTGGTGACGGAGTGCCAGTGATGGGGGGACATCAATTTTATCCTGGTGACAGGACTGCTCATTTAGTAGACCGCTTGGCGTCAAGGAACAGACAGATGCAGGCATCAGTATTCTTACCCACTGCCTGAGATGCCCAACACTGATGATCATATTAGAGCAGGACGCTAATTGTAATGTAGTTCTTTGGCATCTACTGTCTCTCTATTTGCCTGTCTCGCTCTCAGCCGCCCGCCAGGACATCAGCAGTACATGAAGATGATTTATCGCCAGGCCTCATCGCTAACCTTCTGCTCTAAGCTTCGTGCAACAAACAAATGAGGTATTTCACGCCTTTGCGCTAATTCCACTGCAGGAAACTGGTTAATGGGGATCTGCTCCTGCTTAAACAAAAACCAAAATTGTGAGAATCCCACCTTGAGTCACTTGACCAACAGTTGCACAAGGATAAACAAGTGAAATTTTCATGCAAAGTATAAAATGTGTAATTGGGTTTAAAAAATGTATTTGAATATGTTCAGAATTTTTTTTTCCATTATATGTGCATTCAAGTAAATTATGTGGAGCAACTTCTCCTGGTTCATAGGTTTATTCATCTATAAGTAAACCTTAGTGAACTGCAGAGGACCCAAGTAAAGAATAACACAAAAACGATCTTGCTGTTAAATGATTTGGACACCCTAACTGAGTTACTACTGAGCTAAACCTACTTTTAAAATACCATACAGGACGCAATCTATACACCAAAGCGGCTAAAAACGAGGACAGTTACAACTGAACTCACTTTCAGAGTCTCAAGGCTACAGGAATCCAGTAATATTGGCTGGCGCCAGAGATTCTCGTTTTGTTAGGTACCTTGTAAAGAGGCAGCATAAGTGGCCTGGACGTCATATAAAAGCCAAGAGAGGCGTAGTACGTCATTCCATAAATAATGACTGTGGAATGCACAGAAACTATAAACATCATTCTGGGCACCAAGAACATTCAAGACAAAACACTGGACTGCACTGACCTTTTTAATTATTATTTTTTTACTGAGCACTGTAAATTCTTGACATGGAAATGCAAGATGACAGATATTAAACGGAAGCAATTTGATCTTGGTGACTAGTTATCAAGTGGTTCTAGATCAAAACATATACTCCCAGAGCGTTCTAGTTCTGTGGTAGAAATCAGCCACACTATCTCAAACACTAAAACAGCAACATCTTTATTCCAGCAATATTTTACATTGCTCGCATTAGATAATAAGTCCTGTTCCCAACTAGCTTGTAGCTTCTGTAGTCTAAACAGCCACTGAGTGCCAGCTAATTTTTGACAGTTATAGTGCTAATAGAAGGTATGAATAACATATAAGATCAATTGTACAAGGTATGGATTAAACAGTGAATTGTAAACTGAAGTGGAGTGAAGTGAAGTGATTGTCACACGTGATACACAGCACACGGTGCACACAGTGAAATTTGTCCTCTGCATTTAACCCATCACCCTGAGTGAGCAGTGGGCAGCCATGACAAGCGCCCGGGGAGCAGTGTGTGGGGACGGTGCTTTGCTCAGTGGCACCTTAGTGGCACGTTGGTGGATCAGGATTCGAACCGGCAACCTTCTGATTACGGGGCCGCTTCCTTAACCGCTAGGCCACCACTGCCCATACTCATGGACACAGGTCATGAACAAAGATCGACTGTACAGTAGTGGGTTTGTAAAAAATTTATGTCTTATGAAGCAGATAACACACACCCAGTGTGGTTTATGTGGTTTGATGTTATTTGCCGACCAAACAGACTGTCGAGAATTTGTGGTACCAGAAGTGTTCTGAGCGGAATTAATCTGAAATGGGTTTTTGGTATTAGTATGCCGCTACTGAGCCACAACGTGTTCTTGCTGGGCACTGTGTGCCAGGGTTGATGTTCCCAATCACCGGCAAACAGATATAATCAGTGCAATCTTAATCCACGACACGAGCCAATGAGTTTGTGTTGAAGTGAGGAGTACGCAGAGTACTGTCAATCAACAAATGGCTGCTTAATGCGCACAATCAGGCACACAAAATGAACACTAAAATGATCTCTCAGGAGACTATATTGCATAGCATTCATATAACAACTTGTTAATCCATATAACAACTCTTATTAATCCATATTTAGTAATTAAGTCTATACCCTGTCTGTTTTATATTTGTAGAAGTCTAAGGAAAGTCATAAATAGATGACTTCTTGTCTGTATGCAATTATATTCTTTGTCGTGTATGCAATTCATATATTGTAAGATCCCTGAAAATAAGATCTTGCTTGTATATGGAAATTATATATTGGATCGTTTGGATGAGAGACACCAACTGCCGCAATTGTGCAAAGATTTGTTGCATAATTGACCGCTGAACCTGATTCTGACAAAGTCAGCTCGAATCAATCAGTACTTTTAAGTGAAGTGAAGTGATTGTTTCATGTGATACACAGCAGATTCGAACCGGCAGCCTTCTGATTACTGGGCTGCTTCCAGTACAGAAGAACTGAAAAATCATCACCTGCACTTAAAAAGTTTTTGAGTGTTCTTTAATACATCTATTTGCAGGTCAGGCACCGGGTCTAAAGTCATTTTCAAAAACCCTTGGGATTTATTAGACTGTTCCATTGGAATATTCTATGCATTCATAGTTCGATCTACTTTATTACTAATTTCCAGCACCAGTTCTCAGCCTCTGGTATTCTGGTACCATAATTAGATCAGTTAAGCTTCACCATGGAAACAAAGATTCGCCACTGAACATGGATATTTCTGTACATCGTCAGGCACAAACACATCTACCAGGGCTGCCAAATCAAAGTCTAAACATCTAGGCTACTTTGTCACCTAGCACATCATACGGTACTTTTACGGATATGGCTGATAGCCCTAAAAGTTGCTGACGTAACGCTCATCCACTTCTTTTTTCCCCCGGCAGGGTTTTGCCGCGCGGATGACTCACTCAGAAATGAAAGTGTTTGTACAGTCCCTACTGTATTCCAGCGATGCGACGTGGCATGCAGCACGCTGATTAGACAACAAACAGATGTGCAACCGAGACAAAGGCGCGAGTTCATCGCCAGGCGAACGAAGCGCTGATTTGCAGCGATTCTCCTGGTAAAGGCTGTCCTCTCAGATCCGCTCCACGATGTCTGACATATTCACAACTCAGCTGGCGGACATCATCCTTCTCTTCAAATCGTCTAATGGATTCACGCCACAGACAGTAGAGGAGGCAGCATGACGACTAGTGTTAAACCGCTCCCCACCTGTTTCACACGGATTGAAATACAGTTTGTAATGGTTGTGTGCAGTTATATGGAACGACTTTGAACCTGGGTTAAAAATGAGCTCATAAAAATGGCCAATGATCCTATTTTTATCTGCTGCCACGTGCGATTCTAATAAGTCTGGTTCTGATGACAGAACTAAAGTTGACTCCAATAGTTTACTCATCATGCACTGCAGTACTTATTGAAACAAGCTATTTTAGTTAAAAGGCAGTGGTGGGCTAGCGGTTAAGGAAGCGGCCCCTTAATCAGAAGGTTGCCGGTTCGAATCCCGTCCCCACACACTGCTCCCCGGGCGCCTGTCATGGCTGCCCACTGCTCACTCAGGGTGACGGGTTAAATGCAGAGGACAAATTTCACTGTGTGCACCGTGTGCTGTGCTGCTGTGTATCGCATGTGACAATCACTTCACTTTAAAAAATCTTATTACAATCCAAGATTGAGTTACATTAATGTAGTTTGAACCCCATCATAATGAGATGGCCAAAATTAGTGATCCATGCACAGTAGGGGTTTTGTTTGGTCTTGCAGCTTGAAAAAACACTGACTCGTCCTGCTGCCTAACACGTTTGCCTAGTTCTGCATAAAAAGTATGCACAGAGCAAACATTAGGTTATGCAACAAGTCCATTGAAGCTCGCAGGTCAGCGTTTGATGGATTAGTCGCAGGACGAGTAGTATTTGGGACATCATTTCATGGCACAGTGCATGCAAAATACACCCAGCGCCACAGAGCTATTGCAGGAAATAATGACTGTGTCACATCAACCAGCGCCTCAGCGTGCCAGTCGAAAAAGACAGTGAGCTGAGGTGCAATCAAGGCAGCGCTGTGATGAACAAGTTTTCTGCTCTCCAGTGTGGGGGGAGGAGCAGTTTTTGCAGCTCATCGCAGTTAAGGGCAAACTTTAGAACAAATAAAGTTCCTAATACACCCCTTAGTAGAGGTAGGTAGAATTTCCACTATTGGTTATTGCCACAGAAGATATTGATAAATTATCCAATATGGTTTGATGTCATCACTACAATCTTTTTTTTTTTTTTTTTTGGAGACTTCATATCCCGGCAGAACTGAAGATATTATAGATTTTTTGGTGTGTTTTTAAATGAGGTCCATTCCAATTCTCTAAATTGGTTTTATGGGTGCTGCATGTTATATCTTAAAAACACAACTATTGGAAAAATGTCTTGTGATTATTACTATTATCCTTAACATCACGCAGCTCACCTGTGTTTCCTTGGCAACGGGTGAATGTGAAAAGTAGTATATTTGTGTGTGCGTGTGCGTGTGCGTGGCAATAAGCGGGGTGAGCTTACGTGTTGAGTTAATTGAAACAAAGGCTGCACAGAAGGTGAGCAGATGACAGCAGATGGATGGGGAGGAAGTGATGCTCCTCAGATGCCTGTGTTTCTACTGAAGGGCAAAATATACTATGTTATTCCCCCATCTTTGCGCACTCATGTCTGCAGCCCTTCTGGCATAAGCTGTCTGATGTCCAGATTACGGTCTGCCTGTCAAAATGTCTAAATGCACATACGTCATGTTTATTAATCAAGCCCGTGTTGCCCTGAAGAGGTCAGGCTCCATTTTCACATAGGACTCGGTACTCAAGGCTACTCAGGGCTACTCAAGGCGACAGTGTAAAAAAGCAACTTTTTCGACTCAGTAGCAGTGAAACTCACATCGTAACCCGTCCCGCACGCGTTCTGCGGGTGTACAGTGTGCATCTGGGAATTACACAACTCCTCTCCTCTCTGGGGTGACAAACACAACAGGATGGAAGAGTGTGAAGGGGGACGTGGGAACGGCTCCCTGTGTCCCTTTTCTCCCCCGGACTTGCTAAGTCACATGACAGCACGGAGTCACATGACAGACTTGGGAGAAGAACTGAAGGGCCGATTCTCCAATCAAAGTGGAAGGGGCCAAATTAATTGCGTTTCCTGCGCTTCCACTGCTTAATTCTACTTCATCCCAGGACACATCTGTCCATCCTGGGAATCTGTAGTGATTATATGAAAGCACAACGATCAATTCTACTTTCTATTTCTGCTAATAGGCCCACCTACAGTTTACATGGTGCACCTTACCAGACAGAAAATTATTACCATTGTACGATCCATGGTGCACCGGATTTATGAAATGCAGCTTATATCTCTGTCGGCGAGATGAGGACGATGAGAATATTATGACAAGATACCAAACAGTAATTCAGACATTTCTCAGCACTTAAAAAGAGAAATAACAAGGACATAATGGTAACAGTAAAGACACACAGAGGTGCCTTCACATTCCTGCAGATTTCTTTAATCTCTATTCTTCACAGTTGGAGTGCGATTACGGGGAGCGAAAATCCCTTCATTTGAGTAAACTCAAACTCTGGAGTGATTCCATGGCATAGTATTCTTCATCTTCATACTCTGATTTAACAATGCGGACACACAAGCGCACACACACACACACACACACACAAGTGTGCTCCTTCATGGCCTATCTTTTAATTTGCACTGGAAAAATTTCATTAGGCGATAAGAGCGTGTGAGATGCAGAGACGTTCCCTGCCCTCCCTTCAGTGCAGACCCCCACTATGTACAACCCACCAGCCCACGCCACAACCTGCCGCCTGCCAGAAGGGGGCGTAGCCAAGTCTATGCCATGAGGCGAACGTGGCGCCGCTGTGGACTCCGCATTAATATACGTCAGCGGGTGAGTCTACAGCATTAGCAGAAATCTGCGCAGGCCTAACGGCTGTCTGGATTGCACGGAGCAGGCACGTTATTTCCTTAACTGCTGATCTGGGATCGGTTCTAGAGCTTTAATTACTATGATTAAGGGAGAAAAAGCTGCTACCAGAATAGCAGTACGGGATGCATGGCAACAGCTTTGAAAGGAGGTCACAGAGTTCAGAACCAGTTTTTATTTTTCTTTATTATTGGATTCAAAACAGGAAACTGTCGAAGTGCAGCGCAATTAATATGATCGTCTTGTGCTGGGGCGCTGAACAGCACTTCTGAGGCTGATCATCTAAAAGCACCTCACTTTCAACGTGAGAGTCACTACCTGTCCGGCAAAGATGTAGGTCCCGTTTTCCAGTAGGTCCAATAGAGAAGCAGTGCTGCCTTGGAAAGAATGGCTGCTTAATGAGAGAGAGAGAGAGAGAGAAAGAGAGAGAGAGAGAGAGGAGAAGAAAAATGAATTGTGTGGGAGGCCCTGAGACACAACTGGCACAAGTCGTACAACGCAAGGAGGGGGTTGGGATTGGGGCAATGGGAAATTTATGGAAAGTTGGAAAGGGAACTGAGCTACAGAGGAGGTGAAGGGAAGAGAAGTACTCACTAATGTTTCCTGCTAAAATATTCATGCTGGTGCCGCATGGTGCGTCACCATGTCTCCTAGTATGAGAAAGAGAGAGAGGCAGGATGAGAGCGAGCGAGAGGGATTTTGGACTCTGTCCCTTGGATGTCTCACCAAAACACTGAGTGCTTTTCTGGTGAACGCTTCTCAAGTGCTTTTATGATCTATGGTCTTGCTCCAGACTGTCTTGTGAAGCACATGGGGAGAACTTCTGCGTACGTAGCAGAATGTGGGGCCTGGTGAGTTGAAAAAGTGGGCGGTAGGTGCTGGATACTGATTTGGCTTTGTTAGTAGACGTGAGCGAACCCAACACTGGGGAACAGCGGGTGGACGAACAAGAGAGCAGACACTCAACTCAGACCTCACGAGGTTGCGACTCCTAAAAGTCATTACGTTTTATCAGCTGATGTCAAGACCTGTTCGTTTAGGTCAGGTTCAAGTTGAAGCTGAGGGCGACACCAGCAATCAATATATCCCACAGCCAGGACCATCCCCTGGACTGTAGATCACACACAAACATGCCTAACCCGCAAATGTTCGGATGGTGTGATGAACACACACAAATGGTGCTAACTTCTCCACCACAGCAATTACTGATGTGTAGACCTGCTACACCATTCTCTTTAGATATAATACTAGGGTGGTAGTGGCCTAGTGGGTAACACACTCGCCTATGAACCAGAAGACCCAGGTTCAAACCTCACCTACTACCATCGTGTCCCTGAGCAAGACACTTAACCCTGAGTGTCTCCGGGGGGGACTGTCCCTGTAACTACTGATAGCATGTCACTTCTGCCATAAATATGAATGTAAATGTATAATACAAGCTGGTTCTCTGACTATAACATAAATGTGATTGGTTCTCCCAAATGAGGCGATCTGAAATATTGTGTCATAGATTAAAGACGTGGAATTTGATGAGACACAGTGGCAGGCTGATTATCCCTTTTAAGTCATGGGCAACATGTATAAGATTTCTAGCTCTCTGCTGTTCAATGCCCTGTTTATTCCTTCATCAAAAATAAAAAAGGAAGTGCACCAGAACTTTCTTTATGTTAGGAATCCATTCAACATTCAATCCATCAATCCATCCACGTCAAAGAATGGAGTTCATTCATTAATAGGCACAACAGTCAGCATTACATAAAAAAATTAATTCTAACAATAATATTTAAAATGGAATTATGCATGAAAATAGACATTTTCTATGATTTCCACTTAAAAAAATAATAGCTATTTATGCCTGTATTTGTCAGAATTTCAGTACTTCCTGTTTTTGTGTATTTGAATTTGTTTGAAGTGACATTTGTTTCATGACATCTCTGTTTCATGACAGGTGACTATGGTGTCACCTGTCACTCAAGACTCGCCGTGACATCAGAAACCGAAACTTTTAGACCAAAGCGACGTACCTCCTCCTTGTCTTGTCTGATAGAAACAGATTTTACTTTTATGTTAAAACTAACGTGGCAATCAGATGCGCTGCACTAGGAGTCTAAGTCAGGAAGGAATCTGTTCTGCCAATCACATCCTCTCAGCACCTGCACTTTTGGTTATCCTCCAGTAGGGGTCAGTCACACAAATCTTTGCCCAGAATAACAGATTACACGCCTTCCCTCGGCTCAGCAAACACGCCGGAGGAAACACTCTGAACGGAAGTATCTTTACAGACAGAGCAGCCAGAAATGCACGGAGGTGACAGGAAACTACGCACGTATTGCAGCAAGGCGGCTCCGAACCTACACTTTCTAGCCACATCGCTCACTGGCACATGTGCTGTCACAGTGTCAGGGGCGCAGAATCCAGAATCAGTCAAGGTGCCTCTTCCTGCCTCCTGCTGTAATCAGCCAGTCTCCGCCCTCTCAGGCTCTTCTGGACCAACCCTCCACCCCCGGTCCTGCGCCCACCCCCACTGGAGGGCCGACAGCACGGAATTCAGGTCCTCAAAGTAGGCCAGCCCAGCCGAACAGGCTCCCTTCCTTTCTCTCTCTTTTTCGGGTTCTGTCTCTCCCTCTATGCATCTCTCCCTCTCTATGCACTGCTATATAAGTCACCAGAGAGACAGCACTGCCCATCAAACCTGCCTGCACAAACACACACACACACACACACACACACACACACACAAAGAGAGAGAGTGAGAGAAGATGACAGGAGGAAAGAGCCAGAAATACAGCATGGTGGTGCAGGGCTCAAAATCTGGGCGATCCCCTTTAGTCAGAGAAATCAGCTCAGGCGCTCCCTGTCCTTGTCCTCCCTGTTATTAGCACCTGCTGTCCCTGACACATAAAACACCCCACACACCACATACACACCTGTCACACCTCTCACTAAACACACCCTCTGGGCTAGTACACGTGTGTGTCTACATTCAGACTACACTAAATAAGTGAAAGGGAAGTGATTGTGAAACAATGCAGCACAGCACACGGTGACACAACGAAATGTGTCCTCTGCTTTTAACCATCACCCTTGGTGAGCAGTGGGCAGCCATGACAGGCGCCCGGGGAGCAGTGTGTGGGGACGGTGCTTTGCTCAGTGGCAACTTGGTGGCTCGGGATTCTAACCATCTGATTTCGGGGCCACTTCCTTAACCACTAGGCCACCACTGCCCCAACACTACACTACGTTCTACATAACTTGGTGAAGGACACACACTACATGATCTTTTACCCCAGACTGGTCTGTTGGGCTTGCAAAACAACACAGGAAATGACTATCTTACAAAACAATTATCAAAAATAGCACATGCTCTGCATACGGCTGGATGTCCACGCCCCTTTCCGTCCTTACCCCTGTGTCCTGATTTCTCATTGGCTGTAGCTTGATAGCTTCTCGACCAGATATTTAGAATGATAGACAAGTTCAGACTGAGTCAGGGAGGGTCTTTGACCATGTGAACATGTAGTGACTGTTGATTGCCAGTCAACAAGAAATTTGCCTTCAGGGATTTCGGCCGGCAACCATCTCTGACCTCAAGTTCAGACTTAAAATCAGTCTGGACTGCACTTTAGAGGTCACTATTCGTTTTTATACATCGTAATAGACCTTAAAAGTAAATGGGACACACACACACACACACAAACACACACACACTCTTTCTACCTTCAGGCACTTCAGCATCCCTGCACTGTTTTACAGGCTTTAAACAGAATAGAGAATTAGCCACTTGACGGAATGCTGAAATGCTTGTGCACATTTCTTTATTTTATATGATAAATGTTTTTGATTCAGTTGGACTGCATGCTCCATTACAGAGTGCATGAAAGCTTCAACTCTGTATGACAGAAATACAAATTGAACCGCTGAGCTTTTAAATACTGTTGCCCCGCGAGAAGTGCCTGGCTTCTCCTTCTTGGCATAAAACACAACTGCTAAGGGTCGAAACGTAGGACGCCAGGCGGAACATTATCCGGCTGAAGACGCTCTCGCATACTAATGAGGCTACAAGATCCACTTTCCTACAAATAAAATACATGCCAATAGCATCAAAAGTTATCCTTGTCAATTATCTAATGAAGCACTTCTGAAGTGGAAAATCCCTGTTTCCCTTCTTTCGACCACGGAAAGTTCTCCTAAACTGCTACATTAATATTCATTTAATAATAATATAGCATGCGCACTAGGTGGATTGTTAACACTCAATTGGCCATGGTTGTGAATGCACAGCTTGCAAATTTACCCTCTTGTGGAACTTTTACTGCAGTCCACGTGAAACAGAGGAGCAAATTTTATTTAAATACAGGAATTCCTTAAGTGAGACACAATTTGTTTTTTTGACCGGAGTAAAATGTCAAGCTATTGATTAAGTACTTTGTTCACACTTTGCATGATTGGATGGTTCTGTCAGATGACAGGGTCACATATTCACCAGGCGCATTATAATAAGTGTCTGAGAGGCCATTCGTTTTGTTGTTGTAAAATTAACAATATTGACTCAGATTGATGCCACTGTTGCTTGAAGATTGATGTCTTTGTTGATGACTAGTAAAATTGATTATTACTTGTTTACAGATGAGTTGCTGGCTAAATGTTTTGCGTAAATTTAGTATTGTAGGCTATGTATTTTGGGGGCGGGATATGAATCTCACTCGTGAATTCAGTCATATCGACATGTGCCCAGTCCCTGAGGGGGACAGATGACAGTCGGTCCAGTGACAGGCCCCTGCTCCACAGCTCTTAATGAGCCAATAACTGCCACCAGAGCACTGAAGTGGCAGCAGACACAGAGCTCCAGTTTAAATTAGATTCTAATTAAACAGAGACATTAAAACTGGCCTAAAAAGCAGGGCAAAAGCATCCACAGATACGCAGTTGTGTAGGAACCCTTGTAAGGACACAGGGACATTAAAATATATTGTTTATAAAGTTCTATAAATGTGTAACTACCTATACATAACTTGCCATTGGGTGGAATGGACAAACATTATTTGGTCACAGTATATTTTTCACACTTATATACTGTAATTTGATTCTTTAAAAATTATTTCAAAGTCAAACAAGCTCGCTATGGAACAATTTCTTCTGAGGTTTCTTCAAGGTTCCGCTTCCATAATGATTTCTAGGTAGCTAAACTAAGTCAGTGTTGTGCTTGGTACCAAACTACGGCAAGTTAGTTGAGATAGTAACCCGGTGAAGTAGGGGTCCTAATGTGGTAAATCAAATGTAATATAGAGCAACATTGGGCCCAAACTACGATTTACATTCTGGCATTTATCAGACGCCCTTATCCAGAGGGACTTAGTATCCCTAATAGTTACAGGGACAGTCCCCTTGGAGACACTCAGGGTTAAGTGTCTTGCTCAGGGACACAATGGTAGTAAGTGGGATGTGAACCTGTGGTCTTATGGTTGATAAGCGAGTGTGTTACTAATTACCACCTCAATAAAATAATTATGACATGGCATATATGTATTCTTAAACACACACACACACACACACACACACACACACACACACAAAACACAGGCACAAACACCAAATATTCAGCTTATTCAAGAAAACAGAGGAACAGAGTCTATGAACAGTGATCACAATAGTTATGGCTGCTCTTCCCACCCCAGCAACTAATCCACTACACACGGCCATGAGCCCACAGGCCTCCAGCATTGATCCCCGTCAGGGTTTTATTGGCGCTGTGTGTGAGTCACAGTCTGGCTCCACGGATGAGGGACGACGCAGGTGAGTCTGTCTGGTGACGGCTGTATCAGCAAGGTCACTAAAATGCTCAGCTATTGTGTCCAGATGAGGTCCAGTAAGGACACACTCGCACACACAGACACACAGACTTTTACACGTTTACACACACCTAGATAAAAAGAAAGTGAAGTGATTGTAAAACACTGCAGCACAGCACACAGTGAAACAACAAAATGTGTCCTCTGCTTTTAACCATCACCCTTGGTCAGCAGTGGGCAGCCATGACAGGCGCCCTGGGACCCCAGGATTTGAACCCACAACCTTCAAATTAGGAACCCGCTTCCTTATCTGCTGGACCACCACTGCCACCTATGGTATGCAGTCACAGAAATTTATTTTCAAGGGGACAAATGCACTTAAATCTAATAAATTTATCCACATTACGATGACATCAACGGAAGTTTTACTTGCCCACACACACAAATACACACATGCACAGCCTTCAAAAAATCAGGTCCTGAGCAGGAATCTGGGCCTCTGCGGTGTCATTTCTAATTTAGCCTTTCTAAATGCGGCCACTCGTTTCCCACACGTCCCCCCTCAGGACGACTGGCACAGCACTGGCTAAAGATCAGTGGTGGAACCCTGAGCCAGGAGCCTCTCATGCCACCATCTGATCTCAGAACTGCTGCTGGCTGGGAAGCAGCTGAGAAGGAGCAATGGAATCTGGGAGGCCTGAGGAGGAAGCGAGCGCGGAGAAGACACAGGGACGGCTCGGTGATGAGAGAGTGGCGTTAAAGCTCCGCCCGTTTCCCCGTCACACGTATAGACCCACATAGACCCACTGTTCTAAATGCATCGCGCACACGCTCACAGGCGCAAATGACTGGCGGCTGTGTTTCTCAAGTAGAGCAGTGACTCATAAGAAGAATCACCTAAAATTGTACAACTCGCAGAGTGACGTCTCTGTGCAGTGTTACTCATCTAATTGAAAAAGAAAAGACTTCCAAGTTTGTAGCAATTACCAGTTCACCATGCAAATGCCTGTCTAAATAAAAGGTGAGACTTTTTTCATTGATAGATTGATACGTAGTGTACACTACTGCTGCAGCATATAAACAAGATCTTTTCAGACATTTTGTCTATAACATATGTACCGTGACACAAAAAAGCACTGCAATCCCAATGTGAGAGCAAACCCATATATGTACACTACCAGTCAAATGTTTGCACACACCTACTCTGTGGCAATTATGGAGACTAAGACAGAGCTATTTTGAAACATATTTGTTTGATGAATCCGTTTTTTTTTTTCAAAGTCGCCTCTTTTTACCTTCATGCCTGCTTTGCTCACTATTGTCATAAACCTTCATGACTGGTGGAATCCATCCTCGTGGTCAATTTGAAGGTTGTTTAGAGAAGAGGGCAAAATGCTGCAATGCTCCCTGTTGTTTGCTATTTTGTATTACATTGTGTTATATTTGTGTTTTGTTCAATAATGTAAAAAAAAAAATCCAAGAGCCATAAATGAGTAGCTGTGTCCACACTTTTGTCTGGTAGTGTACATGTCGAGGAGCACAGATCATAAGGTTAGAAGATCTCAATACTCGTAAAAATTAGGTACGAAGTATCTGTGTATTTAATGTAGTGTCGTAACGTGTGACCTACTGTAGTGTAGTGTGGACCAGTGTTATGCAGTGTTTATCCCTCTTTGACTGGGGTTTCATCTGTCAGGTAGCTATAGCATGCAAAACTCTGGACCTGAATATTCAGGATGCACGCACACACACCACAAGGTGACCCTGGTGGTAGACCTGCGGTGAGATCCAGCAGCGGCCGTGGCGAGTGGAACAGTTTGTGATGCTGCCACAGATAACCCACTTAGATTTCACACGTATATGGGGGGGTTGGGGGGGGCTGCCTGGAAAAATGTGCACCCTGCCTCTGAGCCATGGGAACGTTTGGTTAAACTCTTAACGTCAAGGGGACGTCATTCGAAAATGCATGGACACACACAGGCGCACCCACAGTGTATAAAAGTACTGTCAAAACCTTACAGTCTATAGACAACACACATATACACACACAAACACACAGAAATAAGTAATGTAAACTACTGTCTTTTTATTAAAATACCCCTTTTTCTTGCCATGCTAAAACAAAAACCTTCAATTTCACTGCATGGAAAGAACAGGAAGCTGCAGGCAACAGAAATTGAATCGCAATACGCCGACCAAGTCCAATTCTGCAGCGAAGCCAAGGCCATCCATTCAAGGCACCAGTCAGGCCTGGGAAAATGTAGATTGGGTTAATGGGGTGGAAGTAATGCCAAATTAGGGTCCACCGTGTCTTTTCTGGTAAAGACAAAAGCCTGGAGGGCTTCACGTTCAATCATCCACTTGTCTATAAAGCATTTTATTATTTATCACTGTTGGACGTTACAAAATCTTTATTCATGTCAAGTAAACCCCATACGAAGCTGGGACGTTGCTGATGTTAGTTCATAGAAGGGAAGCTGATATTCGGTTCATTAATGTTGGCAAATATCTTCCAATTCTTGTTAATGTAGATGATTGTCGCGTCTGCGCCGAGTTTTAGGGGCGGGGGATCTGCGTGTCATGGCACGTGTCATGGAGGAGAGGCTACAGAAATGGCCTCCCGAACATCCCTCAGGTGAATGGCGAGCGTCAGGGGAGGCTGACTGGGGCTGATTGCCTCCCTATTTACACCCGCCTGATCCGGAACACTACAGAATCGACAACCAAGGCGTGTGCCGTACACGAATGTGCTGTGTATATGTTTTTTTTTTTTTTGGTGATCTGGGACCTGTCAGCACCCCTGAGATGTCTAACCAGACTGAAAGAGAGGGATTGACTGGCATTTCTGAACTGAGCCAGAGACGGGGAGAGAAGACTGTGGTGGATTATTTTGTGATTTACTTGTACCACAGTAAACTTTCTCTAATTTTGACAACTTCTGTGTCCTTCCTCCCTCACCCCACCTCGGTATTAACAATTTTTGACAAATTTGTAGACATATTTAGTCATAAAATTCAGATGTTAAATTCTCAAA